>NW_026068140.1:1075732-1143605 GCF_014885135.2 Alexandromys fortis | reverse complement strand
CTCTCTCTCTCTCTCTCTCTCTCTCTCTCTCTTTCTCTCTCTCTCTTCTCTCCCTCTCTCTCCCTCCCCCCCTCTGGTCTCTCACTGTTCTGAAGCTCCACAGGTAGGTTACATTGCTGTCTAATGGGCGCCCAGATCCACTTATCTTTGTCTTCCCAGCCCCTGTATGATAAGCACACATCACCATATCTGGATTTTCTTTTCTTCTTCTTTTTTTTAATGTGGGGATTAAATTGATATCTGAGTACTTGCAAGCAAGTGCATTGCTGACTGAGCTGTCTCCTTATCCCCTGCTCTTCTTCCCTCACACCCATATCAGGAGAGAGCTCTTTGGCTGCCCAGACAAGCTTGACAGTCAGTTCCTCAGATCCAAAGAAGGTATGTTAAGGATTGGCATCCAGCTTCTGCCATTGATTGGTCTAGACTGATCACTTGATTCTGCCTGCATAATTTTCTCCAAGGTCTTTCCCACCAACTTGCCCTTTTACCACATTTCTGTCTGGTTTTTCTTGTCTACTAATTGTTAAGGGTGAGGTATTTGAAGTCAGGCTGGCCTCGGTTTGAATCCCACTTACTATTATATTACTTAGACTCTTTGATGTTATTTTCCCATCTGTAAAATGGGATAATAAAACCTACCTCTCAAACTAGTTGTAAGAATTAAATAGGAGGATGTGTCAGTGAGGGCTTGGCACTCAGCAAGTGCTTCACGAAAGGTAGTTAACAGTTTTACTTTGAATTCCCTCTCTCTCGCTCCCTGGCCACTTTTCATCAGAGTACACAGAACCAGAGAGCAAGGAGTGATGGCTGAAGAGATGGACATACAAGGTTAACTTGAAGAAAAGTGGAAGGATGGAGACAGTCATAAATACAGTTACAGCCGTGGAACAACAGGAACAAGAGCGGCCGTAGACACGGGTAGAGGAACAGTAAATGGAGGCGAAGGAGAGAAAAGATGTAAAGTTATCTGGAAAGGCAGAGACGTGAATGAAAGCCAGACAAAGCCCACCACACGTCAGGAACGGACAGTTTATTTGTGGATCTTGGCATAGGAACCCTCCTGTCAGGAGTTCTAAACCCCTGTCCCCACCCATCCCGCTGCTGGCCAAGACACTCCTGCCCCACGCTAGGCAGCCCACCCCTTCCCTTCAGCTTCCCCCACCCCTACCGTCTTAGTTACACAGTCCTGTTTGGAGTGCAGGAGCATCACCGTGTCAGCCTGGGTGCGATAACCAGGTGTAGTTTTACAGCCCCTCCCCGGCGGTGACTGCGCTTTCATATATCTCTGGCTGAGACAGGCAATTTTCTTTCAAAGATTGTTTTTTCTGGAGCCTGTGATTTCTGCTCTCGCCTCCAACCTCTGGGATATTAAAATGGAGTCAGTGGCTCTGGCAGGCTGACCGATTTGTGGCCACTCCCCGGCTCACTCTCCTGTCTCTGTGTCTCCAATCTTGCCATCCCTCTGCTGCTGCGCTGTACCTGGTCAGGTTAGGAAAAAAAGCCCATCTTTTTGTTAAAACCCTTGAGACAGAAGCCATGACCTTCTGGGAGGTTACTGTCTTTCACTCTGAAGAGACAGGTGCCTAACTTTAAATGTAGAGGGTAGAGGAGGGACAGGGAGGAAGGACAGGATTTGCCCCATCCCCAGCTCATTCTGAAGAATTGGGTGAACAGAACTAAGGTTTAACTTCCAGGGGTCTTTCTCTGCTAGAAACTGAGAGGAGACTGGTACGGACAGCTGGTCTGATTGCTTTTTCTGGGGTTTTTGGACAACTGGAGGAACTGCAGTGTGTCGTAGATTGAGGGCTGGGTTATGGGAGGCCTGGGTTCTGGGAAGGGACGACAGGGCCCCTGCTTCCCTGAAGAGAGATTATGACGCTACCAGAAGCAGTGTTTGTCGTTGTCTGCGGTGGCAGTTTTTTCTGGGCTTCTAAATCCTTATCTCAACCAGGGAGCAAACTTCTCCTTGTGTGAGGCACCTGTGTGCACCGTTGTTGAGGTTGTCCATTGGGGATTTCTCTATTTCCTGGCTCATGGCTTGATCAAAATCCTTCCTGGGGTCTAACTTTCATTTTTATCCTTTTCTAATAGATCGAATCCTCTTGAAAAGCAACATGCTACAACACCCTCCCCCTCCTCGCCCATACCAGCCCTTGTTTTTATTAAATAAAAGTAAGTGGAGCTATAAGATGTGACTGGCCTGGATCCCAGCTTCATAAAACAGAGCGAACACCCTCTTTATCAAAGGGCCGAGGCACCCAGAGAAGATTTCTTAGGCCATTTTGCTGTCACGTAAATGGGAATCAATATTCAATAAGCCCTTGATGCACTACACCAGCGTTTCACTTAATACGGCTTCCAGTACAGTAAGTGGCGTTGATATAGGGAGGGCTTGTTTGTAAAATAACACTGCAGCTTCACCTCCTGGATATTGGACCTGGCTTCCCCTAGGCAACAAGATTCAAGGCTCTGATTCAAGGCACCTTACCCATCCCACTACCTCAGCATGTCTGCTTGAAAAATAGAAGGGATTGGATGCTTTTATTAAAGTCGAGTGGTCTGGAGGTCGTTAGGCGCGCATTCCCATTAGGAAGTTTCCCACTATGCCTAGTCCGGTTGCCTCCTCCTTCAATAAATTAGTCAAATTGAAAACCAATTGAAGGATAGAATTTATTCTGCCATTAACGTTATGAGAACAGACCCTCCCTATGTCCTGGGAGCCTGTGGTGGTTATCTCTCTCTCTCTCTCTCTCTCTCTCTCTCTCTCTCTCTCTCTCTCTCTCTCTCTCTGTGTGTGTGTGTGTTTGCTGTAGGGAAAAACTGCAACTGCTTGGCCCCCTGGTGGATGGATGGCAGTTCTGAGTTTCTCTATACAGAGTGACTCTGGAGTTTGGTAATAAATGGAATATTCAGATGTGGTTACCAACTTATTTTCTATTGCTGGGAACGGGCAACCTCATACTTTCTCTTCACTCCTCAAAGTAAGCACACGCTAAGAAAACATGATCAGATGTTTGGATGCATAACTGTATGAAAACATTGTATAGAGCTTTAGTATGATCCATTTCAAAACAAAATAGAGTTTAGAAAATTTATCTAACATGTTTACATTGTCTGTGTTATTTTTTTCAGTGCCAATATTCATAGAGAATTTAGGATTTAACAATTTGGGGTGTGTAATGGGGGAACATTTATTCTGCATTATAGGCATGCCTAATATCCCGTTTAGGGTGAGGATACGGGGGTGAGGGAGACTATTATCAGTCCTGTCTAGAACGTGCTGAAGGAAGTCAGATGTAAGTCACAGGCTAGAGCAGTCTGCGGTGTTCGGGAATTAAGCTTCCCAGTGAGGAGAGCCCCCCAGGGATACTGGACATGGATGTATGCTTCTGAGGGAGGGGTTACAATCTCCTCAATGTCTCCTCTTTTTGAAGTCCCTCGTCTGGTCCTGTTTGATGGCCTTAGGAAGAAAGCCTGGGAGAGCTGAACTTGGAAAAGGCCGGTGGCGTGCGTGACTTGATCTTGGATTTTACGATCATTTCCTGGGATTTCTAGATGAAGGGGAAGAGCCCTCATCATTCCTCTCTTAGACACGTGAGAGGTGGGGGTGGCAGGTGACATTTGGCAAAGGGCCGGCTCCTTCCTTTGGGGACTATCCGCCATCCTTGCAGGCCTTGCCTCAGGCTGACCAGTGTCAGGTGCAAAGGCCGAGTGACTCAGGCTCTTCCCACCTCAGTTTTCCAAGCTGACCTTGCTTGACTAGCCTGGAGACCCCACTTCCTTCTTTCTTGCCTGTCTGCCTTTCTTGAAGCATACAAACACAAACATAGACGATGAGAGAGATGGCTCAATGGTTAAGAGCACCTACTGATCTTCCAGAGAAGCCTGTTTGGTTCTCAGAAACTACAGCACATGACTTACAGCTTCCTATAATTCCAGTTCCAGGGGATCCAATGCTCTTTGACCTTTTCAGGCACCTACAGACATGTGGTGTGCATAAACTTACACAGGCACGCACACACACACACACACGTGCACACGCACACAATTTTAAAAAATAGCTGGATTTTAAGCAGATAAACGCAGAGAAGCACTTTTCTGTGGCTGGAGAAGAGCCCATCTCTTCTGCTAACACTTCGATATGCTCTCCCAGTTAGTTGGTGCAGAGGAGTTGGACTACAAAGCTTCCAGGAGTTGGAACTCTGAGAGCACAGGGAGTTCCTTAGATGACTTTCTCAGGCAAAGAGGTCACAGGAGACTTGAAGCTTTCTTCACTCAGTGAGGTAGCAAATGGATACATGGCCAGGGTTGTCTTGGTGCGGCCTAATGTAGGATACTCGAGCCATTGAGTCTGTTTTACGTAGGCTAAAGCAGCCATCTTGGATCACGAGCCTCTCCTCACACTGTTGATGACCAGCCTGTTCCCTCTGGTTAAGCTCCCGTTCAATCATTTGGTACCGCTGGCAGTTCGTTTCTTGCCACAACTTGTGTTCTGGCATCAGTGTTCCCCCACGCAACAGCTGATGACATCTCTTGGCCTCCCCCATTCATTCAGCAACGCCTTTCCCCCAGCCCGCCTCCTCTGCCTGCTGTCCCAGCCTGTAACCCTGATCTCATTTCCTCCTACCTCTCCCACCATTCTGAGACCTCTTGCCCCAACCTGTGCTGGGGCTCGTTCTTTGGAGCCCCCTGTTCCTAGGCAGAGTCCACACCTTCCAACCAATGTCCCTACTGGAACACATGTACCTTCCCCAAGACTTTTGGAGACAAGAGGACTCTGTAGAAGGGGTGTGACTCTTATCCCTGAGGTTGCCCCCAGCTCCCATTGGGGTACATTTCAAGCTTGGGTTGTGTGTTGTTTGTCTGTCTCAGACTTTGCAGCCCCTGAGGCAATGGCTCTGTCTTTGCAGGCTCAGGCTCAGGAAAGCCTTGGCAGCCAACAAATAATAAATAACACCCTGGTAACACCACCTGCGACTAGCTAATGAGAGTCTTTTCCCTGCCTCCCCCTCTCTTGGAGGTTGGGGGTGGGGTCTCCCCATTTCTAGACAAATAGATCTCTTCCGATTTTCTCTGAAGGACTGTTGCCATTGGGCGAATGGATGTGGGTAACAACAAAAAACAGGTCCTTTGCAAGACATAGTGATGGTCTTAATGAACACAGTTAATAGTGTCAGTGTGAATTTTTCTTTCTTTCTTTCTTTCTTTCTTTCTTTCTTTCTTTCTTTCTTTTTTTGAGACAGGATTTCTGTGTGTCAGCCCTGGCTGCCCTGGAACATGCTCTGTAGACCAGGCTGGATTCAAACTCACAGAGATCTGCCTGCCTCTGCCTCCTGAATGCTAGGATTAAAGGTGTGTGCCACCACCACCACTGGGTCAGAGTGAATTTCTAATGTGTTCTTCACCTTTAGAGCGTTGGAGAGATGGAAATGTTTGGGAGCAGGGGCCTTGGTCTGAACTTTGACTTTCAGAGGCCAGTGGGGAGCTATTATTAACTATCTTCCTCACAAGATAGTTTCCTGTCATCGATTAGGTCTCAGAATCTCCTCTATACTCAAGTAGACTTCCTCTGAAGAAATACTCTCCTGCCTTCTCTTTAGTGAGTTCAGGTTAAAACACCAGACACAGTTTTCTTGAAGGTGATTACATGTGAAATATAGCCGTCACCTCCGGGTGCCAAATCAGTGATTTGGCTGAAGTTCTCCAGAAAGATTAGGGCAGGTATATGCCACCGTGTCTCCTTACGCATGCTCAAGTCACCGCCCAAACTCAATATCCTGAGCTGTCTTCTGACACAGGTTCTGCTGGAGAACATGCGTGCCAGCAGGCAGACTCTTCTGCCTTTGTTGCCAGAGTGGTAGTAGCAGAGGAGCAAGCAGAGACTACGCTTTTCTGAGACTGTCTGGTGCTCCATCCAAATGGTCTATGGGTTTAATTCTCATTCTAATGGCAAGCTTCGAAGGCTGTATCAGAAAGAATTGTTCAGAAATGGTTTTGATCCATGCTGGCGTGACTGGCCAGAATGGGCTGTTTCCAGAGAGAAATGTGCTCAGTTCCCACTGTAAGTGGTGAGAGAGAGCATGGAGGGCTGGTGAGTAGACGTCACCTTCTGACCCACTGAACGCAGGCTTCCTCTGCAGCGACTCTGCTGCCGGAGAACTGCTTTCTCCGCAGTGTTATTCCTAAGACTGTTTCCTAGAACCTCCCTTCTCAGACCAGACTTGAATCATGTGGTGTTTCCTCAGCCAAAGCTCATCCCCTTGAAGAAGAGATGTTTTCCTTATGTCTGCTCCTGCCTTCCAAAACCATGCTGCCCATGCCTACTTCCCCATGCCTTCTGCCAGTTCTTGAGCTGTAAACAATCCTGTCTGGTATTTGGGGGAAATGAGCTTCATGTTGGATTAATTCTACATGACCCTGCTTGTAGATGGTTTAGGGAGGAGCTTGCCTCCTTTCCATTCCCTTGGAGTCCAGACCCAGAACTGGGCCAAGGAGGCTCATTTTCCCACGTGTAGGAAGCGTATGCCCCCCACCCCTGCAACATTTGGTTCCTTGGATTCTCTGAGTCACCCTCCAACCTTGACCTTCTGTAGGAAGGGCCTAGAGCCGTCAAGCCAACCTCATCCAAGAGGGCTTAATGAGCACCTGGCGGCCGAGTGCTTTGAGGTCCTTTAGATGAAAAGGGCTTTCAGTGGTTCTGGGTTATTACTGTCAGGGCAGTGGCGGCAGCAATTACTCTAGACGATCAGGGCACGCAGCACCCTCTGTACCCCAAGGGAGCTCCTGGCTCTCCTAGCGCTTAGCCTGCATCGAATTCTGATGTGTTATCTACAAGGTTCCTTTTACTGTTCGCCATCCTCCCTCTGCAGGTAGCACTGCAGAGGTCCAGTATATTCTAGAATACTCAATAAGTAGGGCCAAGTGATCCCGAAGGATCTAGAAGGACACAGGAAGAAGCAGTGGGACCCACCAAAGCTGCTCAGCTGTCAGCTAACTTTGTAGAAGAGTCATGGGGCCTGTCATTCCAGCACAGTTTTAAAATGAAGTAGTATTTTTTGGCTTTGCATTGTTTGTTTTGTTTTTGAGATAGGGTCTTAATACATACACCTGACTGGCTCGAAATTTGCTACGTAGACTAGACTGGCCTTGAACTCAACAGAGATTCACCCACCTCTGCCTCCTGAGTGTGTGCCACCATGACTACTCACCAAGAAGGGTTTTTAAATGAAATTAAAAACCTCTATCTTGGGTAGCTATAGTGGAGGCAAAGAAGACTCGCTGAGGTTGTTTTGAGTCTACGGGTACAGCCACACTCCAGGCTCCTGCCTCAGCCGTGGATTCACGTCCTGGGCTGCAGTTCCCAATAACGGGATGACCCTGGTGTATTGAGAGGTCGTAGTGTGGCCTTTCTGCTCTTTGCTGATTTGGGGCAGCCAGGATGTCGCAATCAAAGAGGACCAGGGCCTTGAGTTCTCGTCTTGTCCTCACAATTCGCTCTAGAAACAGCACCAGGCCTGTTTCAGTTCCATAAATCCAATCATTTTTCTTAAAAGGAATATAATTCAGGAATTTCCTCTGAGAAGTCATATTGTCCTATTCTCTAGGGCAGTTACTTTAATTTCCTGAAAACTCTGAGGAAAGATGCTGGAAGAGTCACACATTTTGGCTTTAACATGCTTGCCCTAATTACATCAATTGTCCTCATTTCCCAAATTTCAAAGTCACAGGGAGGATAGTGCTCTATTCTTCATTTATATCTGAACAGGGTCCATCATCCCCCCCTAGGCTTCAGGGCTTTGGGGTTTGGTTCTTATCTCTACACTGTTTTCTGCCCATAATTAATTATTGCTCAAATAATCTAGTTCACCCACTTTGAGTTGTATGATGTTTACTACAATTACAAGATGCCTAGAAAGGTGTTCTTAAAAGTCATATGGCTTTGAAAGGGGGATATAAATAAAGGTTTTGAGGGTCTAGAGGGATGGCTAAGTGGACAAAGTCCTTGCTGTGCAAATCTGAGAACCCAAATTCAACCCTTAGGACCCACATAAATTCTGGGCAAGTATGATAACTCGCCTGAAATCTCAGCTCTTGGAAGGCAGGGACAGGGGGTCTCTAGGGCAAATTTACTAGCTAGACTAAACAAATCAGTGCACTCTGGGTTCACCGTGAGTGACTGCCTCAATATACAAGGCTGAGAGAAACCAGGAAGACTCTTGACACCAACCTCTGACCTCTGCATGCAAGAACATTCATATCTACACATGAACCCACAGAGGTGTGAACATTCATACGCACAAAAAAAAAAGTAAAGTTGTAATGGGGACCAGAGACAAGGAAGGTCTCTGAGGTGCCGGAGAGCTGCCTCCGTAGTTAAGAGCAGGTCCTACTCCTACGGCAGACCTGAGTTCAGTTCCTAGCTCCCACACCAGGTGACTCACAACTGCCAAAACTCCAGCTCAGTGGACCTGACTCCCTCCTCTGGCCTCTGGGGCATTTGCATGCACATACCTCCCCCCTTCACATAATTTTAAATAAAATTTAAAAAAAATTAAGAAAAGGGAAAATGCTGAGCAGTGGATTAAAAGTGCTGCAGGCTCAAGAGTAAGAGGCTGCAGGCTGTCCAGAGGCAGCTGGAGTTATGGAGAAGAAACCACCAGAGCAAAAGTAGCTGGGCATTTTCTTCAGGTGAATGAGGCTCCTGAGAAAGGTTCAGATACCCTTCTTGGAAATTCTGCAGAGGAGGAGTGAAAGTCCCAGAGGGAGCCAGTGTAGGAGAGGGGACTGACTGATTGCCATTGTCCCTTGCAGTCCTCAATCCCCTGGGCTGTGCCCTGCCTTCCCTTCCCCGTCAGGACAGTCCAATCTTCTGCTCTAAAACAGATTTGATGACTCAACGGTGACCAATTACGCGTTAACACATCTATCTCTTTAGCTATCTGGCTATCTTTATGGAGAACAAGATCTTAAATCTTTGCTCATCCGGACAGCCAGAGGCTTTGCCTAAATGGTGGAAAGAGCCCCACACATTTTTCATAATTACAGTGACTTTACAGAGAAAACCATAACTCCAGTGCGAGAAGAGCCCACGGCAGGTTCTGCGATGCGGCCAATGGAGCCAGCTGATGGCTGTCCGTGAGCTCTCTTTGCTTGCCTGCTACGAAAACCTTCTGCCAGCAAGATTCACAAGCAAAGATAAGACGGCTTCTATTCTGCTAGCCCTGCCCCTGAGATGAGATAGACTGTATGTTCCAAAAGCAGACAGCCAGCGGCAGGAGGTCAGGGATTAGAATTCAGCACACAGTCTTGCTGGACCCTCCATGTCTGTGGGAGGAGAGCAGTCACGGAGAAGCCATTAGAGCAGGAGAGGCTGTTCTTAGGCAGACGACATGGTCTTGGTGTGAGACAGGTGTGTGTGAAATGTGGCCCACCTTTGGAGAACAGATCCAACTACGGGTCATTGAGAATTCGTTGTCTTGTGCTTTCAGTTGCTTGGTTAATATTGGCTAATATTCCTATTAATCTCCCCTACACTCCAGCTGTTAAAGGAATTCTATGATACTCTTCTAAACAGGTCCAAGATCTTTTAACACTGCCCCTACAGTCTCAGTTTCTCCTTCCTTTGTCGTGCTGAGCAGTCTTCCAAATTCTCCTTCAGGCTTTTAGCAACTGTGAGGATTTTACTCATCCTTCCAATCCGCTTTCTGTGTTATATCTAAGCAACTCTGTGGGCCAGTGAGAATAAGATGTGTCAGAATGGGAAGGATCCACACACCCTCTGCTCATTTCCCAAGCCATGTACCCAGAACTTACCTTGTCTGGTGCCTTTCTTTGGTTCGTTTCACGGCATGCATTTTATATGAACTCTGTTGACCAGGGCTTCGGTCTGATGGTCCCTGAATAGTAGGACCTGTTGTATGTTTTTTTTTCCAATCCACATTTCTCACAATGCAGTTTAGATCCTAAATTCATATACTCCAGTATGCCACAGATAAACAAACACCGATATAATTTAATTCATATAGTTAATTCATTTTTCTGAAGCAGACTTGGAGAGTTGAAATATATGCTTGCCTCTGTCAGCCTCTTCTTTGGTAGTAGATTATGTTGTGTTTATACATCATAGAAATTGACCTCTGATATTCTCTTTAAAATTCATTCTTTGGTCACAGTGTAGAAAGGATGAGTTCCTGCGCTCCACTGATGCATCTGGCAAATTACTCTGTGACGGCTGCAGTTCCAGACAAAAGGTGCAGACAAAGTTTCTGCCTTCTTGACCCAAGTGGGTGAGAGGATGGGCAAGTAAGCCAGACATCTCAGGCCCACTGGTAAGCACTGACAGGAACATGGAAAGAGTACCGGAGTGAGGGGTGGGCATCTATCAAACTGGGCACGGTCAGCAGAGCGGGCGAGCACGGTTAAGGCCAAGACTCTAGAATGACCTTCCTACTCTTTGTCTACACAGTTCCACAAAGAGCAATCATATGTCAATCACTGTGCCAGCTCAGGCTTAGAGAAGGATAAAATGCAATCCCTGCTGTCAAAGCTGTTTTGCTCTGGAGTGATGGACAGAGAAATGAACCTTAATAAAACAGAGTACAGGCTGAGGTGGAAGCATGGGAGGGCTGGCATTCCCAAGCAAGCCCTGAACTGCGGTGCTTCTTAGATAGAATGTGAACGGAGAAGAAAGAGTAACCTGGAGACTTCCCTTCGTACTACTTTTAAGTGTCTGAATAGGTTGCTTCAGATGCTTTTTAAAAAAATTGATTTACTTTTATTTCATTTGCATTATTATTTTGCCCCCATGTATGTCTGTGTGAGGGTGTCAGATCTTGGTGTCAGAGACATGAACTGCCATGTGGGTGCTGAGAATTGAACCCAAGTCCTCTGGAAGAGCAGCCAGTGCTCTTAACCGCTGAGCTGTCTCTCCAGCCCCGGTTGCTTCAGATTCTACTGTGAAGTTTATTTATCATCTGGAATCTTAGCAGTTGAAGGATCCGGAATATATCAAACTTCCCAGGTCTCTGTCTGGACACCCTTCCTAGATCAGAAAGCAATTAGTCTGAGAAAGATGGAAGTGAGAGTGTAGGACAAAATATATCCATTCTTTTAAAATAATTTAGTAACAACCTTAGGTAAGTGACCAATAATTTATAGAGTCTATTCTTTTTATAGAGATATTTCCTTGTGCCTCAACCAGCGAGCTTGCTGGGTTTAGAGTATTAATCTTTGATGTAGTAAATATGTTCCAGCTGTAATTCAGTCATGGGATAAAGGGAACTTAGACTTGTCTTGTATAAGGGGAAATATTGAATGGATTTGCAGAGGACCCACCACAATGGCCCTCAGTGTCTCCTGTCTCTTGACATTGCAGAGTTTTGAACTGCAAGGCAGACAGTGCCATTATTTTACAGATGTCAGAGGAATTGTCGGGTTCGGGACTGGAGCTCGGGTCGGTTGCTTCACTTCATGAGCTTAGCCTTTCTTTCCCTTGCATATTCTAAGCTTTCATGGGGCTGTCAGCTTCCACCCTTAGCCTGCTGCTTTGAAGTGCTCATAAAGGTTTCAGGACTGTTAGGAGCCCACATACTACCACCAGTGGCTAGCAAACTTGTTCTTTTTGGTTTTGTTTATTTTTCTTTGTTTTTGTTTTGAGATAGGGTCTGACCATATAGTTGGGCTGGACTCAAAATGTAGAATTCTGGCCTTGATTCACAGAGATTCTCCTGCCTCTGCCCCTGAGTGCTGGGATTAGAGGGTGTGGCTCTCCACCCAACTTCACACTCCAGTCTTACTTACAAAGCTTCCCAGCCATCTCACAGTCGTGTTTCCTCTGTGGTCCATGCCTCTCTTCGAGCCCTTCATTCGGTCCACGTGTTCTTGCTCCCACACTGTCCTTAGGCTAAGTCCTCCCCTGATTACAGAGCTTGTGCCCTTTCCCCAGGAGCCTGTCTTTTTCTGTCCCTCAATCTGATCTAGAAACCTATTCTAGGAGGCTGTCCCAAAGCAACTTCTATGTTTGATGTCTCTTGACTCTGCCTCATGAAATAGCTGCTTGTGCTTAATAACTGACCTGAAGTTATTTGTGTAGACACACATTCTTCCATCTATAAGTGTTAATGTGTGTGTACATGTGTTTGTGCACAGGTATGAATACATATGTATAAGCATGTGTGTGGAGACTGAGAGTTGATGTTGGGTGTCTCTCTACTTTCCTTTTTGAGACAGGGTCTCTCTCTGAACCTGGAGCTCACTATTGGCTAGGCTGGCCGGCCAGCAAGTCCCAGGGATCTCCCCGGTGGTGGGATGACCACGTATGACACAGTGCCTGACTTTTTACATGGGCACAAGGGACCCAAACTCAGGTCCTCGTGCTTATTCAGTCAGCATGTCACTGTCACTTCCTCAGGCTCCTAAAGTCATTTTTGTAGGTTTTTATATTTTATTGATTTACTCAGATTGTATTCTTTGTTGTAAGATTTATTTGTTGGTATGAGTGTGAGTATCTTGACTGCACACATGCATGTGCACTACCTGGCGCATACCAGTGCTGGAGGATGGGGTCAGGTCTCCTGAACTAGGCTTACAGATGGTTGTGAGCTGCCATGTGGGTCCTGGGAACAAAAGCAGAAGGTGTTCTTAACCACTGACCATCTCTCCAGTCCCTGATTCAGGGATTCTTAAAGGGCAAGGCTCAGAACACACTGGGATCATCTCATGTCCTGACTAAAGGTGAGCTTGGCATTGCACAGTCTGAGAAAGTTAAATTCTCCTGTGTATTATGGGAAATAAAAGAAGAAAAATCAAGTAAGGCACAGTGGTTCAGGCCTGTAATCCCAACACACAGGAAGTAAGGCAGGAAGCTGAGGAGTTGAAGGCCCTCAGCACATTTGAGAAGCTTCTGAGCTTCGTGAGGCCTTATCTCAAAAAACTAAAACAAACAAACAAACAACAAAAACCAAGGCCCCGGAACTTATAGTGAATAGGGAAGGTTACCTTGCAGAGGTGCAGCAGGAGGATGCCCAATGTGGGGATTCTCTAACCCTGTGAACCAGCCATGCCTTCACCTGGGCTGTGGCTGGTGCCGTGGACTATTAACTAAGAAGACATCCCCAAAGCAGTAGGTGGCAGATTGGCATGTCCACTGCATGTTATGAATTTTAAAATGCTTTGGTGGCAGGAGCTTCATGTGTAGTCTGTATTGTTAGGCAGAGCACCTGGTTACCCAGTGGTTGACCCCGGCTCCTGCCTAAAGGTCTTTACCTCGGGGAAGGGAGGCCCTGAGAGCCATTTTGACCCAAGTTCCAATTCTCCAGCACAAACAAGCTGGTGTGCTGCTCTGAGCAGCAGCCACAGAGGCTCCAGTGTGTTTACTGACTCTTTCGTGTCCCTGCCCTGGAGAACAAACAAACAGCTCAGTTTGACTCATCCTCTCCACCAGCTTTACCCAGTTCCATGCCTGGGATTGGCCAGGAAAATCCCTCAGAGCCTATGGAAGTAAGAGAGCCAAGGGTTATGGTCTCTGTCCGTATACCCCACTCCTTTCCAAGGAATTCTGACCCTGCTTGGTGGGAGTCGGGGCTGAGAGCACAGTGACTTCCAGTTGCTTGGCTTGGGTTCTGTGTGTTGCTGGAGGCAAATCAGCCTGCTTCCCTGATTCACTCACTCAACAAGACCTTATTGTATGCCTGCTATGTGAGACCTTCCTCTCCAACCAGGCTTGCTGGCTCTCTCCATGGGTTGAAGCCCTGCTTTCCTAGGACCTTACTGGGACAGTGCTCTTTCTTCCCCTTAACACCCCAGTAAGAACTTTTTTCTGAGCCTTGACCGTCTCCCATGAAGCTTTGCTAGTTTGCTCTTACTTTTGGGGTATCCCATCTTGCTTGCCTCCAGTCTTGTCCTCCTCACGGTAGGAAGCAGCTTATACTCCTATTGGGTCCCAGCTCATTCCCTTCCATTCCCATCTAATTCCCTTCCCTGGTTGGATTAGGTGGACTCTGCAATCCTCAAAGCACCACGTTCCATGGGATGCGTGCAGGAGCAGACCAGAAAATGTGTTGCGCAATCAGGGTCGTGTAGGAGACAACAAGGTAGACAGAATTAAACTCGCACCTTATAGAGCTTCTCAGAGACTTTGACATACTAATGAACATTTGAATCTCAAGAAAGGAGCACAGCATGTAATATTGTCCAAATTATCAGGCCATGAAACCCTTATTAAATCCTCTTATGCAGCTGGGTGTGGAGGCACATGCCTTTAATCCCAGCATTCAGGAGGCAGGGATAGGTGGATCTCTGAATGCCAAGCCAGCCTGGGCTACAGAGCAAGTTCCAGGCCACACAGTGAGACCCTGTCTCAAAACACAAATAGGTTTACGTTGGTGTTCCACAAAATTCCACTGGGAAATGCTGATGCAGGAAGATGAACGTCGAGAATTAAAAGACATGTCTCTCTGACTCTCCTTTCTGTGACTAAGAAAGTCACCCTACTTTGTCCTCTCTTGGGGAATGAAATGGCTCGTCTAGTTCTGTCCAAAGGCTTCCACAGGGAGACCCAGTATCCTAAGTAACAGAATAAAAGCTAAGATTGATGTCCCGGGACTCCATAAAAGACTCACAAATAATGGAATAAACATTTTGCTGTCATGTGCCTGAAGAAAGCTGGGCCCATGCACTTGCAGGAAGGTAGAGACTCAGAAATTAAAGGTCAAGATTCCTGGTGTAGCTGAGGGAAAAAGGACAGAGTGAGGAGGCCCTTGGAAGACAGGAGACAGGAGGGTGGTCTCCAGCCGAGGAGATGTTCCTGGTTTTCAGGGTCTTCTACTTGGCAGAAAATGAGTGGCAGAGACCGAGAGACATCTACCTGGGAAGAGAGAAGGGATGGACCAGATCTTTGCATGCCAGCATGCTTTGTCTGAAGCCCCGGGGGAAAGGGTCAGCACATAGTTCACTTTCAATCACCTCCAGGGTGTTTAGGCAAGATTCTCACTTCTGCTGATGCCCTGGGAAGAAGGGTGGATTCCTCAGTGGGTGGCTTAAACCGTTGGTCTCTTTTTTGTGTTAGGCACAGATGGGTTAGAGCCCTGGATTCAGTTCACGCCTCTGGGCGCTGTCACTTAGGGAAGATAAGAGTGATAAGCGGAGACGCTTATCTTTATAGCTTTTCTGGTTTATTTGCTCAGTGTGTGTGTGTGTGTGTGTGTGTGTGTGTGTGTGTGTGTGTGCCTACATGCACCTGCCTAGTATATGAAGAGTGTGTACTTGAACACAGCCAGGCCACATGTCTGTAATCTGGGTTTGCAAAGTATTATATACCTATGGAGTAGTACATAAGGTTTTATTTTATGTGCATTGTTTAGAATGGTGTGTACACCACATATGTGTGTGGATAGTGTTCTGCTTTGTATGTGGAACCAGGACTGTTTTCACCCGTGCAGCTTGTATATGGATGCTTGTGTGTATTTTACACACCTGTATCACAGGCCACATCTGTCTGAGCTACTGATACTCACATTTCCTCATCTTTAGGGTGGGATTGTTTCATCAGATCAGCAAGTATTTACTGAGAGTTTATTAAGAACAGGGTGTGTGTGTGTGTGTGTGTGTGTGTAATATCTGTGGGGTGTGTGTGTGTAATATCTGTGGGGTGTGTGTGTATGTGTGTGTAATATCTGTGGTGTATGTGTGTGTGTAATATCTGTGGGGTGTATCAGCATCTTTGTGCATAGATTTCAAAATATCTATATATTTCTCAATTTCTTTCCTTCCAAAACACTTAACCCTTATACTGCACGTTATTGTCAGGTCCTCCCAGCACTGGAATGGTTAAAATCCGTAAGTGCCACGACCCTGTTCATATTTATTGTAATACAATTTGCTTCCAGGACCTTGTACTGTCTTACTCTGGGGGTTTCTCAGTCCTACAGCACTTAGAAAAGTATCTTAAATGCTCACCCCTGCTTTCCCTTCCTGGCCTCCCCCACCCAGGAAGCAAGAATGGGACACAGTCCTACCTGATTTTGACCTCAGCCATAGGTGTCTCTTTCCTTTTGCCTCTCATGGCCTGGTCTTTTCTTTTCTTTACCCAGGTCTCCCAATCCCTCAAAAGACAGAGACAAGATTTTTCTTTTCCCCAGAGAAACCAGAGGGAGAGCAAGAGAGATCTTGCTTGAAGGGGACGCACTCCATTTTATGGGGTTAGGGAATAATGCTCCTTCACTGAGATAGCATCTCAAAAAGAATGGGCGAGGCCTCTACTATTCCCCAAAGAGTTGTTTTTTATTTTTTCCTTAAGGGGGCGGGGGTTACATTAAATAAACCTGTTTTTTTTTAAAAAGTACCTTTGCATCAAGGAAATGTGTTATTATTGTAATTGTCTAATGCTAATTATACTTATTACTATAATAAGCATTTTGTTGTAACAAATGATGTAATCCTCTGTATTTCTGTCGCCGCCAGAAGTGAGTGGTGTGTCTATAGGGAGAGGGGATTGGGAAGCGTTTGGCGGAAGAGTAGTCTAGTTTCAGTGCAGATAGGAAAGCCCCTCAGCTGCCTAGGAGTAGGATAACTAGATCATAACAGTCCAAACTTGCTGGCCTCTGGAACTTCCTGTTTTAGGGCCTCTTCCGCAGCAGCTAATCATTCAGTCAAACCTTCATTCATTCATTCAGCAAACATTTTATCTAGTACCCACTGTGTTTCATGCTGTAGAGTCAACTTGAGAGAGCTAAAGTAAACCAGATAGGCTCCTGACACGGAAAGACTTGCAGTCTAGCGGAACTGATAAGCACGAGCACTAGTTTCCGTGCCTCAGAGGAGGTGTGACACTGAGCGGGCCTGGGAGGGCTGTGACAGCATGCAGAGCAGAGGGACTTATTCCATGCGCGGAGACCTACAAAGCCGGGTCTTTGGTGGACACCACACAGGCGTGTGCCACACAGAAAAGAGGAGACGTCCCATGGGGAGGTCCAAAGGCATGGAAAGTCTGTTTTGCTGTCCTTAACATTACTACTAAAAACACTGAAAATAGCTTGCATTGCTGCAGACATTGTTTGAGCAGCTGTGTGTTGATCCGTTCTCACAGCAGTGTTTACACGGGAGTGCTGTCAGGATGATGAGTCAGAGGTCAGCCAGGCCTGGTGACACCCTGTGCAGGCTGAGACAAGAGGGTCTCAAGTTCAAGGATATCCTGAGCAATTTAGGGAGACTGTCTCAGAATTAGAGAGTAAAAAGAAGGCTGAGAATATAGATCCTGTATGTGCCCAAGGACTCTGTGTTCAATCCCCCAGTACTGAGGGAAAAGCTAAGTACCAGATTTGAACATAAATAATAAATATTTTATTTATCTGTTTATTTACTTATTTTAGTTTTTCTCTTTAGTCTTTGCTGTCCTAGGCCCCTTCTACCAGGGAAAAGCAGTTACAACCTGGGGAAATTACAGCTCTCCACCAGCTTGAGTTTCTCTTGGGGGAACCTTAGGTGGTTTATTTCATGGAGTGTTAGACCTGGTCTGAGGTGAATTAAGAGTGTGAGGGGTAGGGGTGGCAATGAAGCCTTAATGCGTTCCTCCGTTCTTCTCTGTCCACGAGGCTGTCAGACAGTCCAGAATAGCACAGCATCTCTTAGCTAGCCCTAACCACCCATCCTGGGGCTCTCCCTGTCTTACCTAAGTACATTTAGAGGAGGAAAAATTGAATTTTTTATTCATTCAAACCACCCTTTTTCTAGCTTGACAAACTTGACACTGGCAAACTTGAGGGTAGCCCTGGCTGTCCTTGAACTTTTGGCAATTCTCACAAGTGTGAGCCACCACACCTAGTTCAACAAGCATTTTTAAAGTGTCCATTATAAATAACACATTAGGCTAGTTACTGCGGAACAAGAGAAATGATCATTGTGGTCAAGACAAAGAGACTGCCGGGTAAAGAGAGGGGCAGAGATCTGGGTGATAAGTTGGGGCTGAGGAAGGCTCGGGATTGCTGTGCTGCCCCAGCCACTGAGGAAGCTTGCACAACGGATGTCTCTTGTGGCGTTAGGAAGGGGCCAGCCTTGCTGACACCGTGTCCTTGAACTTCTCTATTCTCCGGAATTGGAAAGGAATACCTTTATACCTAGCTTGTGTTATTTTGCTGTAGCAGCTCATGCAAACTAATAAGGATATTAACTCTATAAAAGGAATAAAAGGCACCAACTCAGTAGAGTAGTTAGGGAATTGAGAATGCTCCATGAACGAAGTATAGAACAAGCTGGTGGCTCAAAGAAGGAGGGGAAATTTAAATAATACACATGAAGATATTCCTTTAAACCTTGTAAGTATTGGATAAATACAAGATTTTAACTTCCTCAAGCAAGGAAAAGAGAATAAGATTGGGAATTGGGAGGCTTGACCCTAGGCAAGAGTTGACAAATTCTATTTCAAGCCTGTTTCTTTTTTGATTATTTTGTTTTGTTTTAAACTGAAAGCTAAGAATGGTTTTGAGATTTTTATATAATTATATTGAAGAACAACACACGGGAGTGTGCAATTATGAACACATGCAGCTTGTGAAACCTGGAACATTGACTATCTGGTCTTTGGTGGCGGAGGTCTGCTGGCCCCTGGTCTGAGCCAAACTTTGCCGTACCTGTGTGACCATAGACTTTGTCAGGAAAGGGAACAATGTGGCAGGAGGATGGAGAGGAATGGACATAGCTCGTAGAAATGTTCAGGATGGAGCACGAGCATCAAGTGGCACACATTCAAGCCCTGGAAACTGAGCAGGTGTGGTGGCTCATGCCTGGAATTCTAGCACCTGAGAGGCCGGGGCAGAATGATCATGGTTCTAGGCTAGTCTGGAACGCACTAAGACTGTCTCAGAAGTTAAAAGCATGACAGCACCCAGAGAGAAGACCACAGCTGGAAATATAGGACTAAGTACCTCTCAGGAAAATGGAAGGACAAAAGAAGATTGAAGAAGACTGGGCAAAGTCATCTGAGAGGTAGCAGGATAAGAAAAATCATGTTTTGCTTTATTTTGTTTTAAATCACAAATAGAGCAGGTTGCAAATGAGGTTAAATGCCAAAGAGAGGTAAAGAGGACTGATGAAGGCCGTACAGCTGGAGGAGAGTGTTAGGAATTTTCCTAACACGAGCTCTCTGCCGACGACGCAAAAAATCCCAATAGATCCAAATCACAACAAGCCAAATTAAAAAGTATCCAGGTTTAATGGGATTCCTGCGCTCTCGAATGGTCCCGAGGGGAAACATGGAAGCCGCAAACGAGACCACTGGGGGGGGGGGGGGGGGGACTACGAGGGAACTTTCCAGGGAAGCAGTTTAAATAGACTGGGGGAGTGGTCAAAATTTTGGTGGGCTGTCTTGACCCGCCTCCGGGGAGGGGTCAAGGCTTGACGGGCACAGGGATGGGGCCTTCAAAGACAGAAGCCAGAGACCCGGATTTGGGACTTACAGAGAAAGCAACCGAAGGATGGAGGAGGGGTAGGAACACAAGGGTGGCAGTCGTAGAAGTAGGGCCTGTCCGTTATGCCTCCTGTGTAGGAGGGTATGAGCTTCATGTTGCTGTGAACTAGATTCTCTGATTATAGAAAACTACTTTTGTTTTTTTGTCTAGGTTCTCCGAGCCTTTCTGTTCCACTACACCAAATCCAAGCTTCCATTCCTCAGGACCCTTCTCGAAGCTGACAGTGACCAGCCTCAGTTTCTGGTCTTAAGCTTCCCAGTGTGAAACTATCTGCACCAACTAAACAAATCTTTTTTTCATCTTCCTGGGGGCCTAGATTTCCTTCCCTTCTGTGTCTTCCCTCAGGTCACTGCCTTGCTTAAGATTTAAGAGCTGTGTCCTTAGAAGTTGGCAGATTTGGACAGTAAAAAACAGGCAACCAGTGAGACTCAACTTTCAGATGAATGATAGAGTATTTCCAGTGAGCGTCTCGTGCAGTATTTGCCCATGAACACTGGCGGTTCTGTTCTTTGCTTCCTTCTGTTGTCCTCTGTGTGTCTTCCATCTGAATGCTTCTGAAGGCTCACATTGTGGTTTAAAGCCCTGTTTTGTCAGTGAGCCCCAGCCAGCGGTGAACTTCTATATGTGCGTTCTATAGCCTTGAGTAAATACTTTGGTTTCTTCCAGTCTACAAGTGACCTTTCAAGGCTCTTATCAAGACTAAATGTAGCGTTTTCTTACCTATGTTTCACGTTTGCCTACCTATGCTTCATCTAAACGTCCCATCCAGCTGACGGGTTCTGTACTCTGCTCGCACCCTTGCTCCGTCCTTGATTTGTATGGCTTCGTGGGTTTCATTCAGGGGCAGAGCCATGGGGGTTGAGTCTTGCCTTTCTCACCAAGGGATGACCTACCTGGAGGTCATTCCTTACAACATCTAAGGCTGGCATCACCCACAGGGGCCTCAGGATAGGACACTCTGAGTCACTGGAAGGGGCCCCTCAGGGATCTCTGGGGTGAGTCTCCCAGCCCACATTCTCTCGCCATGGTTCGCTGGCTTGGTATAGGTTTTCTGAGTAGGTTGATGGCAAGGAAAGGCTTAGCAAGCTTCTGGGTGAGGGGTGGGAAGTGTGTGTGGGGAACCAGAGTGGTCATTAGTACCGTTCTTCCCTGTGACTCATGTTGGTAACACATACTGAGATTCATGGGGACGGAATACAGGTAGCAAGGGGAAGCCTTCGGTGGATTTTCACTTCATCTGTCAACTCCCAGCCAGCGGACATGATTTCACTCATCCAGTTTGGCTTTGGTTCTTATCCTAGATAGACCTAAGTGGCAGGTGGGTGGGAGAATCAGAGGCTGGTTTCCTCCAGCCAGAAGCTTCCTCCCAGCCATCCCTCTTGCACTGTTTATGATTTACCCAGCTGCTGGGGATTTGGCTAAGCAGCCAGGTTATGTAGATCTCCTGGCTCTGATTTTTATCTCAAGCCCTGGAAAAGGAAAACCTCACACCTGACCAAACTCGGTAATAGAAGTTGCTTTTCCCCCCTTCCCTCCTTGGTCCCCTGGAGCTTATTCCACTGGAAGGGAACACAGGTTGATGTATTTTTAAATGGCTTTGATTTTATCACCTTGCTTAATGATTTGACACGTTATTTATTAGATGGGAGCTTCCCAGAGGGGCCTGGCCCGTTAACGTATAAATAATGTGGCAAATAGTTCAATAGAGCTGTAAAAAAAGTGATTTAGAAATAAATTGACCTCTGTTTGTTACATGTAAACGAAGGCCCAGGGTCATAATGTATTTTGTGCCCTTAAGCTGAGATGGTAAGCAGGGCATGCAGGGGGTGGTACAGCGTGGGGCTGGAGTGGGTGGGTCCTTAGCCCCCTTTGCTCCGCTCGGATCGAAGGTGTGGCAGGTGTAAGGTGTTTTGTGTGGTGTGGATGTGTAGCTGAGTGGATGGTACCAAGCTGTGGACTAGGTCAGCCACGTGGTTAGCAATTCCTGCAGGACACAAATCCCTGTGTGCGCCTTTGTCATTGTTGAGGAAGTAGCATTTAGCCAGAAGACCTGAGGATTTGGATGGCTTCTTGGGTCTGACGAGAAGCCGGAGCTACCCTGTGTGTATTTAGATGGTCTAATGAGCCGCTGTGCGGTGTGCAGTCCACAGCAGGCAATCTGCAAATACTTGCTAGGAATATTAAACACAGGCTGGAGCTGTGACTCAGTAAAGTGCTCGCCTACCTTCACAAAAGCGTGAGTTTCATCCCCAGTCATGCATAAGACAAGGTGTGGTGGAAAACATCTGCAGCATCAACACTTGGGGAGTAGACGGGGAAGATCACAGTTCAGGACCACTGTGAGTTCAAGGCCAGCCTAAGATATATGAGACACCCACCTTTAAAAACAAAACAAAAAATGGCCAACCAAATAAATGAATATTTATTAAGTACATGTTCACATACACAGTGTGCAGGGAAAGGGGGTACAAATAACTTGATAAATAATGACTATTGTAGCTAACATTTATTGGAAACTTAGTAGTCGCTGAGGCATTAGGCTATAAACTTTATATTTGTAACCTAATTAAATTTTTCACACATTTAGATTGTGGTGTGACATGCATTCACAATGTACATGCGTGCACCGTAACAAATAATGCGACAAATAGAAGCATAAATGCCAGATGATAAAAGTAAATAAATAACAATGCGTTAAAGCACCAGTGCAGCTGCATCTCTCCTCTGATCACGCGCTCTTCCTGTTCCTCTGTGAGTGCGCCCTGGCTTTTCCTTATGGGCCTAGCACCATGACAGTACTTTCTTGCCTATCTTGAAATTCTTTTTTTTTTTTTTTAAAGATTTTATTTATTACATATACAATACAGTATTCTGCCGCCATGTATGCCTGCATGCCAGAAGAGGGCACCAGATCTCATTTTAGATGGTTGTGAGCCACCATGTGGTTGCTGGGAATTGAACTCAGGACCCCTGGAAGAACAGTCAGTGTCCTTAACCTCTGAGCCATCTCTCCAGCCCCTTGAAATTCTTATATAAATTCACTCAAACTGTTCTCTGTGTCTTTCATATCTTACTCAGCATCTTATGCTCCTGCAGCTGGGGTCCGCCTGTTTTCATTAGACGGTATATCTCACTGCAGGGAGTCTGCTGGAAAGGGCATCTGCCTGCTTCCCAGTCCTTATCACTTGGAAGCCTTGCTGACCGGATACCTGGGGTATCCATCTTTGCACCCATGTGCCCTTGCTTTATAGGATCTGAACATAGTGGTGGAGGATCCACATTGTAGAGAATGTAAAAATCAAGCTCACGCAGTGACTGCCTTCCATATTGTCTTCCACAGTGATGTCCCACTCGCTCTGACCGCACAAGGTGTGGAGCATCCCTGTGGTTTGGAGCATCCCTGTGGTGGGGAGCATCCCTGTGGTGGGGAGCATCCTCACCAACTCTTGCTAGTATCAAAATTTTCTAATTTAATCTTTGAAATATGTTATGTGATGTTAGAATTATTATTATTCCCATTTCCAGGCGATTACACTGAGGCTCAGGGTATTTAAATTTAAACTACTTCCTCGATATTCTATAACTGGTAAATAGCAATAGTAACATTTGATTTTAAGTCTGAGTCTATAAATCCAAATTTTAATCTTAATATTTATATCTTGTTTTCACAATAAGTACTTGATAGATTCGAGTTAAATTATCTAACTTTTAAGCACATTTAAGCTTGTTAGACGTTAATGTTTGTTGTCATTGTATATTCAATGGCGTGGTCCCCTTTGTGTTCACCATCTACTTGTGAATTGTTTGGTGGCTTCGTAATATAGAATTGACTGTAGGGCATCTGAAGAAGCTTCCAGAATGGTTCAGACAACCCCTCTGTATTCCTCTGTATAGATAGGTTAAGGATCTGAAAACACATCCAAGGAAGAGGCTCCATGAAGGAGCCAGAAAGTCTCTTTTCCTGCTACTGTTAACTCCCTCCCTCGACCCCACTCTTCCGAAGGAAACCCTTCATATACGATCAAAGGCCCCTTTCTGGTTTCAGGGTATCTTGTTGGTTGGGCAGAGTTTCCAATCGAGTCAGGGCTTCAGGGTGTCTTTCATCCCGAGAGCTCAAAGCCTCCCACGAACATTAACCTATTAATCACCAGCTGCTCTGTGAAGTTGAGAGCTAGTCAGTAGGTGCCTCCCCCGCTTCCCAGGTAGAGAAACTGAGTCCATGACTTGTCCAGAACTGCCCATGGAGTCAGGGTGGAGCCAGGCAAGGAACCTAGGTGTCCGGGAGGATCAGTTCCTCTACTGCCAGTAATTCAGGGCTCCAGCTTTCTGCATATTCAGCAGAAAGAAGCTCTCCCTGGAGAATGGGCAGTTGAGGCTGGTGGTGGTTCAGGATATCAAGATCCTGTGTTGATTGCTGAGGAAAATGCCCTTGCCCAAGGAGCTGGGCGTTCCTCAGGATCAGGGCCATGTTTGTGCATATTCGATGTCTTCAGTTCCTAGACTGCACTTTGTACGTCCGAGACCCTTAGTAACCCTTAGTCTGCCGACTGCATGTGGGAGTGAGTCGATGGCTCAGTGACTGTGTGACACGTTGCTTAAATTTGTCTTACTAATTTTGGCCTCCTCCTCAGTCCCACCATTTCCTAATACCAATCAAAACCTTTGGAAGGGAGTATGGGAAGCAGCAATCGAGTTTCTCTGGGTAAGATGTGGATCTGGGTGGAGCAGAGAGGAGACGCCTTGTATGGATAGGACAGGAAGAGAAGAAGGCACAGGTGGAAGGCACCCCAGAGACCTACACATCTCTTGCCTGAGGGGGGTCTACAAGTGAAGCTAAACTTTAAGCTAAAGTTGGGAATTCTATGAGTTTCTGTTTCTCACTCAGTAGGATTCTTCTGGGAGAAGCATCTTGAACAGTTAAGGCCTTCTCTTTCCACCGTACTGGTAGGGTGAACAGTTAAGGCCTTCTCTTTCCACTGTACTGGTAGGGCTCTGGATGGTGTCACCCCGTTAAAATGTGAGTTCTGGGTCTCCAGGTGTCCACCATCCCTGTAAGATCCTCAGTGGACTCCGTGTAGGGAGAGGCAGTTAGTCTGTCTCGCTCAGAGTGCTCAGAGTCACAGAAGCAGAGGTGTGCTTTAAGGTAGAGGAAGAGGCCTAACTCGGTAATGGGATGGGCTGGAGAATGGTCTTGTTAGACTGTGTCTGGCCATGGGTTTGTCATGCATATTCCTGTCTAAGGCTGTGCATATATGCCAACGTTCTTAGCTGTTCTATGTGAGTTTTCATGAGTGGATGCGCTAGGAGCGGGGAGATCATACTTGTCTGTTCTGTGCCTGGTGCAGCTTTTCTCCATCTTGAGACCTTCCTTCCCCCATCACTTCCAGTTTTCCCAGCATGCCTTTGTTTCAGTCACCCATCTGATCCCATCTCTGTTCCTAGGCTGGCTTCCCGCTACCTGCGTTTATCTTATTGTTTTATGATGTCATTTAATTATCCACACACGTGGTTTTATGGGACAAACACGGCCTTGTTTGCCTTATAACTGGATTTCATGACACTGTAGAGACGGGTCAGAAAAATCTCAGCCCAGCCATAACTGGAGCTCAGGAATGCTGGATGCCTGGGAACTGGGAAGTGTGGGGATCTGACACAGAGCTAGCTCTTTCTATGATAAACTGTCCTGCGCTGCTTCTCACAGCATATAAGTAAGCCCCTTGGGGAAACGGGCAGACTGTACAAACCTTAGGGATCAGGGGGATTATTTCTTATGTGGCTGTCACACTGCTTCAGCCCATACACAGAGTGGCCACTCAGGTGTGTAAGAAGCCTCTTGAATCTCCTCTCTAGGAGAATGAGATACTTATTTTTTTTTTAGAAGACTCCTTAAAATGGGACTTATGAGTTGATGAGATAACTCAGTGGGTAGATTCTTCAAACCCATATGTGGAAGGAAAGAAGGGACTCCCAGGAGGTTCTCCTCTGACTGCCACACTGTGCTGTGGTACCCATTTATGTGAACATATACATGCAACAATAATAATTAAATAGAAATAAAATAGGGCTTGTGAGAAAGGTGGAAAGAACCAGATATCTTCGATCAGATATTTGTGATCATGAGAGACATCTGGGGTTTTGAACCAAATAGTATTTATCTAGGTTCTAATAGAGAAACGGCAGCTACCATTTATATTTAGGTGGCCCTTTTACATAAGAATATATATGTATATATATTTACATTTAGAACACACACATGCACATAATTATTTTCTTTTCCCCTGAGAGTGTGAGAGTGTGTGTGTGTTGTTGTCTTATGAGTAGGCTGGCTCAGGAAGCTCTGGAAGATATAAAAGTGATCCTGTCCAGCGCCATCCTAGAGAATGAGCCCCATTTGGTCTCCTAGCATCTCCAGTGAAAAACCCTGGCTTCTGCTGTGTGACAATCTTTACTTCCACAGCTTTTCCTTATTCTCTTTTCCACAAAGTCACTGGTATCCCTGCACACAGGCACGCACAATCCATAAATGAATTTCTTTTTAATATTTATTTTTTAAGTTGTGTATATGTGTGTGAATGTGTCTGAATTTAGGTTTGTGCACAGAATGCAGGTAACCATGGAAGTCAGAGGCACTGGATTCCTCCAGAGGAGCTGGTGGCTGTGAGCTGCCTGATATGGGTATAGGGAACTGGACTCAGTCCTCTGCAAGAACTGTCCATGCTCTTAAGCCCTGAGCCACCTCTCCAGACCCTCTAAACTATTTCTTGATAAATAAGTGGTTCTTGGCCAGATTTTTTTCTTTGCCCATTTATTTGAGATAGGATCTCCTGTATTTCAGCCTGTCCTTGAACTTGCTGTGTAGTTAAGGACTATGGCCTTGTGTTTCTTGAGCCTACAACCTGAGTACTAGGATTACTGACCTACACTAGCATATTTTGTTTGTGTAGTACTGGGAGGTCTAACTCTAACCAAGTTACATCCCCCAACCTGTGTGATCCTCCCCCGCCCCTCCCCCCGCCCCGCTCAGCTTTAGACGACTTGTTTCTTTGCCTTGTGCTCTATTAGTAACCCAGATGATGGACGGGAAGTCCGGGCAGAGACGAGCATGGCTCAAGCAACCAGAAGTCGCAGCTTTTCCTCATCTCTCTCTCTCCTCCTCTGACCCCTCTGTTCCCTCAGGGGCCTCAGTTTACCCACCCTCCCTTTGTTCTCTTCTATCTTACCCATTTCCCATCATTTTCATCTCTTCCTTTGAACTGAACCACAATCCTCACATCTTTGGGGTCTTTCTGAAACTCATCAACCCAGTTTCTCTAAAATCACAAAAGGAAGGTATGAGTGAAAGACAGCCCAAAGTGGTGGGTGCCGGGGCGGGGGCTGAGCAACCAAAGACAGGAAAGGCAAGAGCAGCCCAGTCCAGCATCTCCCGTGTATCAGTTACTTTCGCGTCTCTTGACAGAAGCACCTTAAGGGAGGAAGATTTGCTTTGGCTGTGACTTCCATGTTTTGGTCCATCATGGCTGGAAGGTGTGGTGGCAAAAACATTTTTCTGACACTCCTCACATCACAGTGGCCAAAGAGAAGTAGAGCCAACCAAAAGCAGGCCCAGGCTATACCCTTCCGCAGGCTAGACCTTATGTCCCAAAAGGTTCCACAAGTTCCCAAAACAACACTAAGTGCTCAAACACATGGATCTGTGGGGAGAGGGGCTTTTCATACTCAAACCATGTGTGGGTTTAGGAAGGATATTATCAAGCATAGAGACTAATAGAAGACATTACCCTAAATGTTATCCATAACTCCTAATAGAAATAATAGACTCCTAATCTCAGACATGGGGACTTATTTGCATAAATTAGTGTGTTATAAAATTGAAATAGGTTATTTAAAACAGCACTGTCCCCCTGCTTCTTCTGGAATGATCTGGAATGGTTTCGTTTTATCTGGAGTCAGATTTAGACTGAGATTCTCAGAGGAGAGAACTCATCTCTCTGATGCCCATCTCCAGTCTTTTCCTGGTCAGAGTAGACTTGGCCCCAGTCTGTCTTGCCACTGCTTGCAGAACCTTACCAGTCTGGTGATGCATACAGTTCATCTCAAGGATGTCCCCTCCTCCCTGGGAGCTTGTGACAGCACATCACACCTGAAAAACCATTAGGCACAGAAAGTTTTGAGACTGGCCCTGGCTTGCCTCTCCCTTCTGTTTTGTCCTATCTCTGGATGACTTCAGAGAAGAGGAGGGTGGTGTTCAGTGGATGCTCCAGCCTCCCCCACCTCCTTCTCTGAATTGCCAATATATTTTCTCTGACAGTTTGCACAGATAGTTAAGATACCGTGTAATTACAGTTGCATTTGAAAGCCAAACATGATTTATTTCTGACAAGCTCAGTCATCTTTGTGATGACTTGGGGTGTTTGTGTGCATGAGCACATGTGTGCATGTGTTGGCTATCTGCATGTACACATGTGTGTACTGCTGGCTATCTGCATGTGCGCATGTGTGCATGTGTTGGCTATCTGCATGTGAGCATGTGTGTACTGCAGGCTATCTGCATGTGTGCATGTGTGCATGTGTTGGCTATCTGCATGTACACATGTGTGTACTGCTGCCTATCAGCATGTGTGTGTGTTGGTTATCTTTTTTGTAGAATAGAGTAGGTTATAGGTCCTATGCCTGTGTCCTATCCAGGCACTTTCTTTTATTGAATTTAAGAGATATTAAATTTTACAAAGCACTGAAGTGGAAGCAAAATCCATATCTCTAGGAGACTGTGATGGGAATTATATGATATATACCCAGGACAATAGCAAACACAGAAATAATGAGGCAATGACAGAGGTTTGGGCAGTTGTGGGGGACCAAGGAGGCCACTGGGAGTGAATGGATTATCAACAGAAATTTCTCAGGGAAGGACCTAGTTGGGGGAGTGTTTAGACTTGCATGGTTCTCAACCTTCCTGATGCTGACCCTTTAATACAGTTCCTCACACTGTGGCGACCCCCAACCATAAAATTATTTTCATTGCAACTTCATAACTGTAATTTTGCTATTGTTATGAATTATAATGCAAATATCTGATATGCAGGATATCTATTATGCCACCCCTATGAAACTGTCATTCGACCCTCAAAGTTGAGACCCACTGGTTGAGAACCGCTAGCAGGGGAAGAGGTAAGGGAGGCAAGGAGAACATCTCTGAGAGAAGAATGACCTTGAAGGAAGAGGGAAGCGTTGGCTGGGAGGAAGCTGTCCAGTTGAAGACTATCTGGAGGAAGAGGTCATAGGAAAATGGAACAGGGTATAAGATGTCCAAAAGTTCTGGCTGATGTTTTACCAAACTGCTCTGGGGACATGGATAGGTAGTGCATTCAAAATATCAGCTTCAAAGAGAAGTGGGACTTCCCACCAACTCCAGGGGATTGAGCATGAGAGAAGCAAGGACTCCATGAAGTCAACTGAAAGGGGAGTGGGTGAAAAGACCAGTGAGGACACCAAGAGGCTTCTCTGTTGCTCCTGAGCTTGGAGAAGTGGAAGGAACACTGAACTGATTTCCCTTCAAACTCCAGGAGAGTTCAAGGTTAAGAGGACTCATCATGACATGATTCCTCAAAGTCAAGTGTATCGCTACACTGTTTTCTGTGCCCTGAAGTAGGTCTAGGCTGTGAGGAAGCCACTGGCTGTAGGGCAGAGAGATGTGCAGTGATAGGGCTCACTTTAGACACGGGCTAGCAGGAGAGTGGGGGAGTGGGTGTGCTTATTTTGCTCTGGGCGTCTCTCTCTGGCTCGGGCTTCTCAGTACAGACCTGCATCCCAGCCCCGCCCCAGCTGTTGATTATACCCCTTGGGATGTATCATTGCCAGGAAAGCAGATGTGCCAGATGTGACATGTTTGGAAGAAAAAGAGCTCTTTTGCTCAGAGCCTTGGGGAGAGCTGCTAATCACTGTCTTGCTGCTGCTCATGGGAAGGGCAGGGCTGAAGTTGGATGAATGTCAGCTAAGTGGCCCTAGTACCTCTCAGAGGACCTCATGTCCAATGCTTCAGAAGTTAAATATGGGAAAGGAAAGGAAGGAGAAAAGGAAGAAAAACTGAGGCCCTATCAAGTGAAGGAAGTTTGGTTGCATAGTAGTGGGTGGACTACCAACTGGCTCATCTCACTGAGTTAGACTCCACATTCAGAGGGTGTGTGTGTGAGAGAGAGAGACAGACAGAGAGAGAGAGACACAGAGAGAGACACAGAGAGATACAGAGATAGAGACATAGAGAGACAGGGAGATACAGAGACAGAGAGACAGAGAGATACAGAGACAGAGGTCATTAGGAACCACCCCAACAGGATCACCTCAATCAATCTACCACCTTTCCCTAAAGACCCCAGTGGCCTCCTGGTCCTACTTTCCTGTTGCGCCGCCATCAGTTTATTTTATTTTCTCCCTGTCCTCAGCAGCAGAGTTCAGGACTTTCTGTGTGTCTGTGCTTCTTTGCCTGAGGGGATCTGACTGAGTGTTGGTGATAGATGTCTCAGTTTGGGAATTCCCAGCATGCTTTGCCTGGTATGTCTTTGCCAGGACAGTGCCTAGGGTACCTAGACACCATGGCCTCAGTTGTTCTGCTGATGTCCAATCCTTCTCCAGAGCTAATGAGGTTTACAGACAGTTCCTTTGATAAGACCAGGAGGGGGCTATGGGCACATTAGAAACTGCTAAGAGGTCAGGGTGACATCACAATTCCCAGGGCATGTGTGTATCCATCACATGGATGCAATGTGATTTTTACTATCTCAACCCTTAGAAATGTCCTTAATTCCAGGTATTCTGCTTAGATTCTAAGGAGGTAATTCTTATTACATTTTTGTTGAAGAGTTGACCTTTCCTGTTTTCTTAGATTATAACTCTTGCCACAGGAAGCCAGGCCTGTGACCAGGACATCTCAAAAGCTAATGCTGGAGCCTCGGTAGAGTTCTATTGTCTCTCTCAGCTAAAAGCCCACCAACTAAGCCAAATTCCAGAACAACATTGTCTGTAATCTGTTTTTCATCCTGATCTTGGAATTAACTCTAACTCAATCCCAACACTAGCCCTTCCCTCCCTGCCCCCCAACTGCCTAGAATGATTTGGGGGTAGGAGGACTAGGGAGGGGAGGGCAAGATGAGCAATGCCTCTGGGGAAAGGAGGAGGAGGCGGCCCGGCCAGAGCGACCTGGAGGAGCCAGTGTGGTATCTGGGAGCCCCAGGCATGATCCTGGCACTTGCCAAGCCATGAGTCACAACTTCGTTCTTCATGGCATTTTGTTGGGGGTGTGTCCGGGTTGGCAGCTGGTAAACAGGCTGCCTTGGGTAAGGTGCTCCCCTCCTTAGCCCTTTCCCTAACTTGGATAGAAGGAAGAAAGTCTTCTTTGTGAGGGTCCTTCCTTGCTCTTGATTTCACAGGACCCAGGTAAAACAAGAGAAACACTTTCCTTGGCCCTTTATTTACGGAGGAGGCATGGAGAGACTAAGTCAGAACAGAGTCTCGACACTCCTGAACCGGAGAGGTCATCTTGCGCAGGCCCTTGAGCATCTTCCCCCCTCAGGGACACCGAGTTGCCCCATTCTGTCCAGTGCCCTCTCATGACAGGGATCATACTCTGACCCCACCCTCCCATTGTAGTCATTGCCCAGATCCAGATAGGCACCCACTGCTGCTGGATAGGGATCTTTATAGGGGTGAACCTGTGCTTGCGGATGACACAGCAGCTGGAAACCCCTGGACCAGCTCCCCAGACCTAGTATCTGTGCTGGGCTGGCTCAGTCACGATGCGTCAGTTCCCTATCTACAAATGGGCCTGGGCCTGACCTTCATCCTGGGCAGGCAGGAGCGGGGCTCTGATGACTGTTCCCTGATGGTGGGGAATGACTGGGATTATTATTGTTTATTAAGCAAGACAACCATCAACCCGACTCTGAACCATATAGTTCAGCACAGTTGCCATCCTGGAGACTCATGGACACACAACTTCTTCCTTCTCTATCCTTGGCTCACATCTGCCAATCCCACTGTAACTGCTCAAGGATGGTGCCTTGTTGTTTCCCCTCTAGGCCTCATTTCCACAGCCTGGAGCAGAACTTACCCTCTGATTCGAGATTTAGCTACTATACCAGCATCCTCTGCCGAGTTCGGAGGTTAAAGCCCCTGAAGCACTTCATATACATTGAGCATAAAGGGGCTCTAATATTCATTTTACCTAAGCTTCATTAGGGGAGTGTCAAAAATATATAAGTGAAAACAAAAAAGTGTTGAGGAGAGTCAGGACCCCTAAGAGATGTCTCTTCTATCTCTGAATAATACCAAAACACTGCAATAACTTGTAAAGAGCAGCCTGTTGTTACGAGGTGTTTTTCTTTTGTATTCATACAATAATAAGCTTGTGTGTTTGGAATTCTCGCCCTTGTTTTTAGTAAAGAGGAAGCTGAGGTAAAGTCCTTTCCTTCAGGGTCAGAGACCTAAGCCGTGACAGAACTGGCACTTGACCGAAGTCCCGGGAGTGCCGCCACGGAGCTAACATTCTGTCTGCTGTCAGGAGGAGCAAGCCCAGCTTTGGCCTCCCCAACGTATGCCTTACACACAGGCAGGAGTTAGACATTTTTGATCACAAGAAATGACATAAAAGGCCAAGGAAATACTAAGTAAACTAGGAAAAAGGTGTCGTCATCTGCAGATGGAGGACAGTTTATAGCTGACATTCTAGGTGTGTCAGAAGGAATCTCTAGTCACTGCTGTGCTGGCTCTCCCCTCCCAGACACGTGGTCAGCCTGTGTCGGACTCTGCAGACTCACAGCCCTCAAAGGAGCTAGAGCCTGTTGAAATACCTGATCAGTCTGTCTGCTACCGTTTTCTCTTGGGCCAGAGTCTTTACGCTGCTAGCTCTTTAATTCTGATTATAAAAGGAGTAAGAGATATTTTATACATGTCACACGTGACACAGACACACAAAACGCTCACACACTGGAGGGAGGAAAAGGGATGGAGCAAAATTTGGATGCCAGTCTCGAAGCTCCCAAAGAATTTCCATTCATAAGTTGAGAAACACAATTCATACTCTTCAGCCTAAATAACACCAAGTCCCTCGGCCTTTTCTTTTCATGTCCAGTTTTAAATTATGCCAGCCATGTCTACAGCCATACCCCCTGAACATACTTGATCTCCTGTAAATTATACCGGCCATTCAGGATCTTTCTGGGAGGTCAAAGCCCCAAAAATATGAAGAGCTTGTATTCGAATCTTCTTTCCTGATTGAGGCTGCTCTTATGGTTCGTTTCGTCTGTAGTGCAAACTCCTCACCGGGACTTCTGCCCTCTCATCCCAGGCATGGTTGCAAGCTCTGTCCCCCGGAAGCACAGCTCTAATCACCACGCCCCTCCATTTCAGTGTTTGCCGGCTTCCGCAAGGCCTCACTCAGCCGGAGCTCCTGTCCTGGTTTGCCTAGACCGGCTGTGATAAACACCATGAAGTCAGGGCAGGAACTCAAGGCAGGAACCTGGAAGCAGGAACTGAAGCAGAGGTAAGAGGTGATGAAGGAGTGCAGCTTACCAGCTTGTTCCTCCTGGCTTGCTCAGTTTTCTTTCTTATCTACCCCAAAACCACCTGCCCATAAGCAGCACCACCCACAGTGGGCGAGACCCCTTTTCATCAAATATTAATCAAGAACAGGCCCCACTTTTTTTTTTTTTTTTTTTTTTTGGTTTTTCGAGACAGGGTTTCTCTGTGGTTTTGGAGCCTGTCCTGGAACTAGCTCTCGTAAACCAGGCTGGTCTCGAACTCACAGAGATCCGCCTGCCTCTGCCTCCCGAGTGCTGGGATTAAAGGCGTGCGCCACCACCGCCCGGCTCAGGCCCCACATTTTTGTCTATCCCCCAATATGGAGCATTTTCTGAACTGAAGTTCCTCCTCCTCAAATGATTCTAGCTTGGGTCATGTTGGCAAAAAACTAGCAAATGCAGGCATTCGGTGCGTCCTACGTATTGTCTCATTTTATTACTGCACCAGCTCTTGTATTTTTCACATAAAGCTCAGGAAGCTGAGAAACGTAATAGTGAGATAATTTGTCCAATCATGGGAAAGGCAGAGCTGAGACTGAAGTGCACATGTGTAGGTCCTGGGGCCCACACTGTCCACATATATCCTGTGTCCCAAGAACAAATCAGATGTCCACCCAAACACCACATACAGCACCTGCTTTGGTAATCCTCCTAAAATGCTTAGACATCTTCAGTCTTGTAGGTTTTGTTGGCTCTGAGTCAAAACAAAACAAAACAAAAACAACAACAACAACAACAAAAAAACCCCTTGAGCTTGGTAGGGGCCATGGCTCAGTCAATAAAGAGAATGTGCACCAGAGTTCAAATCCCCAGAACTCGCCAACCTGTGTCTGTAGTAGTTCCCATGCTTGTGGTAGAAAAGGGTGGAAAGCGGTGGATTCCTAGAACTTTGGCCAGCCAGCCTAGCAGAATCGGTGGGTTCCAGGTTCAGACACTATTTCAGTAAACAAGATGGAGAGCAATTGAGGAAGATACCTAGTGTTGATCTTTCATTTCCACATGCATGCAACACACATGCTCATGCACACAGTGTGCACACAGACACATGATCACATACATTTACACACATGTGCACATGCACACACAAGCAGGCTCAAACACACAGGCAGGCCTGAGTGCATGCCAGCTCGCATGCTCTTACATGCTCCTAGTATTTGGTGGAGTAATCCTCTAAGGATGAGGTCTGATGCTGGTCCATTGAGCTCTCAAGCTAGTGAATGTGATTCCACTCAGATCTAAGGCAGACGTTTTTACTGAATCAACACAAACTTTGTAGGTTTCAACAAGGGCTTAGAGGCTGTGTTTTGCCTGTAGTGGGACGTGAGGATGCCATGCTCTTTGTGTGTCTGGTTGCCCTTCAAAATGTGTGGCCTGAATGTGGCACAGAATTTGGCTGCTCTGTGTGGTGTGCCTCCACAGAGCATCCTCCGGAGAGCCACTTCATAAAGCAAGCAGCAGCTCCCTAATGGGGCAGAGGACAGGACGAGGTCCTAAGCTGCAGAGTCATTGAGCTGGAGCTCTCACCAAGGGCTCGAAGGGACCCACCTGAATACCCTCGGCACCTCAGGGTCAAGGTGAGAGGCAGCTGTTTCAATATCAGAGTAACTTTGGTGCTGCCCTTTCTTGGCTGTGTCCCCTTGCCCTCTCCACCTGCACTTTGCATAAACACCCTGCCCTCAAGCAAGAGCTGAGGTCTCATTTTTGGGGAAAGTGAGATGCAGCGTTGCCTGACAAATGGGTGGGTCCCCCCAGCCACGCGGTTTATGAGCACAGATTGACTCCCTCCTCCTTAACATCCTCCCTCTCTTTATGACCCTGCGCAATCTTTGATGTCTTCTTCTAGAGCAGGGTGGTAGGCGAGAAAGAGACCAGCCTTAGCCAAGGAGTCTCCCAGGGATCTCGGGGGAGGGAAGGGGCTCCAGGGAGCAGGGCAGGAGTCGTGAGTTGGACAAACTGGCACACGAGAGCATCCTCTCCGATCTGTATCTCTTTGAGATCACCCGTGTTGCTGTTAGTCTCCTCAACAGTGTTAGAATACCCAGTGAGCCAGACCTGAGTTCAAATTTTGGCTCTTGGCACTCAAGCATTTCACCCTAGGCAGGTGCTCAACCCTGTGAGCTTTAGTTTCCTAATCTAAAGTGAGTTATGCACTCTGATTCTCACAGCACATCAAGAGAACTAAGTAAAGTATGCAGTAAGGAGCCCATTGGTGTGCTGAGGCTAAGCCCACTCCCTTAATTTTAGGACAAGTTCCTTTACAGCAAGCACCCCTCTGGCTTTCTTCCCCAGACACCGTCCCCCACTCCAACACGAGCCTCTTCACCCTGCGGCTGTGCTCTGGTAGAGAAGCATTTCTGCTGAAGGATGGTGCCCCACTTTTCCTACAAACGCACAAAGCCAGGATGCATGCCAGATTTCTTTTCAGACCTCTGGAATCTCCAAAACTGTGGTGGAAAAGGCTGCAAACAGCCATCCGCACACGTGACAGTGGCTGTCTCCGCCATGTTCTCGCTCCCTTCCACCGGCAAGGTTTTCTCTGCTTTGCTTCTATTCTTGTCCATCTATAATTTTATTTTGTAGCTGTACCATAATGATCTGGGGCCATCCCTACTGAATCACCAACTGGTCTTACTTTAGAATTTAATTTGGTTTTATTAAAATTACCAAAATTCTCCCTGGGCAGGTGTAGACCTGGGTAGGGCACAGCTTTCTATGTTGTTGACTGTGAGGCCTCTCCCACAATGGCTCATTTCCAGCCTCTGTAGCTTTGGTTCAACCACAGATGGTGAGTGTTCCTGGTCACATGCAGTGTGTGTGTGTGCGTGTATGTGTGTGCGTGCGCGTGCGTGTGTGTGCGCATGCACTCATTTGTTTAAATGTAGCTACAATTTTTGTTTCTAGAACTATGAAGTTTACATAGCTTAGAGAAGGAGTTGCATCTTAAAGGGCCAGAGCAGCTGCTTGCATATGGCCTTCCTACCTGCCCCAGGAGCACAGACATCCTGACATGCAGGCACCACCAAAGGTAATTTTTAGCATGAAGTCAGCCACAGTCATGGGCTTTCTTCTGCTTTGGACCTTCACTCCTTCTTTCAGGGAAGTGGAGGAGCAGAGCTTGGGAGGAAAACAATGTCCACTTGGATTTTCCAAGTTGTTTTTCCTTCTCCCCTGGAACAAAGGTATCTCCACTAGGCTTCTGAATCCTGGGGTGTGGCAGGGCTAGACACAGAAGCCATCTAGGAGGGGATAGGGTCCAAAGAGAAGGAAAGGATCAAACTTGAAAAGAGTCGTACAGTTCACTTCCTTATATCTATCTTAGTGGTGGTCCCTGTCTCCCGAGGCCACCGATCTCCACAGATCCCACAGATAGGTGGTACTCAGAGCAGCCTTTGGGCATGGACATCTTTAAATTGTTCTCCTGCCCGAAGAGAGACATTTTCAGTTAGTGGGGGTGGATGTCTTCATCTGTCCTCCCAATTCCACCCAGTATCTAAGATCTGAAGGAAGATTTTTTTTCTCTTTTGTTTGTCTCCCAACATCCCAAGCATTTCTCAGGATCTGGGAAGAGCTGCCAGATGGGAAATATAAACCACATACCTCCTTACCAGAGAATCCCATAAAACTGGGCCGAGAGGCTGTGAGTCTGTTTAGGAACCTCGGCCAGTTCCTCTCACTGCTTTGCTCGGCTGAATTTAGTCGATATCTAATCTGCCTGATTTTTTTTTAAAGAGAAGTAGGTATAAAGATTTTGTTTTTGAGAACTGGTCTTGTATTGGGAACAATTCTGGGACTTAGTTCCCCCTTACAGATCTAATTTCAAATTTTTACTATTAGTGAGAAATTAGGCCATCAGAGGCCGACTGACATTGGCATTTGAAAAAGAAATTTTTCTCACCATTCATCCTTTCCTTAAAAAAAAGTAATGTAGCTTGGAGAATATGATTATCCTAAAACACTTTATTTTTTAATTAAAGAGGGTTCGTTATATTCCCGTCTCATCTCGTCCCAGAGGAGGGAAGTCCTGTGCTCAGCAGGTTTGCTAAGAAATAATTATAGGTTCAGCTCTTCCCCGGGCCCCGAAATTCAATTAATTTTTTTTTCGTTTCAAGTTGCTTGCAGTCATGTGGTGTGTGTGTCCTTGTGTGTGTGTCTTATTTACTTCAAGACAGTTCGTATGAATGGGTCCTGATATTTAGCAGCTGCCATCACCCCAGACCCCAACCCAAATTCTTTGGCCACTGTGTGAAAGAAATCTTTGTTTCTGATGAGAAACACTTTGGTAGTCTATTAATCCTGGAGCTGAGCTCTTTCAGGTTATTCTGAGTTAGCTTAGGGTTAACCAATGGTTCTTGACCACTACTGTGAACTAGAATCCACCTGGGGAATTTATGTTTGGTGACGTTGCCTCCCAGATGCAGGGGTTCAGCTAATGTGGCACAGGGACCTTCACAAGTTCCTTGGTTTTTGTTTGTTTGTTTCTTGTCTTTTAGAGACAGGGTCTCTCTGTGTAGCTCTGGCTGTCCTGGAACTCTCTCTGTAGACCAGGCTGGCCTCAAAATCACAGAGATCCACCTTCCTCTGCCTCGGAAGTGCTGGGATTAAAGGTGTGCACCATCCACTGCCTGGCACAAGCATCTTTTAAAAGCTTCTTCAGCATGCAGGCTGACCTGGGAACCACTGATGGCTGCATCAGAGTGCATCGGTCAGGCAGGGATTCGGTGATTAGCTAAAGACACCCAAACAAGGACATGAAGCCCAATTTGGTCGCCTCCACTCGCAGCTCATAGTGTAGTTATTTTAAGTATGTGAGCAGAGGGCTAGGCTGGGCTCCTGTCATTTCTATGATGACTCTCAGTTTGTATTTAAACCCAGGAAGCAACAGTCATCCAGAGTTGTTCCCATCACTACCTCTTTCTCATCCCAAGAGGGACAATTCTGTGGTGGGACTGCCCTTATTTACACAAAGAGGGTTTTCAGGAAGGACAGCAGGTGCTCTGGCAAACCTGTTAGTAACTGGCACACGAGCACCCAGGACATTCTGGGAGATGGGGCCGTGTTTATGGGTGCATTTAAGCCATGGTTAACTTCTCCTCTTATATAAATAAAATAGCTGTCCCCACACCTCCATGCTTCGGGGCACAAGCCCTCCTCGTAGCCAGGAATATAGAAGGAGGGAGGGTAGTGCTGTGTGAGGCCAAATTCTAACCAGGTAATAAACCAAAAAAGACATGGCTAATCAAAATCTAATAAATGAACTAATAAATAGCATAAATGTGCCTATGAATCTCTATATATTCTAGCACATAAATGTATATAGGTTTATATGTATTAGGGCCTAAATAATATGTGTGAACTTAAATAGAGGGGTATAAACTTATTTATATAACTGCACTAGCGGTGTGGGGCATGGACATTATTATGCATATATCTCAGTCCTATGTTTGAAAAATCATAGCTATTTTCATGGAAAGTTCACCAGCATCCTGATGTTTTCACGCTTGCAGACTGCCAAAGCGCACATGTCTTCTACTGGAATATAGGTGCTAATTGTTGCTTTATTCACAGGAGGTTTTACAGAGGAAAGAAAGGGAATCTGTGGAGAACCAGAGTGAGCAATTCAGACTCAGGTCATCTACAGCCATTGTCTGGGTCTGGACCCTTTGCTGTTTTGGTGCTGCACGGACATGACTGGACCCAGTTACATGCTCTCCACTCTACTTCTCAGGTTAAAGGTGGGTGGTGGAGAAGCAAGGGCCTTGAGTCCATCCCCTGCATCTGCACTCTCAGAGAGAAGGAGAGTGGAAAGTACTCCAGAAATAGCCAGGAGAAGTAACTTCAGTTTGACACAGTGACATCAGCATTCTGTCTCTACTCTTGTACACACACACTCGTTCCGGGCTTTACTGACAGCAGGTGGTCTCCAGAGACAACAGACCAGCATGAGACACATACCAGCATGCATTTGTCACAAAAGAGTTCAGCTAAGAACTTGGTTCCAAGCCAGTCTTTACTGAATTTTTACAGTTTGGAAGCCCAGTGCGAGTCTGTGTCTGAGCCTGTAAGCCAGAGCCACATCTCCTCATATTGCTTGTGATAGCTGGAATCCCAGGTTCCACTATGGACAACTCTAAGTGCCAGGAAGTATTCACCATGATCTTCAGGCCTGTTGATAGTCTGAGCTGAGATTACTATTGAGTTTCTCAAGGCTCTGACTTACAGGTCCATATATGAAGATTTTTATGAGAGGGAATACAGATGGGTTTTAGTAATACTCCCCCCTCTTTTTCTGTCTCTCTGTCTCTCTTTGTCTCTGTCCCTCTTGTCTGTTTGTCTGTCTGTCTGTCTTTCTCTAGAATGGCTGTGTAACATTATGGCTTTAAGTATGCATCTCATTCTTATATCCTTGCCTCTTGGTGAAGTCAAAACAAGGCCCCTGAGAAATAAAAGCAACCTATCCTTGGAAAAAGACAGCCTGGGCTACTCTTGGACAAAATGAATTGGAAGGGACTTATGTGGATTGCTTGATCTTGGCCATCCCATTTCAGTAAGTACAGATGAAAAGAAGCTGGTACCGTTTGTCCTGACTCCCATCTGCACAGACAGGATGGTTCTGAGTCTCAGAGATTTGCTTGCGCATCCTCATCAGTCACAGAGTGGGCCCCACAGCTTGATGGCTCTCAGAGACTCCAGGGTCATGTGACACATAGGTCTATGCAAGAATAATGGTGTGAGACTTGGGGGATCGGGCTTGCTATTCATCTGCTCGTTCAGCAAAGGATTTTGAGCCCCTACGTACAATAGGTACCATGATAGGTTCTGGGTTGGCAAAGAACAATTATCTACAAGATATTTATAGTACTAAGGGATGAAGTCACATGTGTACAAGTAAGTCTGATATGTTTGAAACATAACTGGAATGATGCAGAAAACATGACTGTGCAAGGGAAGAGGAATCTAATCTGGTTTGAGGGCTGGTGTGGGAGGGTGGATTCTAGGAGACACAGATGAGAACTGGGTCCTGACTACAGTGCTGTGTTTATTGAATAAACTGATGGAGTATTTATTAGGTGTCAGGAATGCAGTGGCAAAGCACTGGATAGGAATCAGAAGGTCTGGGATCTGGTCTGGGCTCTACCCTTGCAATCTGTGGTTTGGCCATGTCACTACTTGTCAAGATAATATTAGGGGAAGATTGAGGACAAATACCAGTCCACCACTTCCCTGTTGAGAAAGAATATGGTTTCTCCTTTCAGTGGAGAGAAATTAAATCAAGGTTTTCTTTCAAAATCCCATTCTGAAATTACTTGTTAACTTTCTCTTTGGAAAATCACCCTTTCCTAATTTTCTTTGACACTTTAAAAAGTATTGAAACTTTCTGAAGAGAGTAGGTACGGCATTAGCTTGGTTCTTTTTTGCAAAACTCAAGACAGAATGGATGTTCTGAAGAGAATGGAAATTGGGGTAGTGCGTAAACTAACATTTAAGGTGACTCATGCCTAGAATCAAACATTTGGGAGGCCAAGAAGAGGATCACTGTAAGCTCAAGACCAGCCTGGAGTACATGCTGAATTCCAGGCTAACCTGGCCTATAGAGTGAGATCCTGTCTCAACAAAATCAAATAAAGGTAAATAAGAACCCACCTGGCTTTGTTCAGTTGGTGTTAGAAAAGAAGCTGCCTGTCTTGGGCCAAGAAGAATGGTAGCAGGCAGAGCCTGGGAACTACATGGCATCTTCTTCCCTAGGACTTTATCTCTTCTTCACTTGAGCCTGGAAGAAAGCTAGATCTTGCCTAAAACATCCTGCCTGTGTGGGAACAGCAGGACCTGCCTCCCTTTACCATGTCTTCAATTCCCTTTCTGAGAAAAAAAGGATAAGGTACAGACATCTTCTGCCTGATCAAATAGCCCTGAGTGAGAGTTGAAGGCCTGACCCTGGCCAGAGGAGCCTTTGCTCTCTGCCTCTAAAGGATAACCTTCTGGTTTACCATCAGCCTTCCCTTCTGCAAGATGTAAGAACTCCTACTCTACTCACCACTCAAAGTGCTTTGCTTTTATGATGTTTATCGTGATAATTCTCTATAATGATCAGAATTATAAATTCTGTTTTCATAATGAGACAGTAATATTCCTGAAGAGAGGGCGTGTTTTCCTTTCTGCTTATTTCTACTTCTACATATTAGGGACTCGATGCTATTTTCCATAAACAAATCAATGGTTGTGGAGTCCAGTCTAACTCATAGCCAACATACTTTATGCTTAATTATGGTTAATTCTTGTTATTTGTGAGTCCAGAGTTCTGACCTTATCTACTTGCTAACATGTTGGTGACACCAAAATCAATACTTTGAGAAACATGTTAAGCTGTAAAACTCTTTCTTTTCAAATACACACACAATTACGTGTGTCTTTGTGTTTGTGCTCACCATGTGCTTCCTGGTACCTGTGGAGGCCAGAGAAGGTTTTGGATCTTCTGGAACTGGAGTCAGAAATGGTTGTGAGCTTCCGTGTGGGTTCTGGGAACTTAACCCAGGTGCTTTGGAAGAGCAGTCAGTGCTCTTAACCACCAACCATCTCTTCAATCTTATTTCATATATGTTTCTGTCTGAGTGGGAAGAAGGGTGCGTGTTTGCAGTTCTAACACTTGGGAGCTGGCAGGAAATGCAGGAATTCAAGGTCATGAACAGCTGCATCACTAGTTCAAGCCTAGATTAGGCTGCATGAAACACTGTCTCAAAAAATGGGAAAAATTAACTTGAAAAACAATAATTGGACATTGTACATATTCTTATATGTGGAATATAAAGCAATCTAACTCAAAGAAACAAAAAATAAAATGGCGATTATCATAGGCTAGGGGATAGAGGGACTGGGGAGATAGTCAAAGGATATAAAGCCCAGGTATAAATAGGTACATAAAGGGTGTAAATAAACCAGAGGAATACAGTTTTATGTTTTCTCTCTTTCTTAAAAAAATGTATTTAATAGTATGGTAGACATAGTAACTAATAATGTATTAGACATTAGAAAAATGTTAGGAAGATCAATTAAAACATTCTTAGTATAAAAATGCTTGGGAGCTAGGTATGTGCCACCGTATAGATGATTGTGCAGCAGATGATGTGGGCTTAGGTTTAATTCCCAGCACCACTACATGAGTGAATGAATAAACAAACAGGTATTTGAGGTCATGAACATGTTAATTAGACTGTTTTAATTATTCTACACTGTGGCAATAAATCAGACCATCACTTTATCCTATAAATACAACCATAATTTTTCAGTTATGATAAACATGAATTGTAGAGAGGAAAAGAGTAAATACTGTTTGTCAGCTGGATTCTCAGTTCCTGTGTTTGGGAATGAAAGCTTTTGCTCTTTCCCCTCTAACCCGGAAGAACACATTTACCAAATGGTTTACTCCAGATAAGGATGTAGCACCTGTTGAAGTTTGCATCTTAAATTTTCCCAAAGGCCCATGTGTTGATCCCCAGTGTGGCCCTATTAGGAAGTGGCAGAAACTTGAAGCAGTGGACCTAGTTGGGGGTCTTAAGTCATGGAGGAGGGTGCACTCAAAAAGAGTTACTGGAGCCCAACCTCTTGTTCTTTCTCTCCTTTGTCTCTTAGGAAGGAGCTTGGCTGTACCCCAAGCTTTCTGCAAGGATATGCTGCCTAATACAGACCCAAAGCATCAAAACCAATGGCCATGGTCGCCCAGAGCTTCAAGATAAATGAGAGTCTCCTTCTGTAAGTTGACTATCTCAGGCATTTGTTATAGTAATGGGAAGTTGATGAAGATAGCTCTGTAGTGGTTAAAAGAAAATTATGATACCTGCAATAAACGATCTAAAAATGATCTTAAAACAATAGCACCTATGATATCGTCAAGAAAAATTAGTTAAGAACACATTTACAGAGGAAGCCTAAGGCTCTCACTTTGAAAACTATAAAACACTACTGAAGACAATTAGAGAAGACCTAAATAAATGTGCGGCAGCTCATGTTGAACTTGAGAGATGGCTCAGTGGTTGAGAGCATCCAGCTTCTCTTGCAGAAAACTGGGTTCAGTTTCCAGTGAGAGACGGCTCAGTGGTCGAGAGCATCCAGCTTCTCTTTCAGAGGACCGGGTTCAGTTTCCATTGCCCACAAGTCCCAGGAAATATGAAAGCCTCTTCTGGTCTCCGAAGGCATGTATGAACATGATACACAGACATCCATGTCAGCAAAACACTTACTTATAGTTTTTTTAAAGATAAGATGAATAAATCGTTTTTGTTTTTTTGTAAAGCCCATATTCATCACAGTGTTTTTTAACTGACACAATTCCTTCCAAAACCCATCTGGCTTCTTTGCAGAAATTGGCAGTTGGAGCCCAGAATCCACACAGAGATCTAAAGGATCCCAAACAGCCAAAACAGTCTTGAAAAACTAGAATAAGGTTGGTTTCTGGTTAAACTTATGGCTGCATTAGAAGTTCATAGGGCTTGTTCTCTGGCAGAAGTATAATTTGAAAGGCTATGTCTGTATTGGAGGTAAATTTGTCAACTTATAAAGGACAATTTCTTGTTTCTTAATGTTAAAACTTAGTAATAAAAGTAATCAGAAAAATCTTTCCACAAAGCAATCGATGGCGAGTCCAATAGCAAACCTTTGCACCTCCTGCCCATTCATGTTGACATGAGTGTCCTGACAACCGAATGGATGAAGGGATAGTTGTGAAAGTCATCCTTGGATCATTGGACGGATGCATGTAAGAGGATTAAGCCAGAGTTCTACCTCACACGTCACACAGAAATTAGCTAAAAATGGTTCGAAAGCAAATGCCCCAGTTAAAAATGGCAAAAGATCAGAATAGACCCCCCACACACACATCCAGGGAACACACAGCATATGCCTAATATCACTAACTTTAAAGGGGAAGCAAATCAAAACTACAAGAAGAGACTGGCAGCTAAGGTGGAAAGGTGCATATCACGCAAAAATGAAGTCCTGAGTTTAGATCCCCAGCACCCACGTAAGAGCCAGGCGTGGTCCCCAGGGCTGGAGTGGCGGGGGCGGGGATCCCTAGACATTCTGGCCACACAGTGTAGCCAGTTGATTCAGTGAGAAACCCTGTCTCAAAAGTAAGGCGGAGAGCAATCAAGGAAGAGCTCTTGAGCTGTGCGTGCATACACATGAACACATACAGAGACAAACAGCACATGAGACACTACGTCACATTCACTAGGGTGATTGTGGTAGCAATAACAAAAATGACCTCCCACACATTGCTGGTGAGAGTATCAGGTAGTTCTTTGGAAAGTCAGTCCCTCAGCTCCTCAAAATATTCACCTTGCTGTGTGATCTAGCCATTCCACTTCCGTGATACACAAGGAAGAAGGAAGTTGTGAGTCCACCTGAAAGTGCGATCTTCATAACGGCTGAGAGGGGAAGCAACTCTGGTCACCTGATGTTAGAGAAACTGAAATGAAATATTATTTGTCATTAAAAAAAAACAAAGAGTTGGCACATGTCACTATATGGGCTCTGGAAGCATGTAAATTCCATGTACTATATGGCTCTGTTTATATGAACTGTGTCGAGTAGATAAATGTATAATGAAAGAACAAATCAGTGGGTGCCCAAGGTGCGCGGGGTTGAGGAGGAATGGGAAGGGACTGCTAACAGCTGTAGGTTTCTCTTAGGGAAATGACTGACAGGTCTGTAAGTACACTAGAAACCACTGAATTCTGTGTACACTTTAAATAGGTGAATCATGCAATGTGTGAAACATATCTCAATAAAGCATTTAAATCCTATAACACAGCCCCTGCCCTCAGGGCCCTCTGCAGTAACTGGGATTGTATTGTCACTGTTCTTCATCTTTAATGACTTCCATTTTGAAAATGTATTTATTTTCCATCGGCCACTGTGTAGTGTAATGCTTTGGGCTTGGGGTGAAAGTTGCAGGAAAAGCCTGGGGTCGGACCAGCCAGACAGAGGGTAGAGCAGAGGGTACTGCAGCAGAGGGCACTGCAGCAGAGGGCACTGCAGCAGAGGGTACTGCAGCAGAGGGTACTGCAGCAGAGGGCACTGCAGCAGGTCTGTCTTAGGTGGGCCCAGGAAACACCCTCATTCTTGGCTGGTGATGGCAGAAGTGCCGAATCTTCAAGGGTTCAAATTCAAGTGTTCTCACTGATTTCTGCTTCTGGTGGTGTCTGGGATTGAGTCCTCCCTCTCGATCCACTGGCAGTGGGCTGCTGACCTTTTACCTGAAGATCCTGGGAAGCTCAGGGTGGAAGGAACGGCATGGAAAACTTGCTTCCATCTGGATAGTGGAAAGAGGCAAAGACGTGGAAAAGACTCAGGAAGTCTGAATGGGACCTAGACCCAGAACCTGCCTCCATGTACTCAGGGAAGGAGCTTGAATCCTTCCATGGTGATTTTGGTCCTAATCCGGTTCCTTTTCTTACTCCAGAGTCCAGACTTGAGCTGTTGTATCTCAGCAGCCAGGTTGATGGGATCCTTTCCTGACAGGGCAGATAAACAAGAAGCAGAGAGCTCTCCAAAACAAATGAAAGAATGTGATACAAGAATTCGCTCTGGAGCTACTAAGAGGGCTCAATGGGTGATGTTTGCTGCCAAGCCTGAGTTCAATCCAGAACCCACATGGTGGAAGGAGAGAAAGGATTCCCACAAGCTGTTCTTTACCACCCCCACCCCCACACCATAATGTGTGTTCCCATATATACCACACAAAAAATAAATGTCATTATTTGCTTAGTGGCTTAACTCTGGTCATTTGGAAACTTTTATTGTGGTGGGGAAGCAAAACTCAGATTTAAGAACTAAAAGCCTAACAAGTAGTAGAAAGATTTTATTTAAAAAAAAATAATAATGCTCTCAAGTAAGAACATGCAGGGCTAGATTCTAAAGTCCCGCTTGCTGCAAGAAGAGATTCTATCCATAACCAAGTGTGTGATCATCCTACCCATAATGTTAGGCTTCAGTCACAGGAGCAGACTGCACTGTGGTGGTCATGTGCCCCTTACCTGCACACTTGGAGTGGTTTGGTGGGACTGGCTGAAGGCCAGCTAGGGGCCAGCCAACACGGCAAGCGTGGAGAATATGAAGGAAGGAGTGCTTGGTGAATTTTGAAGAATCCCCTTTGCTGCCTTGTGGGCTGCCTGCACCAGCGCAGGCCGTGTTCTGCTCTCCGGCCAGCTTTGCTCTCTAGCTCTTCTTATCCCAACTTGCATAATTGATACCTTGGCCGATGGTGTCATTAACAGTGCTTGAATAATAGCTGGACTGGCTGATTTCAAAATGGCATTGGTGATTAATATGTAGGAAATTCAGGTGGAGGGGACAGGGAACAGGGAAAGAAATGTCTCAAGAGATGGAAGATGGGGGAGGTGTCCTTCTGCAGTCCCTCACGGCCCATCTCTCCCCATCAAGCAGAAGGCAGGGCTTGGGGATAGGAGTCTAAACCCCAGCCCTCGGTTTGCTGATCCCCTCCAGTTCCCTCCCCTACCTCCCCCAGCAGCACACGTTCTGACACCTACAAGCTCGTTACATGATGATGACCTATATTTTTATCTTTTTTATGAGCATCAAACACACATCGTCTTGCAAGCACATGTGTTTTTCCCCTATTGACGTGCAAGTGCCTTTGATGGTAATTTATTGTAGGGTTGAGCAGCCAGGTCTTAATTGTACCCTAAAATTGCTTACCATTTTGATGCCTCCAAACCATCCCAAAATGTACCTTTTTCCTACAGAAGGGTGTGGGGCCATCCCTTTGTTGCTGTTGTCTGCAGTGGAGTCCAGAGCTTAGAGAGAACAAGAGGGAGAGATTGCCCAGCTGGGTTTCAGGGACGCCTTGGTCCCCAGCTTCTAATTGCAGTTGGGCGGTTTGAAAGTTTTGCTATACTCAGCAAAATGAAGTCCTGTTCTCCTTCATGGTTTAGGGTCAACATGGCTTTACCGGTTGCTCAGAGTTGTCGACGCAGTTAGAGCTCCAGATTTAGGTTTTGGAGGATATTTCCTTTGTGGCCACCTGCATCCGTGAATCTACCTGGGATCACAGGACACTGTTGAGTGCTAACCCAAGTGAATTATGCTTCTGAAGTCATTTGGTAACAGCTCCCACTTCCACAACTGACCACTCCCTTCCCTGGCTTAGGTCAAATTCAACAACCCTACTCAATATCCAAGGAGCAGCATACGAGGGGAAGAGCCCAAGACTATGAGCTGAGTTTAGCCCTAACTATAGTTTGAATTTGGGTCTAACCTCCTCCTGCGCTCTACCTCACTTGTCCCTCAGTACAAGACAGCATCATTCCCCTGGAGACTCACACTCATTACAGAAGGATGAGTCAATGTTCCAGAACAACTAGAAATGTAAGCCACATCTCATGAAAATATAAGGGAAAGGGAGCCTAAAATGAATCCCTGCCTCTTACCGGGGAGGCAGAAGTCTGGTGTTGGGGCTGTCTATGTGGAGGCTGGTCTACCCATGAACCCGTTCTCGTGAGCTCTGTTGCACACTCTCCATCACAGTTGTGCTGCGGTGTCCCTGTTCTCCACACTCATTACATGGGCCTGCTCATACTCCTCTCCACACAGTAATACAGGCTGCTTTCCTCCTCCCCAAACCAAGGATGGCCTCTCAGTCCATTTCCTCCTGATGTGAATGGTCTGGGAGCAGCGTCTACCAGCACAGCCTTAACTGGCTCGTAGGAGTCCATCATTCCAGAGCTCCTGCAGTTGTCCCCACACGGTCTCTGGTGACAGTGAACAAGGAAGAACATTTTCCGTGAGCACAAAGTCAGCACCATTACCTTTCGGTGATGTAAAAAAATCTCTTCTGCTAAATGTCTTCTCAAAGACACTGTGCACTCTTCTTTGGTCCCTAATTTTTCTGTCTGTGGCAATGAAGTTGTAAGCATGCAGGTGGACTTCATAAAGACAGAAGCTTTCATCATCAATTTAACATGAAATCTCATCTCCTTAGAATAAACTGCAAGACCACAGTTTTCAAACTTCTAAAACTCGGTCATCTGGAGATTTCCAGGAGATATAGGGTCTCTATTTCAGTTGTCTGGTTCTCCAGTACAAAGAAAATAAAATTCAAACACTCAGGGCCCTCCATGCTGACAGGACCGCCATTCTCATCTACCACCTCATGAGTCTGATGTGAGTTTCTTAAACTACTGTCCTCTTTTGCACCCAGACCTAAGCAATGCTCTCCATCCTACCTGGGTTGTGTTCCTTTCCATCCATGTGTTAAAGTCTGCTGACATCAGTCTGGTTGGGTCTTCGTTGACACCTTTTGCCTTCCCTAACTCCAGGGCTCTATTATTTGCCCTTCTACTTGCAGCACTTTTTTTTTAAATCTAAGCACTTCGCGTTTGTTTCCTCTACTGGTTTGGGGGATTTGGGGAGGCGAAGATTCTGTGTTTCTGAACTATGTGCTCCTAGACTCAGCATGCTGCGCTGTGTAGTAGGTATCCGAGATAAACAGATCAACTCCGAAAAGACTCACACTGTTCACTGTCTACAGCGGCTTCTCTGCTACGCTATGGTTTTTCTCTGTCCAGGTCAGGTCTGGGTCTTCTCCAACTCTGAATACAATAAGACAAGAACATCTAAAATGATAGCGCAGGCAGAAAGTCAACTGGTGAGTTTGAGAACAGATTCTAACAGATTGCTCCGTGGGAGGTTTCTGGGCTGGGTTGAGATGTAGTGTTCCTGCTCGGCAAAGGACTTGAAGGGATGTGTGTTCAAGTCCACCCCGAGAGAAAGCAGGACTGACAGAGGCAGCTGAGAACAGGGTTTTGAATGTCAGCATAAACGGCCACGTACTTGCTTAAAGGTGCCCATTTCAGTCTTGGCATCGGTCTTGTTCCTGGATGCTCCAGAAGGCCACAGGCAGCAGTTTTCCTGCTGGAGTACTGAAGGAAAGACTGACGGCTCTACTTCCAGCTGCTTGTCGGTAGTGGAGTGGTTTCTGGTTGTGCATGTCCTGGTATGTAAGAAAAAGACAACGTCACCCGCCCCAGGTGCCCTGCCACCTCCCCCATTTCAGTTCTAACCTCCAACAAAGCTATCCTAAGAGAAGCTATTGAGTTGTTCCCCTGTCCATAATTATCCGACTTGGTTCCTGATGGTCCACGAGAACAGCATACTCGGTTTCTTTGCTTTCAATTTTGTAGCTTTCAGTATGCCAGACCCTCCCCTACCTTCAGGAAGTCTTTCCTGACTGGCATCCAGAAATGCCCCAAACTTGCATCCTCTTTAGCTCTGATTCTCTGTGTTTGTCTGTCTTGCTTCCTATCATGTGGGGACTTCCTTGCACTTTTCTTAGCAGCTTCTATCTCCCTATGGCCCTCTCTTGCTTGGAAAGTCAACCCACCTTAGCAAGTAACCACGAAGAGAGAGTCTAAACCTACTGACTTTATAATCCCTTCTGTCCCTCTCAGTTTTGTCCTAAGTTCCTATGTTTCTTCCCAGGATATACCTCATTGATGGTCACTCTAGGCAGGAGTTTAGATCTGACACCGAGGGCTGCCTGGACTAAGGCTCTCAAATAGTGTGAGAAGTAGAGAGCTCTTCTGGAGTACAAAGTGGGCTTCGCTCCTCAGTCAGTCATTCTTCCAATCTGAGGCACTGCTCATGTCTCAGAAGTTGACACGGAAGAACTTTGTCTATCCCGAAAGTAATTTTAGCAATTACTGTAGAACCCGAAGTGAAAAAGTAGATTAGATATTCCAATCTCTCACAATCCCATGTTCATCTACATATAAACTTATGCAGTTAAATATTATTGAAATATTACTAAATAGTTAGGTGAAGCTGAGCAAGGAAGCCATCTCAGTAGGAGTTGGAATTAACAAGTAAGTTGCTTTTTTCTCTAAATGGCTTGGAGGTAAGTTTCACTGTGAGGTGAGGAAGGAAGCAGAGACTAAAGACAGCATTTCAGAGACAGTGAGCAACCAGGGGCTTCAACAAGAGGAAGCGTGTGACTGTGGGGTCGGTGAGTGTACTACCTTAGCTAAGACACAAGAGCCGAATGAGCAAAGTTTACAAATGGACCCACGAGAATCATTTACCATTGGTAGAGGAGCTCAATATCTTTTCCAGGGTATCCTCACAGCTGTCAGCAAAGCCATAAATAAATAATTCCAGGATGAATACAATTTTTATTCTCTTCCTTCTATTTTGAAGAAAACTAACATTTTGGGAACTCAGACTCCGAAGACTAAAGTGCTTCACAAACATAAAGAACAAAGATCAATTATGATATGAGCCTAGTAGCTGCCCTTCTCTGAAATATTGCTTAAATGTCAACCGAATCGTTTGTCTAAATGGACTCTATGCATCATCTTGCATGGTCCTATTCAGAAATCAAAAAGTGACCTACCAAAATAATTAACTTACCTAGCTCCCTGTTTCTTGTGCCCTTCTGTATTTAACAAAGTTTCATGTCAAAAAGTGAAGAATCTTTTACACTTGGTGTCTGGCCATTGACTTTGGAGTGAATGTTGAGGAGGAAGGACTAAGAACTGCCTCTGAAATTTCCCAGCATGCCATTGAATGGTCTCTGACTAACAGAAGAGGAAGGTCCTTCCTTATGGGATTTTTGTTGTATCTTTACCTTGTACCTTTGTTGGGATTTCCTCTGAAACATAAGGAAGCTTTCCTAGAATGAGGAATGGAATATTATAATGTACCTATCTCTTCCCTTTGGCATATTTAGATATTAAAGATGGATTTCCAAGAAAGAATTCCATATTGTCGTGAGCAAAGGGATAGAATTCTCACAACAATCTATTAGATTATTAAGCTGACTAAAGGAAGTTGTGTGGTCCCCTCATCTGTGCTAGAGACATGGTGGGCTTCTCATTTGTCCATTTGTCTTTACGATTTGTGAGATAGTATGATGTATGAATAGATTCTCAAATTTTTGTCTTTGGGCTCAAGACTCAATCATTTTATAAAGGGACAGAGAGGAAGAAGAGCAGAGTAGCTTGAGCCCTCTTCTTCAGGAAGCTCTTCCCAGGGCTGCACGATCATCATTCCCTTGATGTTAGTGTACTTTGTAAATAGTCTTTGTCCTTCATTCTAGTTAGTGGGGCACCTTAGTCAGGAGTAATCCGAGTCCCTCACACATTAATCTCCTTTTCTCAAGATTAAGGAGGTGGAGAGACAGCCCAGTGGATAAAGTCCTTGTGCAAGACTGACAACCTAAATTTGATCTCCAGAACTCACAGAAAAATGGAAAGACTTCCACACATGCACTTCATGCACTGTGGTATACACATGCATGTGTGCATACATACTTACACGAGTACACACTCACACACACACAATAATAATGATGGCAGTGATAAATACTGTCTTCTAGGTAAGGAGATTGGTTCTCATGGTTCTCATGGTGGTGTTTCAGGTGGCAGAGGCAGGCAGAGCTCTGTGAGTTTGAGGCTAGCCTAGTCTACATAGTGAGACTCTGTCTCAAAAAAAAAATGGAATCAGGGCCAGTGAGCCTGCTCAGCAGATAAAGGCGCTTGCCAAAATGCCCGATGACGTGAGTTCAATCCTTGAGACTCAAATGGTATGAGAAGAGAACTGACTCGCACAAGCTGACCTCTGACCTCCACAAGTGCACCCACGTGCATATACACAGACGTGCACACGAAGTAAATTAAATATATTTTTATGTTAAAAGAAATATACAGTCAGAAAAAGCATTGGAGATAGACACCACTGGTGTGTTTGCGTGCAAGTGTGTGTGTGCGAGTGTGTGTGTGTGTGAGTGACTTTGTGCTGGTGTCCAAAGGTGAAGTAATGCATATTATTTCACATTTTTTCTTCCCAGCATGAATCCCATTTGTGAGTCTGTTCAGTGTTCAGCTACACACGAGGCTCATGCTTCTTCTCTGCATGGCACGATACCTCACACGGAACTTGGTGCATGGTAGGCATGTAAGAAATGTGAACGAATAAGAAAATCAGGAGTGTCTCTGTTTGGAGAATGAGAAGCACCCCACTCTCAGGGGTTGAGGGGATGCTGTGCTGTAACAAGTGGAGGACTCAAAGGTGAACCACAAAGCCTGACAGCCTGAGGAGAGGCTCCTTGTGGATGATGGCAGCTGAGGAGAAGCCTTCATTCCTGGAGCCTATGAGAGGGTACCTATGACTCCTGTAAGTGTGATGACATCGGCAATGACAGACTCTCCAGTCGCCTGCTAGTCTGTAATTGAAGCCAGGAATTCAGCACACGCTCGGACACACCCAGCCTCCACTGTGGTTCCCAGAAGTGAGTCCCTGTACAGCCACTAGGCTTGGAGGACCTTCACTTAACCGATCCTCCCTCACAAGCTCAGGGCTTTTAGTTGAATTCTAGATTCCCAAACCTAGAGATCTTCCCCCCATCTCTATTTTCATTAGCAGTGGTGTCTACACTGTTCTTGTCAGTTGCCTCCAGGGTTGACCTCCTCAGTAAATGATATCCAGTGTCCTCGGTGTCACAGCCAATCTCTTCTAGTTCAACTGAAATCTCTTGTCATAATCAGGGTCTAAAATTAATCAAGCCAGAAAACTTCTGCGCTGCTAGGAAGTCCCAAGCCAAGAGGCTGGAGCATTTCTTGCTGCTCTCAACCTTCTCCATAATGAGATGCTTTGTTTCTGTGAATCGGCCTCCATCCAGACTTCCAGACTATGACAGGACATTTCATCCCTCCCTCTGCCTCCAGGCAGGACTGAACTTAACTCGTCCCAGACTGAAGGGTGTCTCCTTTAGACCTTGTTTCAAGGTGTCTTGAGTTCTCAGCTTCTTCCAGTTAGGAGAGCCCACATGACTAACACGGCCGACTAATCTCATCTCAATTTCCTATAGAATTTCTAGTGTTTCTTCTCACCGCAGGGAGGAAAATCCACATGCCTCTTACACGGGCCAGCCTGAAGTCTCTCCATGCCCGTACAGTTTCCCTGGCCTGAGCTGTACGCGCCACCTTTCCCCAGCACGTCTCCTCGCTTTGTTCTGAGACATCAAACCTCAGCCGTCTCCGCCTTAAGTGCCCTTCTTCCCTCTCTTACTTATCCTGCCTTCTACTACTTTGAAACCCCGCTCTACAGTTGCTTTTGAGATGGCATTTCTTATCCCCGCATTTCCTTTATACCCCCAGTCTTCTGCATTCCTCTAGCTAAAGTATAACGAAGTTCATTTACTCTGCTCCAAGATCTGTTCTTGCCTCACTGTCTCTAAATATGAAGTATGGGTGAGAAAATTCCCAGAGGGATGGATAGGGGGTCAGCCATATGGTACAGTGAGAGGTCCCCAAGCCAAGAGCTCTAAGGCAGGCTAGTGACCTTGGGCCTTTTATAACTTTTCTGGTTTGTCACTCTGATTTTATGTGCTGACTCTAAGCCCCCAGACTTACCCTGAACAAAACTTTAAAAGAGAAAGATAAAGCGTGGTGTACAGCCATACTGAAGTACGGCTCAGTGTTGGAGCTTGTGCTTAAAGTGTTTGAGGCTTGGGTTCAACGCCCTGAAAAGTTGAACAGACGCATGTGCGTGTGTGCACACACACGCACATGCACACGCCACGGAGATTGAGACTGTATTTCCAAAACAAACTTTAAAACTCTAAATTTAAATACTTAAAAAAAAAAAGACCTGGCTACTTTAGAACTAGCTGTGTAGGTTAGTCCTGTACTCACACAAGTGCTGGGATTGAAGGAGTATGCCAGCATACACAGCTTCCAAACACTTAGTGTAACAGTCACAATGTCAGACCCCAAGTTAAGATTATCAGCCAGTCATGCAAGAAGGGGAACTAGTCAAGAGACAGACCTAGCAACGACAAAGAGGAGGAGCAAAGACCTTAAAACAGTGGTTGTGTGTGTGTGTAAGGATTTAAAGAAGACGGTATAATATCAATAATAATTTTATAAAGGTTTTTCTTCAGACTGAAAATAGAGTATCATTTTAGAAAATCAGCTGAATTGGCTTACACAGCATATTTGACAATGTAGAAGAAAAGATCACTGAGTTTGAAGACAGAAAGAAACGATACAGAGAAAAACACTAAGGTACATAGAGTCTCCATATCACTGGGCAACATCAAGAAGTTTATCATCTGTGTTATAGGATAGAAAAAGATATCTGACAAAACAAGAGCTGGTTTCCTTCCAATTTAACAAAACTATACATTCACAAATTCAAGAATCTTGCTAATCCCAAATCTGACAAAGCATTAAGATAATTGCACTAAGAGCACACAGTCATTGAGAGCTTCAGAAAAGCCAGAGGAAACACTAAGTGTAAACACAATCACTAGAGCTGCTTTATCAGAATTGAGGTAAAGAAGGAGATATAAGAGCAAAAACGTGAAAGGATTGAAAGAAAAATACACCCTAGTCTGGAATGGGATAGCCAGTCAAAGTGTTTTTCATAATAAACATACAACAAAGAATTTTGTCTGGACGAGCAGGATCTGAATAAATTTGGTGTTAAGGGAAGTATTTTAGACTGAAGGAAATGGATACTGCTTGGAGATATAAACCTGAAAAATGGGTCTTGGGAGATGAAGGCTTAGTCAGTAAACTGTTGCCTTGCCAACACGAGGACCTGAGTTCAGATCCCCTGAGATTAAGTAAAAAGTTTACTCAGTGCACATCCCTGTAACCCCAGTGCTGCGAGGCGGAAGCTGGCCAGCCAGGCCAGTCAACTGATGAGTTTCCAGGTTCTCTAAGAAATGCTATCTTGAAAAAAATAAGTTAAAGAATCATTATCAAGGAAGACACTGACCCCTGGTACACACACACACAGTGTACATATATACATTCACATAAAAGTGAGCTTCAGGAATGATACATATGTAATAAATATTCCAAGTCCTTTCCTAGTTTTAAAGTTTCTTTATAACTGTTTAAAACAAAAATACTGACCATGTACTATAGAGCTCATAACATACAACAAGAATAAGACCTGTAAAAATACTAACCATGTACTATGGAGTCCATGGCATACAGAAAGAGGAAGACTGTGATCGCAGCACAAAAGAAGTGGCTCTAAAATATCGCAAGAATTTCCATTGTGTGTGTCAGGGTGATGTTTGACCTTGACAGTTAAAGACAGCACATGTCAGGATCATAGAGCAGGTAGCAAATTAATGTTGTAAAAAAAAGTATAGCTACAGAGACTTTAATGAAAATCAAAATGAAATCGTAAAGCTTGATTTAAAGAAGAAAGGAAAAACAAAGAGGACAAACAGATTTAGTCTCAACTCTATTGAAATTACACTAAATATATAAGTCTAAATATTCCAATTAAAAGCTGGAAGTGGACAGAATTGAAAAGTGTTCAAAGAATATTAGGGAATGCATTCTAAATACAGAGACACGCACAGGTAAAAGTAAAAGGCTGGAGAAGTGAACATGTGAACGGAGTCAAAAGAAAGTTGGAGGCCGTATGGTTCCTAACGTAGATGTTAGCACGAGCGTCAATAGGGAGCTAAAGAGAACACTCCTCTTAAATTTCTATTTACTGTTTTTTGTGCACGATGCATGTCTCTCTCTGTGTATATGTATGTGCATGCCACTACGCATATGCGGAAGTAAGAGGACAACTTGCAAGCGTTGGTTTTTTCCTTCTGCTATGTAAGATCCAGGTTGAACTCAGGTTGTTAGGCTTGCTGCAACACCTTCCCCTTGCCAGCCAGGATGGACATTTCATGGTGATAAAATGGGCCTTTTATCATCACCAAGGCATAATAATAATAATGGATAGCACATCAAAATACATTTGTTGTAAATGATAAACTACATCAAAAATGTATGATGCAAAACTACCAGAACTATAAGGAAAAAGAGGCAAATCAATAACTATGTAACAGTAGATTTTTAGCTTTCTCTTTAGAGAACAAGTGGTCAGAATGTCGGTCAGGATAAACAAATTTGAACGACACAACTATCCAACTTGACCAAATCGTCCTTTACAGAACATCACCTGCAGTAACTGTAGAAGGCATGTTATTCCCAGGTATGTATAGAATATTCACTATCATAGGTCATTTTTTGGATCATAAAACAAATCTTACTAAATTTAAAAGAGCTGCAATCATAGAGGATACTCTATGATCATAGCAAAATCAGACCAAGTCTGAAGAAAGCATATCTGAAAATTCTCCGTGCTTTAGAAGATTAAAGGTAACATTTCTAAATGTTTATGAATGACATATTACAAGACAAAATAGAAAATGCTGTGACTGCTAGAAAATGAAATACACATATTAAAATTTGTGATGTGTGGTTAAAAGGATTCCTACAGGGAACCTAGGCCTGTGGATGCTTATATTAGAAGAGAACGTCTCAAATCAATGGCCCCAGAGTCCATCTTGAGGATCTATAAGAAGATAAGAAAAATAAATCTAAATTAAGAATAAGATTGTAACAGTGAATATTAGAATGGCAACTAATGAGAAAAGAAACAGAAAGAAGAGAAAATCAGTGTTACTGAAAGTGGTGCTGGGCGAGTCTGTAGCTCAGTTGATTTGAAAAACAAGAAATAGGCTGGGAACATATCCCAATGGTAGAGTCTGCAACTAGCGTGCATGAAGCCCTTGTTTTGATCCCAATATCGTAAACCAGGCCTGGTGATGCACACCTGCAGACAACAGGACTGGGAAGTAGAGACCAGGAGTTCAAGGCACCTTATTACACTCAAGGTCAGCTTGGAATATACGAGACCTGTTCTCAAGAAAACAAAAGATCAAAAAAAGAAACAGAAAAGACTCAGATTTCAGCCCTCAGAAGTAAATGGGAGACTCTATAGATTTAATGTATTTTAAAGGCCAACAAGACAAATATTATGAACATTTTTATCAATAAATTTGACAACTTAGATGAGATGGACAGATTACTAAAAGACTGACTGAAGTTGCCCAAACTGACATATAAATTAATCAGTTGAAAATGCGGAAAAGGAGAAATATTCTCTGTAATATTATGAACTCAGTAAAAAATTAAATAATGGATTGGAGGTGTGAGCAGGCATCACACACAAAGATGTATAAATGAATTTAAGGTTCTCAGTATCTTCAGTAGTTACAGGAATGGGGAAGGGAAGGAAAGAAGGAAGGAAGGGTAGGTGAGCAAATGCCACTATCGACCACTAGACCGGCTCAAAATAAAAACTGCCAGTAGCACATGTCCGTGAATATATGGAGTAGCTGGAACTTCCGGACGCTGTCAAGGAAAACAGTGTAACAACTTCGGAGAACTATTTGAGTTAAACATACAACTTTCATAAAATCCAGCATTTACAGGCCATTTCCATTATGGACACATATGATCTCAGAAAGAATTGTGCACACACATTCACGTCAAATTCATTTATACTAGTTAAAAGCTGGAGACCATCTATAAGTGAAAGGATATACAGATTGCAGTTTGTAAAGTACAATGGGGGCTTTCCAACAACAGAAAGGGAAAATTATCAGTGCACACAACGTAGATCACTGAAGAGCACATGCTCCATTATATGCTCCGCCTGTGATTCTGCTGAAGTATCTCTCTCTCTCTCTCTCTCTCTCTCTCTCTCTCTCTCTCTCTCTTTCTGTCTCTCTCATGCACCTGTTTCATGTGGCCCTTTTGAAAACATTCTTCCATGTGAAACATGTAACTTTTGGGGGCCAGCAGCCCCCCAAATAATGACTTGGAGACTTATTATTAATTATGAAAACTTGACCTTTAGCTTAGGCTTATTCCTAACTAGCTCTTAGAACTTAAATGAACCTGCTTTTATGATTCTGCATTCTGTCACGTGGCTTTTTACCTCTCCTCCATTCTGTATGTCCGACTCTCTCCATGTCTCACTGGTGTCTCCCCTTTTCTTCCTCCCAGCATTCTTCTCTCTGCCCAGAAGTCCCACTTATCTTCTCCTGCCTAACTACTGACCAGTCAGTCTTTATTAAACCAATCACAGCAATGCATCTTCACACGGTATATAAATATTCTGCAACAAAAGAAAGCAGAGGGAGAAAGAAGAGAGGACCTGAGTGCTCACTGGAGTGTGCAAGGGACCCGCCTGTCTTGTTAGTGGTTTAGGGTTTCTGGTCTCCACAGTCAGCATCTTTGTTTTCCACACTTTTATCAATGTTTATGTCTATGTTCACAATGGTGTTGGAACAGACTCGGTTTAGCACTTAATTAATTTATGTCATAAAGTTTAATTTAAAAGAATGCCATCAGGATAAAATGCAGTCTTATGAGATCATCCCTTAGGTTTTTATTTTAATATATTGTCTAACAACAGTAAAAACTAGAGGGGGAACAAAAAATGATCTAAACTGGTTCTGTTGGGAAGGAAAAACTGATCTCCCCTAAACAATAAAACCAGATTATGGTTGGAACATGAGGGATCAGGTTGGTCGAGTTAGGGGCAGCATGGAGTGGGGGAGTAATGAAAGAGATATCTTGATGGGTGGGCATTTGGGGTTAGGGATAAACCTGGTGCCAGGGAAATAAAAATGCCCAGGAATCCACAAGTATGACCCTAGCTAAGCCTCCTAGCAATAGTAGAGAGGGTGCCTGAACTGGCTTTCCCCTATAATCAGGTTGGTGACAACCCTAATTGTCAACAGAGAGCATTCATCTAGTAACTGACGGAAGCAGATGCAGAGATCCAAGGCCAAGCTCTAGTTGACGAAAGGGAGGAGGGATTCTATGAGCAAGGGGATCAAGATCAGTATGGGGAAACAGACAGAGACAGCTGACCTGAGCTAATGGGAGTTCACAGACTCTACTGACAGCTAAGGAGCCTGCATGGGCTCGACCTAGGCCCTCTGCACATGGGTGACAAGTGTGTAACTTGGTCTGTTTGTGGGGCCCCTAGCAGTGGGACCAGAAGCTGAACCTGACATGTGAGCTGACTCTTTGGAGTCAATTCTTCATGCAAGGATTCCTCACCCAACCTAGATGCAGGGGAGGAGCTTGGTCCAGCCTCAATTTTAGATACCATGCTTTGTTGACTCCCATGGGAGGCCTGCCCCTTTCTGAACAGAGGACGGGTGGATGGGGAGGGTAGACAGAAGGTGGGGGGAGAAGAAACTGTGGTGGCATGTAAAATAAATGAAAAAAATTAACAAAAAAATGGATCACGGTGTGAGGATGTTTCTCTGGAAGTATCCCCCACTGTGAGTAGAACCCTTCCTGATAAAGTTCTCTGCAGCGGACACTAAAGAAACATTAGGCATCAAACTTACTCTGTGAGAACATGAGTTAGGGGTGCAAGAGGCAGAGAAGTGATTAAATCAGACACTGTGGAGATCAAGGAAGCCCTCAGAGATGGAGGCACCAACAAGTGTCTACTGCGTCTTAGTTAAGGTTTCTGCCACTGTGACAAACACCACAACCAAAAGCTAGCTGGGGAGGAAAGGACTCATTCGGCTTACACTTCCACATCATAGTCCATCACTGAAGGAAGTCAGGACAGGAACTCAAACAGGACAGAACCCAGGAGGCAGGAACTGATGCAGAGGCCATGGAGAGGTGCTGTTTACTGGCTTGTTCAGTTTCTTATAGAATCCAGGACCACCAGTCCAGGGATGGCTCCACCCACAATGGGCTGGGTCTTCCCCTGTCAATCTCTAATTAAGAGCATGCTTTACACTATGACCCAATATTAGGGAGACATTTTCTCAATTTAGACTCCCTCCTCTCAGACGACTCTAACTTGTGTCAAATTGACATAAACTTATCCAGGACAGCCCTCAAGTAAATGTAACACACTCAAATGCGGTGGCCAGCTGCTTGCTCTGACCCTGTTCTTCCTTTGTAGTCCAGTTTCAGCTGAGGTCATCCAGGTACCAGGCCACTCTCCTTGACTTCTCCTTTCTCTCCCTCTCTATGTGACCAATCCAGATACCCAGTCCTCTCAGTTTTAGCTATTTCTCCAGCCCTTGTGTAGAAGGAGCAGCCTGTACTAACTGACAACAGCCCAAGTTAACCATCCTCTAGTCTAAAGCACTATTAGGAGGAAACCTTCAGATCCTTGTTCATTTTCTAAGTCAGTGAAATACAGCACAATGACCTTCAAGCCTAACATAGAAAGCTATGTCTGTACCTTCTATTTACAAGAAATTGAACATTGCTGAAGATTTCTGTGTATTTCTTCCAACGGCACATAGAAAAGGTGACTGAAAAGACCCCAGACATCATTCCTGATGTCAATATAGCCTCATGTTAGTAAACTTCCATGTGTCTTAGTGTTCTGGCGCTGTGAAGAGACACCATGACCAAGCAACCCCTATAAAGAAGAGCATTTAATTGGGGCTGACTTACAGTTTTAGAGATTTAGTTCATTTTCAGCATGGTGGAAAACATGGTGGCATGCAGGCAGACGTGGTGCTGGAGAAGGAGCTGAGAGTTCTGCATCTGGATTGGTAGGCAGCAGGAAGAGAGAGACTGGGCCTGACTTGAGCATTTGAAACCCCAAAGCCCCCTAGTGACTTGCTTTCTCCAACAAGGCCACACCTTCTAAGCCCTATCAAGTAGCACCACTGTGTAATGACCAAGCATCCAAATATATGAGCCTATGGGGTCCATTCCTACGTAAACTGCTCAACCATAGCATGTGGTGGTCTTGGACTAGTCGGTTGCTGTACCTTGAGATTCAGAAAACTGAGTAGATACACTTGATTAATCAAATAAAATATAGTGGACACACAAATTATCTAGATAACTGCCTTCTTCTGACCTAGGGCAACCTGACCTCATGCTTCTAGAGCCATAGGAAACCGAGTCATAGTAATCTATGAAAATAGAATGGGATGTTGGAGACTGTGTCTTGCAGAGGAAGAAATAAAAACAGATTGGTTGGCTAGGAGAGATGAGTTAGTGGTTAAGAGTACTTGCTGCTGTTGCAGAGGACCCAGGTTTGATTCCCAGCACCCACCTGGTGTCTCACAATCACTTATAACTTCAGTTCTAGGCGATTCACAAGTCAGGAGGCACACATACATACAAGCAGACAAAATATTCATACACATAAAATAAACCTTAAGAAGAAAGAAAGCATGCTGATTGAAGCAGTACATGGATGGAGCGTGCTCACAGTGGCAGGTAAGAGTCAGCCCAGCCTGAGGGTCAGTCAAGGAAAAAACCTTGAGAATTTTCCTCACTGTCTCCTTTTTTGGAATTGGGTTGATTGATCCTCAAGTACCTGTATTTAATAACTGCGTACCCACCACTGTCGATCATCCAGTCTCCGCCCTGCAGGAGGAGACAGCCCTCAGAGCCACTCACCCGGGGTTTCCAGTCTTTTCTGGTGACAGCACCAGGCTCAGGCTGGACTGCATTTATTTGCTCCTTCCTTGTAACTGGTAGTGGTTTTAGTCACTTTTCTGCAAGTATGCAAGTATGCCATGTTCTATTACATAATTTTTTTCAGACAATCTCTTCAAAAGTTTCTTCCTCCCCTCGTTTGCGTTCACAGCTCCTCCCCTCATTTGCATTCACAGCTCCTCCCCTTGTTTGGGTTCACAGCTCCTCCCCTCATTTGCATTTCACAGATCTGGGTTCTGAAGCTTCTCATAAAAACCTCCCCATGACTTCTTGCCACTTTCACACCCTCTTTCTGCTTTTGACTAAAAGTATGAAAGTGTGTCCATAATGGGTTTCATAAAGGAAGACCGTGGAATCTTGGGAGCGACAATAGCACAAGCATCTAGGACTGCCCAGGACAGGAGCTTAAACGAGCTGCCCATGCATCTAAAGCATTGCGGGGGCATAAATGATGGTGGTGGTGGTGGTGGTGGTGGTAGTGTGTTCTGCCAGTGGGTTGTATGTCTTGAGGAACTTTGCATCTAACAGCCACAATGCACAGGCTGGCTTACTTCTTGTTTCTTCAAGCATCTCCGGCTTTGTCGTACTCCGCTTCCCTCTTAGGAATTAAGAACTCATGCTTCTACCCTAGTGTGAACGGTCAAGAGTCTAGCTCCCCTCCCTGACACATATTCACGCATCTCACCTGTTCCCATTGCATCCTTCACAAACCTTCACTCAGGGCTGTGCCCATTTCATAAACTGCAGCTCACCAAAACACATACCTCAAGACCACAGCTTGTCCATCTTTGTGGTCACATAATCAAACACCATTCCTGCCACATGCTGTATGCCCATACAGTGTTGGAGATGAAGCATTCAGTGGGTAAGTTCTTACGTGCAATGCCCATCCCTTCAGTTTGTCCTAGATTGTCTTTACTGTCATCATCTTATGTCCTCCTTAGCTGACAGACTCTGAATGGTCCCAGGAAAGCATTTATTTATTTATCTTGGTTTTGGGGGTTTTGTTGAGACAGGGTCTCTTTATATAGTCCTGGCTGTCCTGAAACTCACTCTTTAGACCAGGCTGATCTGGAACTCATAGAGATCCTCCTGCCTCTGTCTCCCAAGTGCTGGGGTTCCATAAATGCGCCTCCATGGCCAGCTTGTCCTGATACTTACCTCACTATTTGTGTCACAGCCACCATGTGGCACATACTATTTGTTCCTAACACTGAAGATGCACAAATTTGCAGAAAAGTTTAGGTCTCTGTCCTCAACAGTTTACATTTTACCAGGCGGTGATGACACATATCTTTAATCCCAGCACTTGGGAAGCAGAGTCAGGCAGGTCTCTGAGTTCAAAGTCAACCAGGTCTACAGAGTGAGTTCCAGTACAGCCAGGACTATGCAGAGAAACCCTGTCCAAAAAATAAATAAATAAATAAGGTTACATTTTAATGGTTTTGTTTAATGGGAGACAGATTAAGCATAAAAGAAAGTGAGCTTTTTGCCTACATTGTCCAAATAATTCAATTCAATGCTAGATACAGCTTTTCCTACTTTAACTTGGTGACAGAATGCTATCATCATGTGACTTTCTGACACTATGTTTCACAGAAGAGAGGACTGGGGATATGGCTCACTGAGGAAATGTTGGGCTCACATGCCTCTGGCTGTGAAAACAGCAAACTCACCACCTCCTGATGCTTTCCAGCAGCAAATACATATGATGCTCAGACCTGCCCTAACACCTGGCCATGCTGTAGGTAGATATGATGCTCAGACCTGCCCTAACACCCGGCCATACTGTAGGTAGATATGATGCTCAGACCTGCCCTAACACCTGGCCATGCTGTAGGTAGATATGATGCTCAGACCTGCCCTAACACCCAGCCACACTGTAGGTAGATACCTATGCTACATTCATATACTAAGTTACATGAGGTATGTGCCACCTTCCCTTCCACGAATAAATGCCCACTCAGATGCATTTTTGTGTGTGTGTGTGCGTGTGTGTGTGTAAATGTGCAAGCACATTTGTGTTATGCCTTTGAGAGAGGATCTCTCACTGAACATGGGGCTCAACAGTTTGAGCCTAGGCTTGTTAGCCAACAAACTTCAGAGACCTGCTGTCTAGCTTCCACAGCATTCCGGTTATGGATACTCATGATCGTGTCTGGCTTTAGATAGGTGCTGGGGACCAGAACTCAGAGCCTCATGCTCGAGCAGCAAGTGCTGACACCCAGTCCCCTTAGCTGCAGAACACATCTGCAGATTATGGCTCCCTCCCACCATCTCTTTTCCTTCCTTAGCAAGCATTGAGATTGCCTCCATTTCAGCAGGATCAGAATGTCTTGAAAACTATCTGGTACTTATATTGAACCAATTTTCAAAACAAGTTGGGCAAGCCTTGGGTGAAAGTATCTCCTTTTAATTGACAGCACTCTCTCCTACTTCCCTAGACAAAGTAGGCCCCAAAGGCTAATTTGAGGCTAGAAACCATTTAAAGTGATTCCATCCCCAGCATGTGACGGGGGCATGAGAGTACATCCTAGATAATACTTAACGCCATTTCACGAGTGCGGCAGCCAAGGTTCAAAGGCATTAAGCAACAGTGGCGTTTTGGGATGTGAGCTCAAGCCCGACTCCCAGCATTATCTTTCTTCTCTCATCCCAGGAACGAGTTACTATCAAAGAACTTTGAGTTGTAGGGCTCACCATTTAAGTATTGCATGGACATTGCTGTGAGTCAGGGGCTAGGGTAATGCATCTACCCTATATTTGTGAGCTACATGTACTGGCACGTAAGAAAAGGCATCTGTAGTGAGATTTTCCTCCATGTGTGTAGATCTTGGAAGCTGGTGAAATGGTTTCACAGGCTGCTAATAAAAACGTACAGCTGTGCGTGTGCATCCACGTGCACGCATGTGCATATGCGTGTTTTATATAGTCTATGTAAACTGTATAGAGTTTTATAGAGTTAGTGTTTTCTCAATTGTGGAAATTCTTTGGTCTTCATACCAAGTCCTCTACAGAATTCCATCTGTATTATTTATATTTAAAGAAAAGAAATTGAGGGTAAGCAGAAAAAGATTCTGAACAGTTTTTTTTTTTTTCTGAGGAAATGGCACACAGACACAGACAGACACACACACAGGCACACACAGGCACACAGACACACAAAGGGCCAGTAACGGGGCTCTCTATTTTCCTTCTGGTATCATCTCAGCCAAACATTATTATTTCACCCAGATTATAGGTGAGGATATTTTGTAAATTATACTGTTATTACCACTATTTTCTAACAAGCTCAATTAATTGGCATCATTGAAGCCATCTGTTTCAACAAAGTCTACCAAGAAAGGAAGTGGGTTCCTCTGGGAAATGCTCACCTCTCCTAGCTCAGCCACTGCTTCTGTAGCTTTGTTCTGCTCCTTGTGCTTTACACAGCTGTCCTCTGAGTTACAAAGCTCACTGTACCGATGGTGACAGTCAGGCCCTGCCCCCATTTCATCTCCTGGGAGTGGCCCTCAAGGTGAAATGGTCTTCAGGGAAGGCACAAAACCATGATGAAAGGAAGACGCTTTTCACATCCCTTAGCACTGAAGACATTTCACACTGGTCAAATACCTTGCCAAAAGCTTGTGACCTGCCCACTAAAAGTGAACATGGATTTACACAGGCAGGGAGGACAGGAGTGTGACTTAAGTTTCTAGCTTTCATACCTTACTCCTTACCCTTCTTCCCAGACATGGGATCTTTTCTCTACACCTCTCTGTGGATCTAGCCTTGAGGATGGTTTGTGTATGCCTGTGCGCATGCGCGCGCATACACACAAGAGAGACACAGAGACGCAGTCTTCATTTTAACCATTTTAACTTCTTTCTCCCTAAATGAGTGCTCTTGTTGCATTCTTTATATCTTTCTAGCAATTAATCCACCACTATGCAAAGTGTCTCCTGGTTCCATCTTTGTCTCTCTTTGCCTCAGTTCCACCTCCAGAATGATGTTCCATCTCCCTCAAGGGACTAAGCAGTGCCTGCTCTTCCTTTCCAGTTCCCCCTGGCAAGTGTTCGTTCATCTCAGAAGTGACAGAGCCTTTCAGTCCCTGTATTGTCTCCCGAGCTCCTGCAAAGGCCTTGCAGGGATTCAGGATGTGGATTCGGCATCAATGGTTTCCTCCTTATGATGCTGCTCAGAGTGACAGAGAAAGTACAAGAGGAAAAACACGTGATTCTGGAGATGAACACAATTTCTTGAGCTAATTAACTGAGACAGTTCACACGTTTATTGTGTTTAAACTATTGGGTGATTAATTTAGGGAGTTTTATAGACAGTTTAATGCTCTCCCAGCATAAGGAAGAAGCCAGTTAATATAAAAAGAAGAAGAAAGAACTCTGGGATTATGAATATGACAAATGAAAGGGAAGGAGAAATTGTTCTCGGATTACATAGTTCAGAGTGTAGATACAAATAACTGACTCCTAAGAATTGGCATGTGTTATCATAAGGAAACTCAAACCCTTAACTTGACTCTCAGCGCACACCTTGGCTGCCCAACCCGTCATTCTCAGGTTGTCGTGCAAACCTTTCCAATGAATCCTTATGTGAGTAACACCTGCAAAGGTAACTCAGGATAAAACCAGATTTTAAAATTAGCATGCTATAAAGAGCAGAGTGCATGCTCGATATGCACAAGGCCTCATGTTCAAGCCCAGCACCAGCAAAAACATGGTCTGATAGTTTCCATTCTGTCACTGCACATTTACGTGCCATTAGCACGACTGATCACATTTCCGTTGCTTAACCCTCATCTGCAGCTGACTGAAGCAACGCTGCTGAAGCATCCTGGATAGGCATGGTGGGGCTGACAAGAAAGCTCAGTTCAAGATCATGTTATCTGAAGGGAACTGAGGTCTTCTGGGCCAACCCCAGGCCCCTGCTTAGTGCCTGGAATGCCTCTCTTATCTGTGCAGCTAGCTCAGTATCTACCTTCACCTTTCCTTTCCTCTGTCTCTCCACCTACTTGTCTTCAGGATGGACACACACACACACACACACACACACACACACACACACACGGTGGGGGCCTCCTTCCTTTTTTCCTCTCCTGACCACTTGATATATATGTGTAATATTGAACGTGTCTTTGGATGTGAAATAGCCAGCATCAGACTCTTTTCATGCATGGGAGTAGGGTAGGATGGATGTTTTCCTGAAAGGGTGTCTGAGTTCGGTTGCTCAATGTAGGCATCCCTGTAGCCTCCTCTTGAGGTAGGTTGTTCCTGTAACCTGTCCTCCAAATGCCTTTGTCCCTATTGTCTTTCTGCAGTCTCTCACCTATTCAACAAACACCTGTCAGGTGACTCCTGCTTCAAGCATCATACTGTAAGTGTGGTTTAATAGTGACATTATAAGACATTTTAAAGTTTAATAGCTAGCTGGGTGTGTGGGTTTATACTTTTAATCCTAGAACTCGGGATTCAGAGGCAGGTGGATCTCTGTGAGTTCAAGGCCAGCCTAATATACAGAGTGGGTTCCAAGGATAGCCAGGACACACAGGAAAACTTTGCCTCAAAAAGAAACTATCCCTATCTATCTATCTATCTATCTATCTATCCATCCATCTATCCATCCATCCATCCATCTATCATCTATCTATCCATCTATCTATCCATCCATCCATCCATCCATCCATCCATCTATCTATCCATCTATCTATCCATCTATCTACCCATCCGAATGGAGAAAGTCACATTGAAAGAACAGCTCTAAGGGAAAGGGGCATGTTTCATCTTACCCCTTGAGGCTACTAGTGTTTGGAAAGGCCCAATATCAGCAGTCAGAGATGCCTTCCTCACACTAGCTCCTGCCCTGGGTGCCAGGGCAGTGGGTGAAGATGGTAGGTAGCCTATAGCCACAGTTCCTCCCCTCACTTCTCACCCTTATTTTCTTGTTTCAGGTCCCCCTAACCAAGAGGGAATCGGTCACTGTAATTAAGCAGTCTGTAATCAACCAAGTCCCATTAAGAAATAACGAGGCCAGTAATGCATCAGGCACCATTGCTGGGGGGTTAGTGAAACTCCTGTGGTCTCCCCCACCCCCAACTCTGAGGAAGTGGAGGTGGAGAAGTTGATCCGGTACTGTGAGCACTAGCCCCACACCTCCACTGGCTCTCCAGTTCTGCTACCTGCTGTGGGTGCCTAGCTGCTAGAGCCGCGTGTATCACAGTCGTTCTGTGTTCCCAGAGCTTGGAACATTGTAAGTACACAGCAAATAAATGTTCCTTACTGAAAGAAGATGAGTTAGACATGTTGAAATGGAACCTGAGCCAAGCAGTGGCAGTGCACACCTTTAATCCCAGATCTTGGGAGGCAGCAGGTGGAGCTCTGTGAGTTCAAGACCAGGCTGGTTACAAAGAGGGTTCCAGGACAGCCAGAGCTGTTGCACAGAGAAACCCTGTCTCGAATAATCAAGAGAGAGGGGGGGAGAGAGAGAGAGAGAGAGAGAGAGAGAGAGAGAGAGAGAGAGA
>NW_026068140.1:1071201-1075267 GCF_014885135.2 Alexandromys fortis | reverse complement strand
CTCTCTCTCTCTCTCTCTCTCTCTCTCTCTCTCTCTCTCTCTCTCTCTCACACACACACACACACACACACACACACACGAACACGCACACATACATGTACACATGAGAAAGAGAGGGAGTGAGGGGATCTTTGAGAGTCTTGCAGAGAGTCCTTGTGAGATCCTTGTGAGGTTCTCGTGAAGGATTTGTGAGGTCCAAAGAGCAGTCTTTTCTGTTCCTGTTGTTGACTCCAATAAAACTAAACTGAGAACCAGAGACCAATCAATGTGGAGATTCACGAGCTGCGTTCTGTCACCTACACCAGGGAGGCTTGCTCTAAACTAAAGCGCATGCCACTCCCTTTCTGAAGTGCACCCCATGGTGAAGGTCAGCCCGAGGTTCTTGAGAACAACTTCAGTATTTCATATGCTTGTAGTTTTTATTTTTATTTTTTCTCAGCTCTGGAATTAGAACCAACCAGAGAAATGAAGGATAGAGGTTTTATCATCCCTTCTTTCGCTTTCCTAACACTCCAGGTTGTACACTCAGTTCTCAATCAAAGAGAATCTGTGACTTCTTTCAAAAGAGGTTGAGCCTGTGAGGTGGCTCAGCAGGTAAACGTGTTTGCTGCACAAAACTGACGCCTTCAGTTCTACCCCAGAACCAATGGTAGAAGTGGAGAACTGACCCCCAAAATTGTCCTCTGACATTCACACATGCACCATGGCAAGTATGCAACACACACACACACACACACACACACACACACACACACATTCATGCATGCATGTACATGAACAGAGCTGGGAGTCTGGGGATTAACTTAGTTGGAAAAATATTTGTCACATATGCATGAGGATCTGAGACAGACACCCAAACCTACATTTAAAAAAAAGTATCTGGGCATGATGGAGTATACCTATAATACTAGCACCAGAGAAGCAAGGCAAAGACAGGCAGGTCCCTGGGGCCTGCAGGCCAGCCAGCCTAGACTAACTGGTGAGTTACAGGCCAAATTATAGGCTTTATCTAAAAAAAAAAAAACAAGGTGGATGACTCCTGAGGAATGCCTAAAGTTGTCTCCTGGTCTCCACATGCATGAACACACGTGTGCGTTTGCACCTTCACAGATATGCGCAGATGTGCACACATAGATGCGAACTCAGATGGAAAAGTGCTTACCTTGCATTTGTCAAGGCATGGATCTGATTCTCAGCACTATCAGACAGTAAAGAGAAAAGGGCTAACCCTGGCTTCGATCCTGTCTCTCTTGGTAGGTCCTGCATAATTTTGTCCAGAGAGAGTGAGCTCTGTGACTGTTTCCATGTTTTTCTTTTGCTTTCTTCTAAACTCCTCTGACATGCCCTTCTCTTCTGAGACATTAATCTTTGCTGTTGTTGAATTCCATGACATCTCTAGGCCAGGACTCCTGCTCAGTATCATCTACATTTCAAGTTCAAGAGAGATATTATTTAATTTTTCATGCCAGGGAAACTTGCTCTCTGATATTTGGTTCAAAGCTGGCATGATAATCTCATACTTGTAATCCCAGTGCCTAAGAGGTTGAGGCAGGAGTATCATAAGCTTGATGCCAGCTTTGGCTACCTGGTAGAACCCTGTCTCAAAAACAAAACAAAGTATAGAATTGATTCCTTTCTAGTGCTGATCTTACAAAGTCTTCACTGTGGTTTGGAGGAGGAATTTGATCAGCAACATCAGCGCACACTGCAGGTGTTAAAGAAGAGTCGTCCAGGTGGAGCAGGGCTATGTAGGGGACCAGGTTTGTTAGACTTGTCTTGATAGTTTCATGGACAGCACAGAGTCTTCCCTTCAAAGGCTGAAGGCAGAAGACTGAACCCAGCTTCAGACTGAGCCTGTTGCCAAAATCTCAAATGAGTTCTTTTTGCCCTTGTTCCTTGTGATATGACATAACCCTGGCAAGAGGCGACAATTCCTTCCCCTACTGGCTGCCCACTTTTGCCATTATGTTTATGTATTCTGTTTGGGGGTATTGTTTGCAGCTCCTGTTTTAACTTGGCCCAGCATGTACAGTTCCATGTCTTTGGGCATATCCACCTCCTTCTGCTACATTTAATAAAGGCCAGAATGAAGCAATTTCCCCCATTTTTTATAAAAAAGATCCATTCTTTTTATTCCTGAGTCAAACCTATCAGAGACTGCCTTCCCATGACAGAGATGAAATCCCTGTTGTTTCCACCAGACAACTTACAACCAGATGTATGAATAATCAAGAATACAGAAAACTCTTTCTACCTTGATAAGAAGCCACAAGAGCCTTCTCTTTAAAGGATGAAGAAATTAATTCCCGGGTCTCCTGAGGGTTGGATGCCTTCCTCAGTTCTCATCTCTCTTGCTTCATGCTCTTCTAGTGTTTGTACATTTGGGACATGGACTAAAGACCACACAACGATACTGTCTGCCTCTGGCTGGAAAACAAGCCGAATGGTCCCATGAAATGTCCCACAACAGGGAAGTTTGGTTTGAACAGTGGACCAAAAAAAGCCATTGTCAGGCTCTGAAACTGAGAGAGATGGAACCAGAGAGTTTTATAGAATGCTGGCAGAATGAAGGCTAGGAACACTCAATGGAAAGTTCACCTGTCTAAAAGCAGAATAGACCTAAAAGACCTCAGAAGGTTGGACCTTTTGTAACATGAACAATGAATAGAAAAAGTGAGGAAACCTCCTTTCTAACAGGGATATTCTTAAATCTATAATCAAAGGAGAACCCGCAGCTGTGCAGAAGGAAGTTCTGGAGTGTAACTTTAATTTCCCAATGTTGTTTTATTTGCTTTGTAATGGTCCAAAGGTTGCTTTTATTGTTTGTGTTTTTCTTCCTATGTAAACTCTTCCAGGGAAGAGCCTGACTGTTCAGACCAATCTTTTAAACCTCTTTACAGAAGTGCCCATGTCATGCTGGAGAAGAAGCTGAAGAGTAATTACAAGCCAACTGCAGCTGGAGGCCTAGAAGATACAGCAATCAGCACCCTGCGTCGATGGCTGCTTCAAACCAAGAGGCAACCAGGCCACTTCCTCCCAAATGACCAGTGCTTCCTGGAGTGCCTGTGTATGATTTTGAGGGAAGAGGGCAGACAGAACTATAAACCTGGGGTCCATGTCACCTGGGAAAAGAAGCAAGCTCATGTATGAGGTGACTGTGGGTCGGGAGAGTGTGCACTGTAAGACGTTTATGGTACAAAGAAGCTGAGGGACCCTGGGAGCCACTCAGGTTTAACTCCTGGTTTTAACCTGTTCTTGTTCCTCATCATTCCCACCTGTAATTCTGACTTGGCAACAACTCCACATTGAATGTTCTCAAAGTACTTTATAGACTTTAATTAGTTCCGTGGGAAGTGAGGCAAGGTCCAGCCTTCATTTTGCCAAAAGATGATGGGAGTTGGGGAGCGAGGAAGAACGACAGCTCGAGAGCCAAGCAACTCTCTGAAGGTGTGCGGTGTAGGGTGTGTGGTGTAGGGTGTGTGGTGTATGGTGTGTGGTGAAGAGTGTGTGGTGTAGTGTGTGTGGTGTAGTGTGTGTGGTGTAGTGTGTGTGGTGTAGGGTGTGCACAAAACCCCTGCATCCTGAGAGTTGGTAGAATGCCTTAACCTTCCATTTCCAAACAGGCAGTGGGCTCATCCTACTAACCTACTTTGCTAGGGTGTTGTTGATGAATGCTTATAAACCCTGCCCTAGATGACAGGTTTGGAAGGCAGTTGAGGAAACATGTCATTAAGTCCACACTCATCCCCTCTCTACAACCAGCCCTGGAGAAATGGATGATAGCCAGAACCCAAGGGCCTCTACTTCCCCAGATGTTGGAGTATTCAACAGCAGCGAGGCAATCATGGACATAGCTGCAGGATGAAGAGCGGGCACTGGGGGAAGTCTGAAACAGGTGTCACAGGATGGCGGACTCCTCCTAAGGTTCTACGGATGGCTGATTTCTTACCATACAGGACACAGGTTTTGTAGCGTTCCCCCTTCTTTGCTTTGTAAGACCCTCTCTGAGGTCTGTCCCAAGTTTTCTTTCCTAAGTAGGTTTCTGTTGCTGCAATAAACACCACGA
>NW_026068140.1:829776-1067133 GCF_014885135.2 Alexandromys fortis | reverse complement strand
TGTACTCTGCCGTTTTGTATGTTTTGTATGTTCTGGGTAAAGACCTTAGCACATTGGCAGCAGGAGAGAGGGGAAGCTGAAAAGAATCGGGAAATAAAGAGAACATGTGTTAGGCTTTCTGTTGGTTTAAAAGGGAAACTTTGATAGTTTTAAGGCAGGTTACCAGTAAATTTAGCAACAAGTAGAGAATAGTCCTCGGTGTGAGGAATCTGTATATAATATATATTAGAAGGATTTTGCTCAAGTGATTAGACCAGTGGTTCTCAACCTCTGGTTTGCTGCCAGTGGAAATCGTGTCCGATGGACTTAGGAACTGAGAGATACTGCTAAGTAGCAACATTACAGTTATGAAGTAGGAACAAAAATAATTGTATGGTTGGAGGTCACCACAAAATGTGGATCTGTGTTGTCACAGCATTAGGAAGGTTGAGACTACGGGCTAAGACCCGTCCTGATTTGATTCATCATATTCCCCAGGTTTATGATACCATACTTCTTATTTTATTTGTTTGTTTGGTTAGTTTTTTGAGACAGGGCTACACTGTGTTATGTAGCCTTGGCTCTCCTGGATCCCACTCTGTAGACCAGACTGACCTAGAACTCACAGAGATCCTCTTGCTTCTGCCCCCTGAGTGCTGGGATAAAAGGTATGCTCCACCAACACCCAGCTGATACCAACTACATTTTTAAGAACCAAGGATACAGGTTGTCTTGGACAGTTTTATGTCAACTTGATACAGGCTAGGGTAATGTGTAAGGAGAGAACCGCAATTGAGAAACCACGGCCATAAGATCAGGCTGTAGGCAACCTGTAGGTAATTTTCTTAATTAGTCTGGGAGGGCCCAGCCCATTATGGGTGGGACCATTCCTGGACTGGTGATTCTGGGTTCTACAAGAAAACATTATAAGCAAGCCTACTGGTAAGCAGCACCGCTCCATGGCCTCTGCATTGGCTCCTGCCCCCAGGTTCTTGCCCTCAATTCCTTGAATGAACTGTTAAATAAAATTGTGAGTGAACTAAATCCTTTCCTCCCCAACTTGCTTTTGGTCATGGTGTTTCATCATAACAATAATATCCCCAGCTAAGACAGATCAAATCCCACACCATCCCATGTGGAATGTATTGAATATTTCATGTTTATGTTGGCAATAAATGCCTGCTTTGCACTGTCATTGTATAGAACCATTTGTTTTATATGTTTGAAAATAATCACTGAGAAAAGTGAAATGTTAACAAGCTGTTTCTAACCTCTAACGTCATAAAGCCCTTTTAGCATCTGAGTGAGGATTTTTGTGACCAAGAAGAAAGCTGGTGAGATCTACTGCGGGCAAAATAAAGTCTAAATGAAGACATTGTTATACAAACAGGGAACCCTGATTGCTCTTTGGGCTGACGGAGGGGAACTTGATTGGGGGAGGGGGAGGGAAAGGGGAGGCGGAGGTGGGGAAGAGACAGAAATATTTAATAAATAAAAAAAAACAAAAACAAAAAAAAAGAAGCTGAACTCTGAGCACACTCTTTGTGAAGATATCAGCTAAACATGGCCACGGTGGTACATTCGCGTAATTCCAGGCTTAGAGGGAGGAGGTGGATTACAAGACTAGGCCATCCTGGGCAAGACTGTCTTAAAAGGGAGGGGAGAGGGAGAGCGGGAGAGAGTGGAAGAGAGGGAGGAAAGGCACAAAAAAATAGAAAGGATTCAGGGCCAGGACTGGAGATGATTCAGTGGTAGAATATTTGCCTAGCGTGACAAGACGTTGGGTTCAATTACCAACACATCCAGACATAAAAACAAGCAAAATGCTGAAAATGTGTCACTGACACAATTGTAAGACTCAAAGCCACGAAACTCTCCTGTTCCCTAGATGGAAGGTAGGGAGAGCTTCGTGAGTTTGAATTTGACAGTTATGCCTTGGATGCAGCACACAAAGCATAGGTCCCAGGATCTGTAACACAAATGAGAGACGCGGACACAGGAGTTGAGCAATGCTGCGGACGGTGACCTGTGAAACTGGAAGGCATTGCAAAGCGTCCGAAGGAGCCAACACTGACCCTCTCTAAAGAGATTCCCCCCCCCCCCAGCAGCATACAGTAGAAAGTGGGCTGAGAACTGGAGCAGAGATCCTTCCAGAGAAGACACACAAAGAGCCAGCAAGCAAGTGTAGATGCTCGAAATCACCAACCATTGGAGATCTGAGAACCAAGGCCACAGAGATCCATCTCCTCACACCCAGCAGGATGGCCACAGTGGGGGCTGGGGAGGTAGACCAGCAGTTAAGAGCGTTTACTGCTCTGGTAGAGGACCTGAATTGGGTCCCCAGAACCCATATCTGACTGCTCCCACCCACCTCCATCCTCTACCTCCAGGGGATCCAAAGCCCTCTTCAGGCACCTGTGTGCTTATTCACAGATACATATACGGAAATTAAAATACATCTTTTTTTTTAAACCAAGTGTTGGTGAGGATATGGAGAAACTTGCCCTTGTATACTGGAAATGTAAATATAAATAAATATACAAAATATATAAAAATGCAAAAAATAAAAATGTGAATATAAAAAGATTCAGTCATGAAAAGTTGTATTTAGGCTTCTCAAAATTAAAAATGAGGCTAAGGGCATAGCATACGATAGAGTGCTCTCTAGCCTGTGCGGGGACCTGAAACGCCTCCTCAGCGTTCTAAAACTAGAATTTTCACTACAATTGCCACATGATCTAGGGACCTCGTTTCTGGTTATTTATCCAAAAGAACTGGAAACAGCGAATCTTTTCATCAACATTGTTTACCCTGGCTAAAATAGGTAGTACCTATGTCTGTCAGCTGACACACGCATGAACCTGGATAAAACAGGAAGCTCCTACGTCTGTCAGCTGACACAGGCATGAACCTGGATAAAACAGGAAGCTCCTACGTCTGTCAGCTGACACAGGCATGAACCTGGATAAAACAGGAAGCTCCTACGTCTGTCAGCTGACACAGGCATGAACCTGGATAAAACAGGAAGCTCCTACGTCTGTCAGCTGACGCAGGCATGAACCTGGATAAAACAGGAAGCTCCTACGTCTGTCAGCTGACACAGGCATGAACCTGGATAAAACAGGAAGCTCCTACGTCTGTCAGCTGACACAGGCATGAACCTGGATAAAACAGGAAGCTCCTACGTCTGTCAGCTGACGCAGGCATGAAGAATGGCATGTACATATAACGGAATAATCTTGAAAAAAGAAACCCTGTAATATGAATGAACCCTAAAGATATGGTGCCTCGTAAAATAAGCCAGTCATGGACAAATAGTATATGTTTCTTGTGAACTGTTTAAACTAGCCAAACTCTTAGAAATGGAGCAGCGGTTACCAGTACCCATGAGGAGTAAGAAAAGTTATCTTTTCGGCAGACGAGTCTGTTTTACACACTCGTCTAGTTCTAGAACCTGTTGCACAGCAGTGCACATATTATCAGCAAGTTAAAGAATAGCGTGCTGGTAAAGTTTATATATTTTATAGTTGATAAGTCAAAATCGAATAGAATTGCTGAATAAGGGGATAAGCATACCCTAAGTTGCTCCCAAACTGATAGAATTGGTGAGTTAGCCATTCCCAAAGGGCGTGCCAATGTGTGCTCTCACCGTGTGCAAGAATTCCAGTAGTTCTCCCTCTTGTAACTTGAAGTTTGCCCATCTGATGGCTATTTCAGTAGACTTTTTATTTTTAGTTTTCAAGACGGTTTTTCTCTGTGTTCTAAAACTTGCTCTGTAGATCACGTTGGCCTCAAACTCACAGAGATCCACCTACCTCTGCCTCTTGAGTGCTGGGATTAAAACATGTGCCACCAAAGCCCAGCCTCAGTTGACATTTTTTGAGAAGAGGAGAATTTGCATACTTTTTTGGGGATATTTTTTGAGCACCTGGGTTTCTACTCAAGTGATGATCTCTTCCTGGTTGGGCACATTTTTATGTTGTTCGGGTTGCTTTTTATTACTGACTTTTTTAAACCAGGTATTCACATATTCTGTGTACATCTCTCCTAAGTCATTGAATAGACACTGCCTTCCACCCGGTGATTGGTCTTCTCATTTTGAAAAACCCTTTAAGGAGAAATTTGGGCTGGAGATGAGGTCCAGTGGTGATGGGCATATGCTTGGTGTGTGAGACACCCACACTCACATCCCTAGAGTTCCCTGCCCCCCAATACTCTATGTTCCCCGAAACAGAAAACAAGCATTTGGTGTGGCCAAATTTATCTATCTTCTATTATGCCTAGGTCTTTTATAACACGATGGGTTTTCTCCTAAAAAATTACAGTTGTAGGGGGCTGGAGAGATGGCTCAGAGGGTGAGAGCACTGGCTGCTCTACCAGAGGTCTCGAGTTTGATTCCCAGCAACCACATGGTGGCTCACAACCAGCTGTAATGGGACCAGGTGCCTTCCTTGCCAGCAGTACATTGGATGCTTAATAAATAAATAAATAAATAAATAAATAAATAAATATTAAAAAATTATAGTTGTTCTGGAATAGATCGTTTTAATTTTATTTCTATGCATGTTGTGTGTGCAGGCGCACACACACCTGAATGTTTCAGTGAAAGCCAGAGGTTGGCGTTGGTCTTCTGGCATTCTCCATCTTGGTTTTGGGAATGGGATCTGCACTGAGCCTAGAACTCACTCCTTCAACCAGACTGGCTGGTCAGTGAGCCCCCAGACCCCACCGGCCTCTACCTCCCACTGGAGCTGGATTTACAGACGTGCACCCTGCTTTCCTGCGAGTGCCAGGGATCCAAATCCAGACCCTCATGATTGTGCAACACGCGCTGTGCACAGTTAGCCACCTCTCTTGTCTGGAGAGAGATTCTGAAAAGATGTGGAAACAGGGCCTGGGAGGTGAGGGAGGTAGAAAGAGAGGCTTTCCTTATGCTGGCGATGTGGCAGTTGGCAGTGTTTGCTTGGCACACCCGAGGCCTTCCATATGATTCCTAGGACTGTGTAAACTAGGTGTCGTAGCAGCATGCCTAGAATCCCAGTCTATGAGAAGTGGAGACAGGAGAATCAGAAGTTCAAGCTCAGCCTGGGCTATGTCAAAAGCAAATAAAGAAATAAATGAAAAGCAAATAGAAAGTTTCTTCCTCCAGGGAGAAGGCAGGTGGAAGGCAGTATGTCTGTGTGCCCTCGAGCCAAGGTTGCTGCTGGGACATCAATTTGACTCAAAGAAGACAACGTGCCCATGAGGCTGTCCAGAGTTTCAGGCGCTTGTGGGAGCAGTGGACGCTGCAGGTTCCAGGTGATATTTCTTCTGGATGAGAAGCGCCATGATTCTCCACTTCTCTGTGAGCAACAGGTGCCCATCACAAACGAAGTCAAGTGTGTGCGCTGTGTGTCCCACACTCTCAACTCTCATTTCTTACCTGGAACTTTCTACATCGTGGAAACAAAGTGATCCCAAGATGATAAAATACAAAGCTCTGAGGATTAGAAGATGACAGGGGCTGAGCAGATGTAGATCTTGGAGCCTATGAAAGCCGTGGTAGAAGGCTGTAAGTGGAGGAGGGGAAGGAATTCTCTGAAGCTACTGTTTGGCTCTCTGTGAAAGGTGTTTCCTTTTTTTTAAAAAATTTGAATTGCATTTTTATTATTTTAATGTGTGTGTGTGTACGCACGCGCACAGATGTGTGCTATGGTTCTCATGGGAGGTCTGAGAATGTCTTACAGGAACTATTTCACCTTCCACCATGTGGAATTTCCCAGAGGACTGATCTCAGGTCATCAGGCTCAGAGGGAGGCACCCTTACCCACCACACCATCTCCTGGTCCTGAGAGTGTTTCTTGAGTTATGTAGCTGGGCCAGCTTTAAGTTTTCAGCCTCCTTAACCCCAGAGAGAGGGAAACTCAAGGAGTCATTGAGAGAGATTTGGGTGAAAAGAGGGATCTGAAGCCTGTCCTCTACAGCAGAGTGGCGGTGAGGTGAAGAGAGCCAGACTGGCAGGAAGGATGAAGGACACTTCTGGCTCCTCCCGAGGGACATCACTATCAATCTTGAACTTTTCATCCCAGGCAGATGAGGGAGCAAAAGTGGAAGAACAGCACAGAGTGAGTTATCACACAGCCTTTGTTTCGTGAGAAACGGAGATTTATGGAGCTTGGAGCAGAGGGTTCTAGAAAATGCTCCAATCCCTTCAGCCAGCTGGCTAAGCACATTTGTGCAGGTACACTCCATTCCCTGCTCACTTCTGTAAGGATCACGCTTTGCTACAAAATGTCACTGTCCGTGACTTCCGTCCAGCTGCAGATGGTTTGTTTAGGTTTATGTGATACTGTCTTAAAAGTGATGAGGATTGGTGGAAGTCACCACTAAAGACTTTGAATTAAATGTTACATGCTCGTTCTTGAGGAAAGTCATAGATGAATCAGTGTCTCACGTCAGATTCTGTTACCTGCACAGGCTGAGGTTTGATTCATTGGAAAGCAGAGGCTGCTCAACAGATAGGAAACACGATTCTCAGAAATGTCAGCTGCAACATCAGGACTCTAATTGCACAGACGAGCCAGACAGAACCGGAGGGAATGTGTGTCTGTCTGCTCTCTCCTCTCCACTTCAGCTTCCTGGGAGTTGATGTTCAGCCAGAAGCCGGGCAGAGGACCTTTGATCTCATGCTGCTGGTACTCTAATAAGAGCTTGTTGCTTTGTTTGTTTCTTTGGGGTTTATTCAGAAGTGTGCAAACCAGCCAAACCCATGGCTACACCTTGACTGGTTTAAAGCTGCCTCCTAGACTGTGAGATGGAAAGGGAACCGGAGACCAGCCCCTGAAGGAGGGACTGACCCACCCCTTTCCCTTGGGCTTGGCTCCTACAACACTCCACTCTCCCAAGAAGCCTTTCTTCAGTGGATTTCAAGTGTAATGTTGGGAAGTCATGTAGGTGTTTAACTCCACTCTTCGATGCTTCTGAGGTAACAGCATCCAGGATCAGCATGCAGAAGAATTTGATACATTTAAGCGGAGTCGCAGCCTTCAGAGCTTCTTGGTGTTATCATTGCAGTTGCATTTGTTTTTGTTTGCCATTTTTTAGATTGAACCACATGCAACGGCAGGCGTATCTAATCACGTTGTCCTATCAAAACAAGAGTCTTGTGAGTTGCAGCATGAAGAACTTGGGCTGTGGGTAGAGTTCAGTGCTGGGTCCGTACTGAGCGGGCCTGATGGGGACACAATCCTAGCGCCAAGACAAAAACAGAAATAAAGTAAAACAAATCAATAAATAACCCCCACTTCCTGCTTAACACAGCTGAGGCAGTTTGGTGTAATAGACGACTTGTTTTTCTCCTTTCATCACCATCCAGTCTTGAGTAAACGACCTGACTTCTTTTTACCTCTATTCCCTCATACCTAGAAAGGAGATAGTAACACTTCCCCACAGGAATACCAAAAAAGGCAACATGTGATAACACTCAGAACAACACTAATTTATCACATGCCCCTTACAAACAACACTAGCATGCACCTTTCACTGTTATCTCATTTAAAGGTAGCATTTAGCCATACAAGAATGTATACGTAGGCCGGGTTGAGGTGGCGCAAGCCTTCAATCTCAGCACTCGTGAGGCAGAGGCAGGCAGATCTCTGTGAGTTCGAGGCCAGCCTGGAATACAAGCCCTAGTTCCAGAACAGGAACCAAAGCTACAGAGAAACCCTGTCTTGGAAAACAAACAAAACAAACAAAAAAGAATGCATATGTAATAGCAAAATTCATGCGTAGTTCAGTTCCTATGGAACTGTGTGTGCATGACTATGCACACAGGGAGTGGAGTGTGCATGCACACATGCACAAATGAAGTTTCAAATGCATCTTAAAGTGATTTGAGAATTTTCTAGAACCCTTTGCTCACCTTCCAGCTTTGATGAAAATCCCCCGGATAGAGCTGGGGTGTGGTGACACACGAGCTTTAATTCCACTACTCAAGAGGCAGAGGCAGGCAGATCTCTCTGAGTTCCACACCATCCAAGGGTACAAAGTAAGATCCTGTCTCAAAACCAGGCAAAGCTAGGCATGGTGGTGCTTGGTTTTAATCCCCACACTCAGGAGGCAGAGATAGGTAAATCTGAAGCCGACCTAATCTACAGAGTGAGTTCCGGGACAGCCAGGGCTAGGTAGAGAGAGAGAGCCTGTCTCGAAACAACAAACAAGAAAGAACCCCTGAGTACCCTTCTTTCATCACATTGTAATATCTCTATCCTCAGAGACAACCTCTCTTCTGAATTTAATATTTTATTACGATTAATTTTTCTCTTTTTTCACTACCTACACATTCAACATATCCTATAAACTATATTACATGTAATTCTTAAATTTTTCAAATTTAATTTTAAAATCATTGAAAACCGTACATAATGAAGGAACAAAAAATCCAACTCACTCTGCAGCTCAGGTTGCCATCCAAGTGCTAGGATTAAAGGTATGTGCCACCACACCCCTGACTGCATTTCTCTTTAAATCAATCAACTTGACTGTTCCTACACAAATCCTACACTGTTTCTGTCGTGATATTGATAGAGATGACTTGGAGCAAGAAGAGGGACAGCTGTCTGTGTTCCAAGCAAAGGGTGTCTTCTACCGCAGGAAGTTAGGAAGCCCAGAGGAACAGGAGCAAAGACACCTTCCGAAACACAGTTGAAGAGACAACCACACAGGGTGCTGCTTCCCAGCTGGCTGCACCAGGGTCTCCAGAGGCCTTCCTCCCACTGCAGACAGCTAATCTCCTACGGCAATGGAGGCCGTAGACTCCCGTGACTGAACCACTGCCTTACTTCTTCTGATGTCAGTTGAAAATTCTACATAGCAGAGCTATCCTGCAGTCTTCTTTCCCTTTTTATAATCTAAAAGTTTTTATCAGATTATGTGTAGTTTATAGAGCCTTATAAAATATAATATAGACTTTTGATGAATTATCGCTAAGTAACTACACCTGTTCAACTTTATCCAGACTAATAGATAAGATTAAAAGTCAATTCTAGCTAACTCCATGATCTTGCCTCATCAGCTTTCTCAGCTTTTCCATAGGTGGCCCCATCCTAACTCCCAATATAGGCACTAACTTCTCACAGTTTTGAACTTTCATCTTTTTCGTGTGTGTGCATTTGTGGCACTGTGCATGGAGGTCGGTGGGTAGGAGTTGGTTCACTCCTTCCACCGAGTATTCTGGGGACAGAGCTCATGTTCGGGCTGGCAATGCAGGTGCTTTTCCCTGTGAACCGTCTCCCCAGCCCTGGCCTTATTGACAGTGAGGAAAGAAGACAGGTTTGAGACTGGGGGCAGTGGAGTCCTCTAGGTCCACCTGTCATGGCTGGTCATCATCTCCTAGGGGTCAGCAGGAAAACTGCCCCTGGTAAGAGAACCTCAGCCTTGTGAAACCCATAGAAATTCCCCCATTCCCCTATTGCTGTTCTAAATGAGTCCTTGGCAAACCCTGTGCCACTCAGTAAAGAGGACCACTGGTGTTCACCAGTCCCTTTACCCATGAACGACAAATCTGTGCCCTTTGCTGAGTGACCAGCCACCAATTTGTAATTTTGTTGATTTTCCCTATTTTATTTTTGTTTTCTAATTTTTCCTTTTGGATTTTTGTATTTCTTCCATCCGTTTTAGTGATGGGGATGAGAAGTTTCTGTAACATGTTTGTTTTGAGACAAGGTCTACGGGGACTAATGCGGGTCTGAAACTCCTGACCCCTCCCTCCTGCCTCTGCCTCAAGCACCGGGATGTTTCTTGTAATTTCCTGGGTTAAGATGTTACCCAGGCAGTGGTGGCACATGCCTTTAATCCCAGCACTCGGGAGGCATAGGCAGGCAGACCTCTGTGAGTTCGAGGCCAGCCTGGTCTACGAGAGCTAGTTCCAGGACAGGCTCCAAAGCTACAGAGAAACCCTGTCTTGAAAAACAAAAACAAAACAAACAAAAAAGAAAGAAAGAAAGAAAGAAAGAAAGAAAGAAAGAAAGAAAGAAAGAAAGAAAGGGAAAAAAGAAATAAAGAAAAAGAAAAAAGATCTTGGGTATTTTTCTGTCTTTTTTCTTTCCTTTTTTATTTTATGTGCATTGGTGTTGTGCCTGCATGTATGTCTGAGTTAGGATGTCAGATCTTGAAGTTATAGACAGTTGTGAGCTGACAACTGCCATGTGGCTGCTGGGAATTGAGCCCAGGTCTTCTAAAGAGCAGACAGTGTATGTGTGTGTGTGTGTGTGTGTGTGTGTGTGTGTGTGTGTGTTTGGGGGGAGAGAAAGGAGAGAGAGCCGGTCTTACTGTGTAACTTTGATCTTAGCTGACTTGGAACTTACTATGTAGACCGAGCTGACCTCTGCCTCATGAGCACTGGGATTAAGAGCATGGGCAACCATTCCTGGCTGTTCCATACATTTGTTCATTTGTTTGTTTGTTTGTTTATTGCTTTATTTATTGTCGCATGGTGTGGAGGCAAGAAGACAACTTGTTGGAGTCAGTTATGGTCCCGGAGATCAGACTCGGTTTGTTGGGTTTGGTGGCAGTGGTCTTCACTTGCTCAGTCATCCGTCCAGCCAGCCCTTTTTCTCACATGTTGAAAGAGACATTTTTAGATCAACATTAGGTCCCAGCAAGCTTCAGAACATAGCATGGAGGTTTTTCACATGTACCCTGCTCTCACACAGCTGCCCTCCCCCAACACATGCCCAGTGTCTGGAACTAGTACTGCCACTGCAGGGTACATTTGTTATGTTCACGAAGGAGCCCGCCATAGTTGCCTATGATCCAGTCTAAATCAGGGTTGGCCCCTTGTGCTGATGAGCTGTTTGTGGATTTTCCTATTGTAGTCTAAATACTACCTAATTGCTATTTTTCCATTATGCTTTTTTAAAATTAGTTCTAAATCTCCACCACATAGGAATTTTGTTTTTCTGCTGTTAATATTTGAGTTAATTGCTCATGTGGCCCATATGATGTTGTCTTTATATTTGTCATGATTTGTTTTGTGAGACATGGTCAGAGTTTGGAATGTTCTATTACAGTCTCTTTTATAGTCTACCATAGTCTATAGTCTATTAAAGTCTCTTTTGAAATTTCGGAGCTTGGGCAGGCATCCAGTCTCAGAAGTTCTGGAACTTGCTGGTGCTGGCCCCTTTGGTGAGCTTGAGCTGGATGAAGGGCACATCTGGCTTGGGACCTGGACTCTTCAGTGCAAGGAGAGGGGTGCAGGTACACGGGTAAGCACTCCATGCTTCTCTTACAGGTGTCCTGGAGACCAGGACCCTCTGCATCTTCATCCTTTGCTGGATCACTAATCTCCCTCCTGTGAGACAGGATCTGCATTTAAAAACTACACAGACTTACCTGGGAGGGAAAGTTCTTGCCAGTGCGGTGCCCTCAGTGTCCCCTTCCGGAGTACCGAGGGCCAAAAGGTCCCTCTCACGGTATCTGGTCAGCTTCTCCTGGATAGTTCCCCCAGCAAGACTCTCTTCTTTGGAAGGGCATGTTGCTGATTCTGGGAGGCACTCTTGGTCTGAACGTCCACTATTCAGCTGGATGAAGAAAAAGACAAATGCATATCCTCTCTGCAGGATTCCAGCCATAGCCATCAGAGCACCCTTGTCAAATGTTGCTTAGCTCGTCAGTCTCTGATCACTTCTGTCTGACAACTTCTAGAGATCTAAGACTTTTCAACATTTCTAACATTGTGTTGAGTTTAGCAATTTCTTCTGGTAGTTTTGTTTTATGTTTGAAGTGGTTGTGCAAAAGTAAGAAGCAGATTTACCTTCCTGTTGACCTGCTACTTTTATAGTGATGGAATGACTACATTTTGAGGTGTCTTAAAGTCTATTTTTATAGTTAAATATAAATAATATAAAATATCTCACTTTAATAATTTTAATAATTTATTTTTATTTTATGTGCCTTGGTGTTTTGCCTGCATGTATGTCTGTTTAGGGGTATAAGGTTTCCTAGAACTGAAGTTACAGACAGTTGTAAGCTGCCATGTAGGTGTTGGGAATTGAACCCGTGTCCTCTGGAAGAGTAGTCTGTGCTCAAGATCTCCTGAGTAAATTGGGAGCATGAGGATCATGGGACAGGGTAGAAGTGTAGGGGAGACGTAGGGAGGGGAGTGGAGAAAAATATATAGCTCGATAAAATCAATAAAAAAAGTCGTCCGTGCTCTTAACTGCTGAGCCATCTCTCCAGTCCCCCACTTTAGTAATGTTAAGTGAACAGTTCAATGTGGTATTGAGTACACTCTCTTTATTGTCAGCTGCCCTCACTATCTGCCTGGACATTTTAAAAAATTATTCTAAAGTGACATTTTGTATCCATTAAATAGTAACTTCTCGTTATCATCAAACTTCAGACTCTGCTAGTATGGGACAGGGCAGGGTGTGTGCTGGGGATTGAACATTGTGTAAAACACATGTTCTACCTATAAGTCTTAACCCTACCCCTATTCTATGTATTTAAAGTTAATTTAATATTAGTATAGCATTGTGATGTTATTTGATTTCTTTTCCTGTTATCTCACTGTTAACATTCTATATCACTATGATTTGTAGCAGCATACCATTAAAAATCCTAATCCAGTCTGTCACTTCCAATTTGTATGTACATGTGTGTGTGTGTCCGTGTGTGTGTCCATGTGTGTGAATATGGATGTGAGCATTTGTGTGGCAGTGGTGGTGCACATGTGTGGGTGAAGTCGACCTCAGGTGTCATTCTTCATGGTGCCATCCATCCTGGGGTTTTTTGTAAACTTTTGTTAGTTTGTTTATTTGGGGCTTTTTATTGGTTTTTGTTTGTTTTTAGACAGGGTCTCACTATGTAGTCTTTGCTGTCCTGGAACTCAATACATAGACCAGGATCCCCTCAAATGCTGGCACTAAAGGTGTGTGCAACTACATCCAGCCTGATGTCCAGATTGTTTTTTGAAACAAGGTCTCTCTCTTGACCTGGCACTCACCAATTAGTAGGCTGGTTTGCCAGTGATTCTCAGAAATCTGCCTGTCTCTGCCTCCCAGCAGTGGACTTAAAGCTTTTTTAAATGGGTTCCAGGGCTCAATCAAACTTGCATTTACCTTCCCAATAAAGGTATCACTCCAGCTCCAATCTCAAACGTTTAAGGATGATTTTAGCTTATTTAGATAGGATTCATTGAGTGTCCTGATTAGTTTTAGACATGAGAAACAAACTCACAGAAGACATTTTGTGAGTAGGGGCTGCCTTCCTGATAATTTTTGGAACATTGCTGTCTTTGCCAGGATGAAATGAAGGTGTGCAGATACAGCTACTCGGATTTGACTCACCCCTCCTGGCAACTCAACAGCTTGTAACATCTTGTCCCATGCTTTTTCCTGCTGAGGACACAGACAGACTTCCTTTCAATGCTAAACTGACGGATAAAACATCTGCTGTATTTACATAATCTAAGATGCTGCAGTTAAGCTATAGAAAGTGTTTCATGACCTAGAACCAAAAAGCTCTACCAAGTTGCTTTCCAAAGTCATCTGTTTCTATGGTGTTTTATTCTCTCTCATTGTGAAATACTCTCTGATTGCATAGTATACTTCAACTGTGAGGGTTCTGTGAGCCTCAGTCTTTTTGGTTACTAAGTTCAGCCTGCTGTCTCCGAGCACGCTTCAGGGAGTCTCCAGGATCTTCTCCCACAGCTACCGTCAGATTTTCATTTTCTCTTCTTAGTTTTGGTCCCTTGGGGGCTTTATCTTTCTAGCAGGTTCAGCTGCATGTGTAAAGGGAGACTTTCAGTGAGTCTAGAGTTCATGAGCAGTAGTAAGGCATCCTTCTTTGCTCTAATACTGGATGGAAAAGTCCCTCTCATTACTATGTGTTACAAAGTTTCCATTTAACAAATGAAAACTATTAAGGCTCGTAAGTGTTAGATATAATAAGTGTTAGAGCCAATGGAGACCAGCTAGCTCCAAACCTGTGCTTTCAGCACAGAACTGTATGTAAAAACACTTCTGTGTTCAGTTCCCCAATACTCTAGCACGCTTCTGTATGCTTCCAGTTAATTAAATTATTAAAAATTTTTCTTGTTTTTTTTTCTCTGTGTAGTCCTGACTGTCCTGGAACTCTCTTCGTAGACTAGGTTGGCCTCGAACTCACAGAGATCCACCTGCCTCTGCCTCTTGAGTGCTGGGATTAAAAGCGTGCGCCACCACCATTTGGCAAATTATTAAATTCTTTTTTTAATATTTATTTATTTATTATGTATACAATGTTCTGTCTGTGTGTACGCCTGAAGGCCAGAAGAGGACACCAGACCTCATTACAGATGGTTGTGAGCCAGGTGGTTGCTGGGAAATGAACTCAGGACCTTTGGAAGAGCAGGCAATGCTCTTAACCTCTGAGCCATCTCTCCAGCCCCAAATTATTAAATTCTTAACTCCCACAAAAGATTTGAGTGGACCTGTCTTTTGTCAAAACACTACAGTGGAACTTGGGAGAGTCTCTGATATTTTATTTATAAAGCAGGAACAGCTGACTTCTAGGCTGAGGTGCTACTGTGAAGAGCATCTTGTCTATTCGAACAGAATCCTCCATCAGAGTCTTTCTCTTGAAATCTACGGTGTTATAGAAAACTTAGTAAATCTCACTGGCGTGATTTTCTTCCCTAATTCTGAAGCCACTCACTCCTTTTGCACCTTCAGCCTCCTGCTCACAGGAGAGAGGATAAGGACTTCTCTGTCCCTTCAAACAGTCCCTCCTGTTACTAACCGTGGCCTATGGAACTGCCCAGATCCTGTAAGCTCCTCCGACCCTTTCTGCTTTTTGGCCATGAATTTGTTTTCTTGGCTGTAACTCCCAGTGAGTTATCTCCCATTAATGCTGCTGACATACAGGGCCAGATAAAGTGCTATATAAATGCTAAGTAATCACAGCCAGCGTGGCTTTGAGATGCAGGTTATCGCAGGCTGCTGTGTTAGGCATCAGCCTCCTGTTGACGTTCAGGATGAAGTTTACCAGCTGCAAGAGGGTATTGTGGTGAGTGCAGATACTCTATCTATCAAGAGCTTTCAAGAGAGTGTGATAGCATTTGATGGTCTCTCTGTTCTGTTATAAAGCACATATATGAAGCATTTAGGTAAACTGTTATTCATACGTAAACTTTCTGAGTGGACCTCAGGACCCCTGAACAAATTACCTTAATTGGTTTTGGTGTGAAAGTAAAGAAGAGGGCTCAAATCCAATACCAAGTGAACAACCATATGAATTGTTTTATTAACTAAGTTAAATCATCCTATTGTTCTGACAATTGAGTAAATGCAGTCATCATCAAAGGACACATTTTCAACATTTATGTAGAGCGGGTAGCCAGGGAGTCACTGTCCACGTGACACATCTTATCTTGTGAAGTCTTAGTATTAGCAGTATTAAAAGATATATATTTAGGGCTGGGTGGTGGTAGTGCACACCTTTAATCCCAGCACTCCAGAGGCAGAGGCAGGCATATTTCTGTGAGTTCCAGGACGACCAGAGCTACACAGAGAAGCCCTGTCTCAAAAAAAAAAAAAATCCAAAAAACCCAAATAACCAACAAAGAAATCTTTCTATATCCACATTTCCAACATCAACACGAATGCTATTTGGCATCTGTATGTTCCTGTATCTGTATCATGTCTGTCACTGCAGTACACCAACCTATTGCTCTATTGGTGGATGGTTTTGTAGCTGATGTAAACTGTTTCAGAAGAAGCACAGTTTGAAGGCATAAGAACATATATGTGTAACCTTTAACCCATGGACAAGGACACACACGCACATGCATTCACACACTCCTTAATTCCTCCCTGGATACCTCTACACAGCTGGTTCTAATACATTGCCACTTCAGGTTGGAGCCAGTGAAGCAGGTGCCTTTCTCTGGTTTCCCTGCAACTGAGCAGAGATCTGCATCATTCTCATTTGCTTGGACTTGACCTCTTTTCTAAAGGGTAGATAGATCAACAGTTGTATCTCCTTCCACTGATCTTGTGTCTGGAATTCCTGTTCGGTTCCTAATATGTTGGCAGAGCTCCAGTTGCTCAGCGTCCCAGCCTTTTCCTGGCTCTCTGACACAAGTTTTTGCTCAGATACTTGCGCTCTCACCAACACACCTCTCCTGAGCTCTGAGCTGAAGAACTTTTACCCAAGCTGGGGCACAAACCTGTCCCCCACTTGTTCTTGTCCCATCTCAGAGTAGTGTGTATGGGAACTTCTGCCGTACCCAGCCCCCACCTCAGTTCCAATGCCTTCCTTCCCGGTGTGACTGTTCCTTACCTCCATTGTGACTTAGTCTGGTTACAGCCTTTCAGAATAGGTCCTGAGTCTACCTTACAGCTCCCTGAACAGATGGGTGGGCTCTCCACATTCAGGAACCTGCCTCACTTCTTCCTGGTAGTTCCCTCCCCATGCCCTGCAATGCATTGATTGACACCTTGGCTAGAGTAGCTGTTCAGCCTCAGTATCTCTCCTGTCTCTTTCCTTAATTAACTTGATGTGTTTGGCATCAGCTACGCTGCTAGAGAAATATTTTCTTGGAGGCAGAAGAGAGTTGGAGGCCTTGCTCCTTTTTCTTCCCTTCCTAAACAGACTAGTATTTCAACCTGACAGCTCCCAGACACTTCTCTAACTATACAGCTTTGAGTGTTTATTTGCCTGATGTTTTTATTCCAACAAAGTCTTTGCCAGGTTATGTTGTTGATGACTGCCAGGTGACAGCAGCCCCTGACCCTACTGCTGGATCAGACACATTTTACAGGTAAGTGGGAAAAAACAAGTCCTTGAGAGGTCATCTTAGATATGCCCCTCTAGTCTAGCAGCCATCTATATATGCTTGAATAAATTAGAAAAATCTCGTTTTCACAGTGACCCAGAAGGAGCAGGTGTGCTACTCCTCCACCCCACCCTACCATCCCGCAGCCACGCAGAGCACCTTACAGAACCCCAGCCTCTCTGAACTGCACGCCCTTCCCACCTATTTAACTTGCAGAGGTAGACTTCGATGAATATAACATACTGTATATTTTTTCTTACTCTTTTTTATGTTTTAACATTTATTTTTAATTGTGTGTGTGAGAGCGAGTGTGTGCACGTGTGTGAACAGCAGTTGCCTTCAGGGGCTGTCAGATCACCCAGAACTGGAGTTACAAGCAGTTGTGGGTTGTCTAATGTGGATGCTGGGAACTGAACTCAGGTCCTCTTCAAGTACTCTTCATGCTAAGCCATCTCTCCAGTCCCTGTATACTTTTTAAAAATGAACTCAAAGATTGGAAAGTGACCCCGAGAGATGATGCCTTGCACTCATCCATGATGGGCTGATTCCATCTTCTACACAATGTTGCTCTCTCCAAAGGTGAGAGTAGTTTCCAGGAGCAGTGAGGTGCTAACTATGGCCATGGAAATCCTTCCTGGCCTCTCAGGTGAAACAGGTTCCCAGGTCTAGAGTAATCTTACCCACAGACTTATACGCTTTGTGTTTCCATACGTATCATCTCTTCCTCTGGCTAAGCCTCGTAGCACACTGCGGCCATTTAATAGCCTGACTCTGGGATACTGTACCTATGAGGCCTGGTAATGTTGCCCAGTTGGGAGAGGACTTGCCTGGCGTCCATGAAGCCATGGATTCAGTTACTAGAAGCACATAAACCCAATGTGGTAGTGTGAGCCTGTAATCCCAGAATTTGGGAGGTGGAGACAGGAAAATCTGGGTCTTCTGCAAGAACAGACAGGTGCTCTTAACCATTGAGCTATTCCCCAAGTTTCTTGTGCTGCAGTAAGAATCCAAAGGCCAAAAAAGTCTATCTAACATTCACTGGGTATTTATTTGTTTGTTTGTTTTTGGTTTTGAGACAAGGTTTCACTTTGTGTTCTAAATTGGCCTTGAAATCCCGGTGTTCTTCCTGCCTCAGCCTCCCAGGTTTACAGGTTATAGGCATGAGCCAGTACGCTTAAAGACTCATTAGCATTTATATGAAATGATAAAGATTATTATATTCCATTTTTCTTTTTAAAGGATGTGTTAGTGAAGGATGCTTTGGGATGTGATACTCTTCAAAATGTTCATTGCTTCCGACACAGTAGGTGAATACTCCTCCATAGGGAAAGACCTAGTAAAGAGACGGTTCCAGTCATTGGGTGGATCTCATTTACACATGATCAAGTCACACAGACTTTTCTCATCCTGTGTCTTCCCTAGACATGAAAGAAGAGATCAAGACACATTCCTTAAATCTTTGGCCAGCAAACATATATTCCGCTGACTAGAATTCAGTTATGTGGCTACAACAAACCAGAGAGTACTGGGAAATACAGTCAAAAGGGTCTGCAAGAGCAGCCCTCAAAGCTGAGAGGGGTAGCTGCTCTACAGGCCAGGAAGAAAAATCTGCAGGGACTACCACTGGGAACCCCATACAGGACATTGTGGTGAAAAGAGCTGTTATTTCTTTCTCCATAAAGCGACCTTTCTCTGGATGACTTGTGCTGGTAGAATACAGAATAGGGAGAAGGAAAAAAAAAAAAAACAGAAGCAAAGGGAGGTCACTGTCATCTGTCCTGGAAGGATGACCCCTCTCCCCAGTGGGACTTCTCACCTCTGTGTAATGAAGATGTCTCTGAAACTCAGGGAGTTTAGATGTGAATACAGTCCTAAAAATCCTTTTGCTAATAAAAAACAAATCCAGTAAAAATTTATCACTATATAGAGAAGCCAATAAAATCCACAAGAGAAAAATTGCTTGGTCCTCTACCCTAAATATAAAATACATAGTTTGCATTGGATTAATTTGAAATTTTGATTTAACTTTTTTTAAGTGCCTTATTCTGTTGGGATTGGAAGACACATCTGGCGGGGGTGAGGTCATCACAAGAAGAGACTATTTACCGAAAAGAAGAGCCTCCTCTCCCGAGCCACTTCAGGGGGCTGGTCAAAGCTCCGGCAACTCCATGGCCCCTGTTACCTGTATTCTCGGCCTCTAATTCTCTCTTAAAAATGAAAGGGCACCTCCATTCTCCCCGAGATGTCACATTCTGCAGCGAAACTCATTGTTTCATTGCTGTCTATGTGCAATGAATTTCCCTGTCCTCTCAGTTGCATGGGAGGTTTGTTTTAAACAGCGCCCCCTCCCCCGCCGCCCCATTTCTTGGGACCAGCTGGAACGCGTGCTGGAAAAGCAAACTTCAAGAAAAGCTCAGCCCAGCCTTCCTGCGTGAGCGGAAAAGATTTGTGAAAGAAATAACCCATCAGTGCAAACGTTTGGGGGTTGAAATTAGTTTACACTTTCTCCAATGCCTTAATGCTGAAAAATCCCTGTGAACAGCTTCAAGAATGACACCCCTGCAGTGCGGTCTAGGAAGGCTGCGGGAGTCAGGAGTCCCTCAGCTCACTCACGTCCTCTTTCTGCAAATAAACATGAAACCCGGGTCTCACGGCAGTGAAAGTCTGGGGGACCTGCATCGTGCCTGGTCAACACTAGCGTCTCTGCTAGCAGTCGCCTGGGTTCCCCATAACTGCTTGCCTCGTCACTGCTTGCCTCGGGGCACCAAAAAGCCTGGATCAAGGTCACCCTTCTGCAAACGACGTAGGGGCAAAGGACCACCGGGACAAGACTGCAGGAAGGAGACTCCTACACGGGCGGGTACTCTGTCCGGGGAGTGCGACAAGGTACTGGGCTAACGCCCAGGCCCGCTACTGCGCCAACTACACAAGTTCCCCAGCCCCGCGATTTTTCTTTTAAAATATATTCCCTTCAAAATAACAAAGATGTGGACAGGCTGGCGCCACCCGGTCTGCGAGTTAAGGTTCGCAACTGACGCAGGTTTCGTTTGATTCAAGTTGAGAAAATAAGGGTTGCCCTGTCCTAGGTTGGGGGCGTGGGGACCTCTGTCTGAACGCTGTGCAGCCTGTTTGGGTCTCTCTCCGAGACAGACACGGTCTCCAAGCTGCCCAAATCTTAAGGAAGCTTCCCAAAAGGCACTGGACACCAAAATTCTGCGCCAAGTCCCACGCACGGTAGCTGCTTTTGTCCAAGAATCCGGCTGGCTTTTGCTGGTCCCCTCACGCAGCTAGAGGAAGAGCTGCCATTTCCTGGAAAACTTCTGGGTCTTCTGAGCAAGAATAGGAAACCGCTGAGAAGTTAAGAAGACAATATTCAATATTCCTAAACTCTCTGAGCAGCCTGGGGTGGGGGCTTAAATAATGTGAGTAGTTTCTACAGCGAGGTGCAGAGTGTCATCCACTGTTGCCCCAGAATGTGTCTGCGTCTGGGAAGTGTGTTCGTTCTGGGAAGACTTGCAAAGGCGCCTATTTCCCTTTCAGAAATCGGGACTCTTCCCCCGCAGCGCGTTTGATGCCTGAAGCTGATGCTTTCCTGGACACCCTGAGTGTTTGTAATCAAGGTAAATGTTGAACTTACTGCAATGCCCATTCAAACAGCATAGACCTCAGTCTCCAGGCTCCGCTCTGCGAGATGAGTCACAGTCTCAAGGCTGGGGGGGGGGGGGGGACACGACAGAGGACCAGAATCCACTGTTTTTAGAAACATTCCCCAAGCTTCATCACTCCTTTGATTATTTGAACAATTCATTTAAAAAGCAAACTGTAAATATTTGGAAAACAATTATTGGTGGATAGGAGGAAGGGAGAAAAGAAGGGACAAGTACACAGGAATGGACTTGGTCCTCTGCATTTTTTTTTTTTTGATATCAAAAAAGAAAAAAAAACAGCCAGCCTTCTTGGGGCATCAATTTCTAGACATACATTGCTTGTGTTGTGTTAAAAAAAAGGTATGGAATTAATTCAAGCTATCAAAATAGACACCTATATTTATATACACGTGTTTGCTCCCATTGTGCACCCAGTTCTCACCCACAGGCTCTGCATCAGTGGAATCAACCAACCATGATGCATCTGTACCAAAAGTGTATAAACATTTTTCCTAGTAGTCTTAAATTATGCAGTGTAGCGACTGTTTTCACAGCATTGCATTAGATGCAATTAGGTTACTGAGTAACCTAGAGATGATTTAAAGACCACAAGACCACTGGGGAAGGTACTTGTACTTTTTATATATTATATCAGGTATATGTCATACTGTGTATGTATATATGTGTATATATGTAACTTTTGAGCAGGAATTTACTCAACCTTTTAGAAAAATCTGCACATTTACACATATGCATATCCATACACACATACACATGAAGAGGGGGTATGAATGAGACTAAGTTTTCTCCATGTATGTATAAAAATCCTATTTCCTGACTGGGAATAACATTTTAACTCCAGGTTGGTTTGTTTCCCCCAGAATGATGGACACTGAGTGGGGTAGCTGTCCCAACATAGTCTTTGAGATGAATACACACTTTTAAACATTGGGTGTCTCCCCAAAGAACCTTTCAGTGAAAACCTGATGTGGCGGATTCAGGGCAGATTCTAATCCAGGTACACTGAGCGGACTATCTGTGAGGGCTCACAGTGTTCACAGGGTTCACACACTGTGAGGGTTCAGAGTTTAAAGACTGAACCCTATGAAGCCAGAAAAGGGACTAGAAGAGTGTTTCAGTGACCTAGCAAAGAGCCCATTCCCTTAAAAAAAAAAACACTGATCTTTGGAAAAGAAGGGTCTGTTGGGCTCTCTTCTTCCCAGGATGAGTTACATCTGAGACACACATCCAAGGGTGGAACTAGGCTGTAGTGAGTCCAATGTTCTAACCGATAACCTTCGATAATCTTCGGAAGAAGAAATCCACCACCTTTTATGATCCCAACATTATATTTAAGGCACAAAACACTCTGAAGATAAAATTTAATATAGAAAATTTTCAGACCTGCAATACAACAAGTTTCAAAGTATAATTGAAACATCCAACTGTATATGATTATTGCCATGTGTGCGTGCCTGCTTACTGCATGCCCATGCCATTTTTATGTCTTACTTGCAGCAAATGAACACACATAGCTGCATAGAAGTTAATGCTAAGATTCCCACTGTTTGAATAATTTTCTCTCCCCCTTTCTCAGAGTGCCAACTAGGATTCCCAGTTTCCAGAAGTCCGCCTGATTCTCTCCCTTTGGCGCCTGGCACCTTCTAGCTCCCAACTGCTACCCCTCTTTTGAGCTGGGGGTCCTCTCAACTTTTCTGAGAAATCTTTGTGGCCATCTGATTAGTATTTAACCACTCTTTTCCCCACGACTGGACACATGGTTTGCTTTTTCTTTGCTTTCTTTAGGAGGTATCAGCTATCAGACAGGGAGAAGGCCTACAAAAGTGATTCTTAGTCTTAGCAATGGATGTGGCCCCAGAAATTTTGAGTTGGTGGCAGTGTTGTAGTGGAGAAGTGTGGGAGACAGGGAGCAAAGAACACATAATCAATGAAAATGTCATGATAAACATATTATTTTGTGCACTAACTAAAAATGTAATAATTTTTAAAAGTTGCAAATAAGTACAGGAATTCCTGGCGATTTGGAAACCTAGCTCCCAACACTTGCATTTCTGCTCACACAGCACCCTACGAATACAGCACTTGTTGGTCAAGAAAGCCAGTGTCCACCCACACTCCCACAAAGCCCAAGGACTCCACTGGAGTCCTCCTACCGCACAAATTAACCTGCACGCCCAGCTATAGGTGCCCAGTGCACTCGCTCGCCATCCAGTCAGTGAAGATTTTGCAGGGACTTGCACGGCCTCACTTGACTCGCTCCTATTCAGAAAGCTGCAGGCACTCATCCCGCTCTCCCTACTCCTGCCTCAGCCATTAACTGTCTTCTGTGGAAACTTCTCTTTCCAAGTTTAAGCTTGGTCAGATCTTGGTGAGCCAAACTGCTAAATAATTTTCACGTGTAAAATTAAAAACAAATAGCATATTTAGGTGAACTGCCGAATTCTGCGAGTCCTGGGAGCCAGCCTAAGAAAAAGAGCAGATCTAAGAGTTTCTGGCGAGATCCCCAACTCGGCGGCAGCAACACTTCTGATAGAGCCGGCTCATCCATCAGGCTGCAGAAGTGACCAAAACTCCCCAATATTGGAGTGTAAAAATCTCCCCCAAAGAACAGTGCCAACTCCCAATTCTGTCAAATCTGTTGAAACGGCAAATAATTGTCTTGAGCAAAAGTCTCATGAAGTGAAAAGTAAGCTGAGGACTGTGTGCTTGGGAAATTGATCCCTTTGTTTTCTCTTAAATAAAATGATACTAAAAGTCATCTCTGCACTTATGTGCGACAGAATACTATTTCCACTCGGTAGCTAATTGTATCAGAAAAATAAATGCAGAGATGAATACCAAAGACGACGTGCTGAGTGCATCATTTTCAACAAGAGCCGCCGACCTCAGCATGATCTTAAGACTTTAATCTTTTTAAAGTTAAATATGGCCATGTTGTCATAATCAAGGAAAATATCATGCTTAAAAACAAACAATTAAAAGATCGCCTAATTCTATAGATGAGTATCTGAGGGCACTCATGACGTTATATGATGTTCTCTTTAACACCTAACAAAGCTTAAATTGAATACTTACTTGTCTAGAAATGATGGGTCTATAGTAGATGAGACAGAAACAAATCCGTTTTGTTTCTTTAGCAGGGGAGTTACTGATAAGACATGTACTGTAAAGAGAGCTAAGGTTGTTTTAATCACAAACATAGATTATAGTGAAAAGGACTCTCTGAGTTTTTACAGTAGGAGGGGAATTGAACAAAGTCTTTCCTCATTTTGTCTACGAATTACACCTTAGCACTACCTCTCTCTATGAATTACATCTCTTCTTACCATTGTCTATTGACTCAGCTGAGGGAGAGATGGTTACCTCTGGAAGGAGCAGGGTCTTCCCCAAGTCCATATCTTAGCCATGTTCCTTTTCTGCACCCCTCATGGTGAGCCATAAATGTTTCCACAGTACACATGTGTTGTGCATACCTTCTATAGCCCACATTCCTCAGCATGGACACTACTACCAAAACCCAGAACTCAACAAGCATGCTCCCTAGAAATTCGAATGCCAGCAAGTTCCAGAATCTTGAGGTGGTTTCTCTGCCTTGAAAGACCATGTTAAAGACATGTGGTATGCTTTCTCTTGACTATGAAAGTGGCGGGGGTGGGGCAGTAGTCTCTGGGGTGGCACCATTCTCCCTTCTAACTCCTCAGATTCTGTTGTTAGTTTTGTTACAAGTACAGGGATGCACACAGCCAGAAGAAAAATGTGCCTGTAGCTCCCTTTAAAGATGGCAGTTTGCCTGGGAGGAAGGCAGTTAGGAAATCAGAGTGCCCCCTCCCAGTCTCACATTGTATCTTTCCATTAACCATTTCCAGCAGGAATCTTGTCCCAAATATCCAGACACACAATCTCTTTTCTATCTTTTTGCTTTATGGACCCTAATCAAAGTTGATCATTTTAGCAGGAAGGGATCCTCCAACCCTTCAGCTAAGCCTTGAGGTTTTTTTTCCCTTCTTTTTTAGAGGGAGAAGAGTGCTGTACTTTTGAGGAGGCATCTTTTGAAGGATGATCTCTTGCATTCTGCTCAGTGATGCCCAGATTAGGATGTGTTTTTTGCTACAGCTGCTGAAGGTGTCTAATAGACAGCGCTGGGCTGTGGACTTCACAATGAGATATACATTCTCTCCACCATGCCAGACCTCTTAGGACCCCACCAAGCTCTAATTCCCACATCCCACTAATAACGTTCATAGAGTCCATTGCCTTAGCAAGAAATGCTTAGCCCATACCTCTTGTACTTAACTGTTCTTTGAAGCAGGTTGAACACTCTACCTTGTACCAGAAGAATTTGTACTGGGGCATACAATTCCTCCCTGCTCTAAGAAAAAAACATTATTGTCCATGTTTCTTCTTCTTCTTCTTCTTCTTCTTCTTCTTCTTCTTCTTCTTCTTCTTCTTCTTCTTCTTCTTCTTCTTCTTCTTCTTCTTCTTCTTCTTCTCCTCCTGTAACTGGAAATACTTTTTTAAGTGGCTGGTCTGCCTCTCCTTTAGTAGCCCCAAATCTAAACTTTAAAAGTTAGAGGAAGTGATTGAAAGTGGTAAATACCTTTTCCAGGCATTCAGTTTGTTGGCTTTCTGACCAAAAGGGGCCTTTGTTAGATCTCTGCAAGGAAGCTAAATCCAGCCCCCAGCAAGCACTCCTTCACCTCTTCCCCAACCCCCTCAGCTCTCTTGTCTAACTTGAAAATGAACTTGGACTTCCCTCTCAGACAGGCCCTAAAACCAGGAGAGATTTTATTTGTCTGTTTCTGAAGGGCTTTCTAGAGGGGGGAGGTGTTGAGGGAGGCAAGCCGAATAGAAGGCTTTTTCCTGAAGCTTGGGGCAGAGCGGGAGGAGACACTTTGTTAATCTCTTAACTCCACATTAATTCTTTGAACTTTTTAATTTTTTTTTCTGGATGATAGATTGACATGCTACCAAGAGAAAAGGGAGTGTGGGGTGAGGATTGGGGAAGGGCTGCAAAGAGATGAGGTGGTCTGGAGACAGGCTCCATGAGAAGCTTGTTGGAGTTAGAAGGCTGGTAAGCTGAGGAAGGAGAGAGAGCATTGATTCACCTTGAAGGGGACACCTGAGGGTTCTGACCCAGTGTGGTTCCACAGGTGAAGTCTACACTTAAGGGCCCGCCAGGTGGGAACTCAGGAAAAGAATGGCTTACAGCATGGTCTCCACTGAATTAGAGAGAGAAGTTTGGGACAGCCTAAGCCTAGACCAACACTGCAAGTCCCAGTCAGACGACAGAAAGTAGATCTTTCTGCCATTTGAAAAGGGCCTGCATGAAGGCAAGTTTGGGTCAAAGAGTGTAAAATTCTTCAACAAAGAACAAACTTTGTCCCATCTCCCCTGAAGCTGAGGGTCAAAGGAGGTTAGAAGAATAAAACAGAAGATGCCAAGAGGGCAGCTGAGTTTCCAAGCAAGGAAAAAAGACCCCACTGGTCTTTATCTGAGGCCAGGCTCTGAGGGTGAAGAGAGAAGAGAGAGTAGGTTCCAGAGGGATTCTGGACCTAGGATCTAGCTACCCTGACCTTCCAGAAGGAGAAAGAAAAAAAAAAAAAACAAGGAGGGCACAGGAGCACCAAGTTTAGCCACTTTTCTTTCTTTGCCCATCAGTATTGCTCTTTGTAGTCTACCGGGAATTTCTTCCCAATGTGTAGCTCTCCCCTTTCAAACACACTCATAGATGCCCCTCATGGGCCTTCTTGAGTCCCAGTTCTTTCTTTAATCTCAAACATCCCTTTCTTGTCTAGATAGTCAGACCCTGTATTTTCTATCCTCCACAAATCAAATCTCTTCTATCCTGCAGCCAGGACCCTGGACAGGAAAAATGCCCTACACACACACACACACACACACACACACACACACACACACACACACTATGTGAGCCTTATAATGTCCCAAATCTGGGCCAGAATCCAAACCCCATGGTGGTGAGGCTCTTTGTTCTCCCACAGCTTCAACCAACCCCCTCTTTTTTAAAAACTGGAATTTTTCCCATAAAAGAGGTGGGGGGCAGGAGCTCCAGTTTCAAGCACACCCCTTCCTTACCAGTATGGAGGAACCAGAAAGGGGGGGTGGCAAATTAGAAAATCATCCTATGCCTAATTTCCAGAGGAAGAAATCTCAACACTGAATACAGCAGATATTATATCGACTTCATTTCTCCCATCCACATCCCTAACCTAGAATTCAAGTTACACTCAGCCTCTCCCGTGGAACTGTAGGGTGGCAATACTTGCTCCCTACAGAGGCTGTGAGGTTGCTCTAACTTTGTCTTTCGGCTCCCTCACCGCCCTACCCCAAAAGACAGGGAATACCTGGCTCTCTGCCTTCCTACTGCTTTCCTTAGTGAAGCTTTTGTAAGCAGAATGGGACAAGCTCACTGAGCGTGCACACAACAAATAAGCAAACACATCAGATCTTTATTTGTAGATAGAGGGTTTCCACAAAGAGCTTGTGTCTTCATGAACACATTCAGCCTGCGTCCACAGAGATGCATGTGTGCAAACAGTGCACAGACATATCTGCTTACATCCCTGAACCCACAGGCGAGTGTTGCTTGTACACGCGCGCGCACACACGTGCACACACACAATGAAAAAGCACATTAAGTATATCCTTTATAAGACGGGCGAATTTAGCTGAAAACTTGGTTCACTGGAGGACACTAAGGGGAGAATGGTTCACACAGCTGTTGCTTTGAAAGAGCACCCAGAGTCAGTTGGGTTTCCCAGGGAGGCAGAGGCCCTTTTCCATTTTCTTCAATACTCTTAAATGATTCCATCTTTTCTCCCACATCAGCAGCTTCGAGGAGACCCAGAAGCCCCCATCCCTTCTCATTTTTCTTTATTTTTCCTCTAAGCTTCATCCTGGCCCATTCCCCGCCACACTATTCCTGAAGTGCAGTGAAATGGTGGAGAGTGAGCTTTTCAACCTGAGGTTACAGAGCCCTGCTTTCTCGGTCACCGATCTAGTACCGATGTAATTACTTTTCCAGTGATGCGGTATTTTCCTGGAGTGTTTAATTTTATTTTACGTGTATCACAGCGAGATACACTTTTTTCCCCCAGGGGAGTTGGGAAAAGCAGACCCCACGCTTGAAGTCAATTAACCAGCAAGGCTTCACAATCCACTGCGGACACACCACACGGGCTCTTGTCCCCTCCGTGATTCCTGTGGGCCCCAGAGAACCAACATCTTCCAAAGATCTTAAGTGTTCCCAGCCTCTTTCGATGTTCTTAGACTGCGGGGGAGGCGGGGGGGGGAGCGCGCATACACACGTCTCCCACTCCCCTTTGTGACTTTGGGGGACTACATCTTCAATTGGTACTCTCCAAGAACCCGACGTTGTTTTCCTCTATCTTCTTCCACTAAATTTTGGCAGAATAGTACCCCTAATAAATGGAATTGTAAAGTTGCCGGGTTAATTAAATCTATATCTCATTGCAATAGGGATAGTTAATGCCCTTATATAAACTTGGAAAAGAACATACCATTAATTTTTTTTATTGTGGGACCTCCCTGCACCTAGATTCTTCCTTCTCTGGTGTTGACCTCTACTCCCAAAGGCTGGGCGAAGAGTCTTTAGTAATCAGAATGGCCTGGTATTTCGCCCGCACCAGAAAGTGATCCCCAGGAATGGAAAGGTTTCTCCAGGCCCTTTGTTTCATCTAGCTTACCCACAGCGTGTCCTACTTCCCCGGTTCTCAATGGGGTTGCAGCGCTTCATCAGAAAAGGAACAACCTCTACTACCCACTACTTAAAAACAAAAACAAAAACTCCCTAACCCTCTTAGCCATCCACCCCTCTCAGCCAGCCTTAGACAAGGGGCCAGACCCATTCTAGACTTGGCCAGGCCTTGTTTGTTCTGGTTTTTTTTTTACCTTGACCTTGGACTCCAGCAGCAGGGTAGCCAATTTCCCAGCCCAGTGGACTCCTAAGAGACCCGCGACTTAGCTCTCATCGATCAGCCTTCATTTTCCTTTACACTGATAAGCCCGGCCTGCCTGGGTTTCAAGTCTCTTTCTTTTGTATTTCTCTTTTTGCTGCTAGCCAGCATGCAGCTTGCCTTCAGAACTCTGAGGAGACACTTCTGGATGAGAATCGCACCGGTAAAAAGTCCATTTCTTGTCCAGACTCACCAAAGCTCTCAACCGTCAGAGACCATCTTCTTCCTCTCAGGGATCTTGGGGCAGACCCCAACATTTGCCTCCAATTGAGGGGTCTAGTGGGTTGTCCTCAGAGGAGCTCACTGTTGGCAGCCTGTGTAAACATCACACTCAGCATCCAGGATTTAAAATTTGCTGCAAAGGCAGGAATGAGGGAAGATCCAGCAGCCCCTCTCTCCCTCTTATTATTATTATTTTTTTTTCCTGCTCTCCGGCTCTTTATTACCTCTTCCCCTCGGGGAGGGGTATGTGTGAAAGGGAACTTGGCGCAATTGCCCGTCTGCAAAGGGGTGACTCCCTAACCAGTGGGGGGGGGTCAAAGCAAGGGGAAGGCTGTTAGAAAAATAAGTAACTTGGTGATTATTTGTCCTTCAGTACAAATTGTTTCAAATAGTAGACAGTTTCAGATCTAAGTACTCTGCCCTGAACAAGAGAAGAGAGTTCGGGAAAGCAGTTTGTGGGAATGAGAATTAGGCTGCTTGGACTTGAACTCTGCCTGGCTCAGCGTCCATCACATCAGCCTAAGCCGCTGAGGGTGGAAGGGCCTTATGCTTGTGTGTTTGGGGTGCCCGAGAGCTGCACCTGCCAGAGGTCTAAAGGGCCGCAGGTTCTTCCCCACTTTCTACATTTCCTTTTGTTCACCCAGAGAGACCCGGTTCTGGAAATTACCCAGGGCTTTCCCTCTACTCAGCCAGAATCCACTTCACTGTTTCATTGGGGTGGGAGACTCTCACGCCAGTATTTCTTTTGCGTGCTGAAATAGCAATCTGTCCTGCTGCCCCCTCCCTTTCCCCCCTTTTTATCTTCCTCTACCGCTCGCTGAGAGTGTCCCCTCGCTTTACCCTCCCGATTCCGGGATAAAGTCTGCTTTTGGGGAAACCACATCTCCCAACCATGTCTGGTACCAAAGGGAACCTTTTCCCAGACAAACTGGAGCTTGGGGAAAACGGCTAAGGTCGGACATTGAAACTCTGCCGTCAGCGTCAAAGGCTGCCTGAACCGGTCTTGCCCACCGGGAGCTGAAGGGCACCCTGCCACTGCAGGAGCCTTCCTGGTTTCTAGCTTATTGTTATTATTAAAACTCCAGGTTTGACCCCATTCTCAGCTCCAAGCCCCAATTTAGAGACTTCGGTAGTCAAAGCCTTCTGCTTGAGAATCCCAGTCTGTCTCTCCAGCGCACCACCTAGGTCCCTTTGCGTCGGCCAAATTCAGCCTCTCTGACCCCCCCCTCCACTAACAAGGCTTGCTTAGGGGGCGTTGTCCCGTCCCTTTAAATCTTCCTACCCTCTCCTTTTTCTCTCCAGAGAGCCAATCAAAAAAGTCCTCATTACTTTCCGCCCCGCCCCACCTCCCGGAGTGGGAACCCCAAGAGACCCAGGCCTAGGGTCACGTGCTGCAGCTATGGTCACGTGAGAACCAGGGGCGAAGGGAGAGGAGGAGGGCGGGAGCAGGCGGATTTCTTAATGAAGTGTCTCCGCATGCGTATTGGGAATGCGGTGAGGGAGGGGGAAGCACAGGGAGGAGGAGGGGAGGGGTGGAGAAGGAAGGGAGGAGGGATGAGGGAGGGAAAAAAGGAGCGAGGTGTCTCCTTAGCTCGCTGCCTCTGGCAAGTGGAGTTTTTAAAAAGCTGGAACAGATCATGTCATGACGACTTCGCTGCTCCTGCACCCGCGCTGGCCGGAGAGCCTTATGTACGTCTATGAGGACAGCGCGCCGGAGAGCGGCAGCGGCGGCGGCGGGGGAGGCGGCGGCGCGGGCGGCGCGGGGGGTGGCTGCAGCGGAGCGAGCCCCGGCAAAGCCCAGAGCATGGACGGGCTGGGCGGCAGCTGTCCAGCCAGTCACTGCCGCGACCTGCTCCCGCACCCCGTGTTGGGCCGCCCGCCGGCTCCTCTGGGCGCCCCTCAAGGCGCCGTCTACACGGACATTCCAGCCCCGGAGGCGGCGCGCCAATGCGCCCCACCACCGGCGCCCCCTACCTCGTCCAGCGCCACCCTGGGTTATGGTTACCCATTCGGCGGCAGCTACTACGGCTGCCGCCTGTCGCACAACGTGAACCTGCAGCAGAAGCCTTGCGCCTACCACCCGGGTGACAAATACCCGGAGCCGTCGGGCTCCCTGCCTGGTGACGACCTGTCCTCCAGGGCCAAGGAGTTCGCCTTCTACCCCAGCTTTGCCAGCTCCTACCAGGCAATGCCCGGCTACCTGGACGTGTCGGTGGTGCCCGGGATCAGCGGGCACCCGGAGCCGCGTCACGACGCGCTCATCCCTGTCGAAGGCTACCAGCACTGGGCTCTTTCCAATGGCTGGGACAGTCAGGTGTACTGCTCCAAAGAGCAGTCACAGTCCGCCCACCTCTGGAAGTCTCCCTTCCCAGGTAAGGAAGGGACCTGAGCGGTGCCGCCGCCGCCAGGGACCCCTCCCCGCCCTGCTTGCCCCGCGGCTCCGCGCCCCAGCCACCCCCGCCGTCTGGCCTCGGCGCGCCGGCTCGGCTGGGCTGTCGAAGGAGCCGGCCAGGCGAGCTGTGCTGAGGAATGCGCTGGGGAAGAAATCTGCTCCGACACGTTCCCCGGAGCTGCCGGGTCGAGAGTGAAGCAATCAGAGGCGCCCGAGCGCCGGCTAGGCTCCCGTCGGGAGCTAGTCACATCCTCCCCCACTGCCCGCTCCAGCGTCACGCAGGGATCCTGGCCTCTAAACCCGCTTGCAGCCAGGAATGGGTTGGGGTTGGGCCTCTCTTGCCTTGAAATTTAGAACAAAACCCTCAACCCGATGACTAATTGGGGGTTTGAGGAGACTAAGAACCTTTACCTTGCCGAGTTTTCAGGATATGTCAGGCGCCAGATACTATAGCGTTAAAATGGGATTCTAATTTACCAGAGCTTATAGAAATGTACAATGTCTTTCTTTCTTGTTACACTTGATCATGGTGTTCTTTAAGAGCAGCAGAGCTAAAATCTCCGTCCAGGGAGTGTAAGAGTTGCGTCCTCTCCTAAGATGCAATTTTTTTCTTTGAGGCTCTTGTAGAGAGTTTAAATCCTGCGAATGCACTGCCCAGTCCTCCAAATGAAGAGTTAGTTGCTGACATTCCAGACAGAGATTCTTAGATTCCCTTTGGACTTAAGATGAGAGGTGGGAGAGGCCTGGGCTGTGGTTCCTTGGGGTCCAGGCCGCTGGCTGGGGATGCCTAGCTCTTGTCTGGCTGTGTATGCAAGAAGAAATCTCTTATGTACTGTTTCTCTGACTAAGGTTGTCTCTGAAAAGAAAGAGATTCCGTAACTCCCTCCATTCCCCAGAGGAGAAAGACCAGCCCGGATCTCTCAAAACAGCATCAGAAGCTTTGAGCTCCACTCTGATCTGAGAAATAAGGGTTTGGAGAGGGGAGGCGGTCTAAAGAGCCAGCCTTTGGATGTGCCCTCCCTATAAAGCTCAGGAGAAAGTCCTCTCTTCTGACACTCCAGAGATACTTGGGAGTCTAGGGAAGTGAAAGCTATCTCCCCACTGAGCCCAGAAGGAGCCAAAGGAGCCATAGCCTTACATGCTAGGCCTAGGGATTTTTCGCTGGATCAGCCCAAAGAGCTCTTAGGTGGCTGTGAAATTCCTATACATCCGGGATTGGGTGGAGAAGTGTATGGAGAAGAATAACTGAATGATGCTACAGTATATAGCAAAAACATTCTGATAAATAGTATGAAGTCACTTAATATAACACAAGTCAATACCAGAGCTAGACCAACACAAGGCATCCCATTTCTGACTGCTAGAATTGATGGTGATGGTTGTGGTACAATGGTCTCACACACTATCTTCTCTGCATTAGCTAGAAGATTTTTATGCAACACAATTTTATTAATTACTGTGAACCACAGACTGATACATTTATATAAGATCTTCATATGTAGACATTCTATAATACAATTGTAGAAGATAGGCTTCCCTTCATCTCTCTAGCTCATGAAACTGAAGGCTTCTTGGATGAGAGTTCAGCTGGTGCCCGAGAAGCTGGTACCTACTCTGCTTACTGTAGATAGAGCAAAAGGCAACATCTTCCCAGTGAAGAGGTAGCAGAGGGAGCTGCTGTGGCTTTTGTGGGTTGTGTAGTGGGATAGCATTGGAGGGAAACTCAGAATTATCTTTGAGCAAATAAACATCTTAAAGATTCCCAGAAACAAGAACAACACACAAAAAAGGCTCTGCTAAAAATAAACACTTTGTATCACAGCCTCCTAACGAAAGAAAGATATCTTTGAAATAAAAACATACAGCCCAATTGAGATTTAATACACTTGCAAATTACAACAGAGAAATGGATCTAAAACTTAGTGTGCCTCTGCTGCTCTGAGCCCACACTCCCCTGTAGAAATAGATTCTGGCTGGTGTATTTCAGGGCTTGGAGAGGTCCAGGAGAGAGGCAGATGAAAAGGAAATTATCTTCAGACACCCTCCATCTTTCTACCCACACAAGTCTTTTAGAAGTAGAGAGATCTTCAGATAACTCTGTCTATGCAATTGTGGTTCATTCCGCAACATCTAGCTGTAAACACCACTGTCTCTCGTCACTGCCTCTGGCTCTGAGAAACCTCACCTATGGTAGTCTAGGCTGGTGTGGGAGATGGAGGCAACTGTTCAAAAAGATCTGAATAATTAGAGCTGTCAGGAGTTGTGGCTTCTTTTTCCCAATTATACAGACCCCTGCTTTACTCTTCTGCCGAGCGCGCGCGCGCGCGCGCACACACACACACACACACACACACTGTGGTGAGTGTAGACACTTTTCTTTTTTCATAAAAAAAAAAAGGCAGAAATTCCAGGAGAGAACTAGAAGAAGAAAGAAAAAGAAGAGAGGCAGTTCTGAGATAGATAGATAGATAGATAGATAGATAGATAGATAGATCAAAAAGAAAAGAAACAGTGGGTTTTTGAAGCCCATACTAAAAATCTGTACTGACAAAATCTTTGAATTTGGATTGAAAAGAACCACTAGCTGAGCAGCATAGTCTTCACATTTCAAAGCCTACTGAGGGGCAGGCTTTTGGGCTCCCTACATAGGAGTCCCTCAGCCCCGAAACAAAGCAATGACATAACATCGTTTTCGTTCTTGTTTGCTCTTCATAGATGCTGATTAGATTCTGAGGTACAAATTGGTTGGTGAAGGTGATCTGGAAGAACACTAGGGCAGGGGACATTGGAACACTAATAGCCAAGTTCTCATTCTACACAATGTAGACACAACTCAAAGTCTAAGCTACCAGACGCTCTCATATCTGTAGAGCCCGCTTCCTCTCTAGCCAAAACAGCAGACAATGAAAGATGCTCCTTGGAGAAGGAAAGGCAGGAGCTGTTTCCCCAGGGGGCAAAGCCAACCTGCTGTTCTGTTTGACTCAAGAAAAACTTGGTGAAGTCAATCCTTCACATCCAATAGATAAAATAATGATGATGTTGATGATGGTGATGATAATAATAATAAAATTTTAGAGCAGTTATCTACCTTTTAATCAGAGTTTTTAGGGTTGTATTGATTAATTTTCATTAGAGTTGATGTTTAGGGAGCTACAGAAAGTGAAGTTTAAAAAAATCAGGAACAATGAACTGGTTCTTTTAAGAACAAAAATCCACCTCTATTTTACTTTTCCCTTCAACAAACGGGATATACCATGTTTCCGTTTCTATGTGAACTCTTACTGTGGCTTTATGTGAAGAGTCAGAAGAGCCTAGATTCTAGTTCTGTCATTTAAGCCATTTTCCCTACTCTTAGCCTCTGGTTTGTGATCTTGCAAAACGTGTTTAATAAAATACAACTAAGAACTGTTCTTAGGGAGAAACCCTCATGACATCACTACTCATCCTCCTCACTTGTATTCGTGTCCCAGAATCATCAGCTTTTCTAACCATGGTTTCATCTATAAGAGTAAAACAAACTGAAGATGCGTCCTTTAAATTTTAAATCCCTTGATAAGTTGAATAGGTAATTTTTATGAGAAATTGTCACCATGAAAAATATCCTGAGCAGACCATTGGAGCCTCTGTCCCATTTTCTTCCTGGACTCTTTATTTCTCTCTTCATTGAATTATAACCCCCCCACTTCTTCCCCTCTCCGTATAGTGGGCCATGAGTCTCAGATAGAGAGAGAGAGGTCTCTAGGAATGGCAGGCATTGTAGGGAAGCTGCTTGGGGGCAGGTGGGATGCTTCAGTTCTCTGCCTTCAGGCTGGAGCCATGTCTAACAATTCCAAAGATCCACAGGAATGAAGGGGAAACCCCAGATACTCAGTCATTAGTGTCCACCTGAAGTCAGGGTGAGCTATTCAGAGAATCTTCCTCTCACGGCTAAGAGCGTGACACACTATTTTGAATTCCTGTGGATGCTCCATGCCTGAAGAAACTAAACAAGCCTAGAGTACCAGGGTGTAGATTTCTTTCAGTCTTGGAAGAACAGAAAAAAGAAAGTTGAAACCGAATTTGTTCTTTTTGGTGAGATTTGGGTATTGACTGCCTCTTTTGGGAGATTCCTAGCATGAGACAGGACCTCCCTCCTTGGGTGGTATTAGATGGTTCACAGCACTGGGCCTGCATTTCCAAATGACTGATCCCCAAGCAGCCTGGCATCATCTGACAGTTTCTTCTCGACACTGGTGAGTCAGGTCCATAGTGCAAGGCTAGACTACTTCTTGGTTTTAACCCCTCAGGCTTAAGGGCCCACTTAATGTTCTGTGGCCCTGTAGCTGATACCCTGCCTGCCATGCTTTCCTCAAACACACAACAACCTAAGTCCTTCCCTGACAAAGAGGAGAATATAGGGTTTTGTTGTGCTAACTGGATGAAGGAATTTTCTGAACACTAAAACTCCCACTAAGCATGACCAGGAAGAAAGAGGACTTGGAACTACCGGTCCAGGGTTTCCAATAAAGGGTGTGTGCAGAGCCATAGTGAGGACTGGGGCAACAGGAAGAATCAATAATACAGATCTTCTGCTTATTTTTAGTGACATTTTATCGTGACTTTTTTGCATTTGTTTTGATTTTTTCTTTTTAAGTGCCTTAAAATATTACCTGGATTACTGAGTTTTTAAACACCCTTCCCTTAAAGTTTGTATCTAAAATGAGGCTGGTACCCAGTGGCTTTATTTTCTTCGTGGCCTTACTAACAACGGAGGTACTTAGGATTAGGGCGCCTCACCAAGCAGTACAAACTGGCGGCCCAGTTGCATCCCAGTCATCCCTGGCCGCCCACCTCACTTGCCTGCCTTCTCTCTTCCCACCCGCCTAGATGTGGTTCCCCTACAGCCTGAAGTGAGCAGCTACCGGCGCGGGCGCAAGAAACGCGTGCCCTACACCAAGGTGCAGCTGAAGGAGCTAGAAAAGGAGTACGCAGCCAGCAAGTTCATCACCAAAGAGAAGCGCCGGCGCATCTCAGCCACCACGAACCTCTCGGAGCGCCAGGTCACCATCTGGTTCCAGAACCGGCGGGTGAAGGAGAAGAAGGTGGTCAGCAAATCTAAAGCGCCTCATCTCCACTCTACCTGACCGTCCACCAGCCCGTCCCGTCTATTTATGTCGCCTCTTTGTACCATAAAAGAATCCACCCGAAGGACGCTGCACCGGTGCAGACCACTATTTAATCTTACCGAGAAAGAAAAATAGCGCGCTGCGCTCTGCCTTACCCTACTCCCCATCCCACCCCTTACCTCAACCCCCTCCAAAAGGTACCCCTTCAGCATCTGCAGCTGTAGAGGTGGGTTCGGATGGGTTGGATGGGTTGCAGAAGGAAAACCTTCTGCCTCTACACCCCTGGCCTTCATGGTTTGTCCCACTAGAAAGCTGAGATCCCAGTCCACTAGAAAGGAGATCCCACTAGAAAGGAGATCCCAGTCATTCCTACCAAAGCAGGGCTGGGGGATTCCAAAAGACTCAGTTCTTGCCTTTTCCTGAGTCTCGGCTTGTGGAAGAACCTCCTTCCAGGCGCATGGGCTTGGGATCTGGGGAACTCCTGCTTTCTTTCCTGTTCCTCCATTTTACTATCGCTCCTGCACTCTATAGGCAAAGTTTCCCACTTAGGATTTTTTTTTCTGTGCATCTTTTAAAAGTCGTCTTAATATTGATGATAATCTTAGAGCCTAGCAGCGTGACTGGAATTGAGATGAAGCTGGGAGCTTGTAGGTTTTCTTTATTGTTTCCATCGGTCTCAACAAAAGCTGGACTTGGTGCAGTCCCTAGCCATATCCTGACCGAGAAATGATTCCCCAGGAGGTGCCTTTGACCCCACTGCCTCCTCTGCTTTGCACTCTCAGTCCTTTGGAAACCTAAGGAGGACAAAACCTCCCTCCACAACACTGTGTGCGTCTGCTGTCTCTCTTTCTCTCTCATGGTAAAGTTGGGAACTAGGCCAGGCTTAGAATCAGAACTTATATAAACTTGAAAAGAGATGGAGGATGGGTTCCTTAGAAGATCTTCAGTCCTGACTTCATGTAAGCAGCAGGAGATACCTATACTGGAGAGACCACATACTTTCATTTTCACTGATTTCCCAAGGGTAGCTTGAGGAGTTCACCTAGGAGGTTGAAATCACTGGCTCTGGATAAAGCAGCTAAATGTAGGTGCTGCCTAATTTCTCCATAATCACTCAAAAGCCAGCTTGGTGCTGTGGGGCCCCTCACCTCCTCCCTTCCAACTGGCTCATTACAAAACAGTGTTCTTTTGAAATGCCCATATGGAATAGGCTCTTTTTTTTTAATGTTGTGTATCTGTATATAGTATTGTGATGTCTAGCAATGTATTGAATGCAAAGAAGAAAAAACCCCAAAACTTGTTTTTAAAATAAAATATCCTTTTGTTTTTGGCCTTGATTTTATTGCTCAGGTTCCTTCTGAAACCTTTGTTTCCTGACTCTTCAAGGCAGACTATAATGGCCCAGCCCAGGCAGGCAGGGCCTGAGAAGAATATAGACATGTCTGCAACAGTAGATCCCCAGCCTGGATTTCTCTCCAGGGAGGTTTTGGAGCCACTTATTTTTTCTATTCTGTTTAGTTATGAGAACGTCACATCTTAATACCCAACTTTATATTAGAGGGAAGATATGATCTGAAAGTGGGTAACTGGGAAAGTTCCTTGGTGAATGATTTGTAGTTAGCTTGGTGGTAGAGCTCTAATCTGGCTTGCTTGAAGCCCTGGATTTGCTCTCTAATAATGGGGGGGTCTGTTTCTAGAGTGTTTATTAGGCGGAGGAATGACTGGAGACCTGGTAGTGACTGTGGGGTGGTTGGTTGGAGTTCAGCTCTCAGGCCGTTTACTTTTCTTTGTTCCATGAACCTAAACTGAGAAGTCTGAATGCCAGGACCCTTGATCCTTCAGTTTGTCAGGCCAGCTCCACTTTTATTCTCTAGAATTCCTCAGAACAACGTCTTCCAGGAGGTCTGGAGCCTGTGTAAAGCCTGCCACTAATTTGTTTCCTCCTCGCTTCTGTGCGATCTTCCTATCTGGTGGAGTTAATGAGATCGTTAAGTTGTCAGGTTAAGAGACTTTTAAAAAGCAATATAGCCTAAAACAATGTTATCTCAGATTAAATCTTTACTGCAACAATTTTTGTTTATATATAATATTTTTTATCTCCTGAGACACAGAAAGACTGGAGGCATCAGGTTCAAAATTAGAGTCCTCCTGGATCCCTTTGCCTGGTAAAACTGAAGCTTTTAAATTTTAATGTAAATAAATGTTTTTTTTTGGGGGGGAACACATGTCCTCATACACACACACACACACACACACACTGGAGTCTGATAGACAAAGAACCTGAAGAATTCACCCTTTAAGGAGTCTATGGTCCTGAAGTGACTGCCAGCCCTATCTACACACAACTCTGGGCTGACCATAGAGAACCATACACTCAGCAGTGGAGATTTGAAAGGGAATAAGTGAATCTCCCAGGGACAAGAAAAAGTCACTTAATTTTCTTTCCCTTTCTCTCCCCACCAACAACCCGAATCTCTCTTCAAAAGCCCCTAGACCTCTCCTAAGACAAAAAGAGTTATTTAGACAAAGGAAGCCACTAGAGAAGAAACTTAGGGCCCGCAGCTCTCTTAGACATCCTGATACTTTTTAACACTTTGTAGACATAATGAAAGATAATTTTAGAGTTCTCCAAGATAGCCTTCGACTTCTGCACACAAACTTACACTTAATCGAAGGGTCAACTCTTAGCTGGTGATGTGGCACACCTGAAGTCCTACCCTGGGGTTGGGGTAGGAGGATTGATTGAGCCTTGGAGTTCAGGGTCCACCTAGGTAACATAACCAGATGATTCTTTCATGCAGGAAAACAAGATGTTCCTATGATTAAGGAACCCTTCTAAGCTCCCAGCAGGTGATAAAGAGGAGAAACTTTGTGTGGGCTCCTGGGCACTGGGAAGGCAAGCAAGGTTTGCAGGCATTCCCCTTGCCCAGTGTGTTCAGGGTTCTTTGTATTTTCAAGCACTCAACCGAATATATCAGCCTGAGTTTTGAGGGTTATTATACCTGGGTCAATTTTGGAGCTGCACCTCTAATCAGAGTAAATAAATACTGTATAAAGCTGTGCGATCTTGGGTTCAGGGAGGCAAAGATGGGAAATGTATTCTTTCCCTGGTTGAGCTGGCTCCTTCTTTCTCTCCTGAGATAATAGCGTCATATCATGGTAACTGGGGATGCACATGTGCACCGGTGTTTGAGCAGTGGAGACCTCCTCCTGCTTGCACGGTGTGAGTGTGGTCAGCACACCCATCTCAAGCTGGAGAGGAATTTACACTCATCAAAGAAAATCTTCCTCTTCAAGAACAGTCTCCTAAGATTTGTTTGGAGTAAGGTTTTTTTGTGAGCAAACCAAACGTAAGGGCACCTCAGTGTGGCAGCAAAGGGCTGTGAACACAGAGGCCTCCTCCTTAGAAACAGAGGTCCAGTTCTCATAATTCCACAGAATCCCCAGCTTTTCCAAGTCCCAAGTCCCAAGGCTGGAGTGCTAGGACCACTGTGGTTTCATAGTACTTTCCTTTAAAGGTCACTTTGCCAAGATGTCTGATCAGACTTGGAATGAGTCTTTTGGTTTTAGGGGAGAAAGCTCTTCCCTGCCGACAAGATTCAAGATTCGCATCTAGTGCTAGAAGGATGGGTCTTCCTGGCAAAAGTCTCAGAGTCAGGAACCCACCTGAAAAGGCCATGCAGATATGTCCATGACTGCTCGGAAGACCATCTTCTCCTGAGTTTAATCCACAGGCGTCTAAGTCAGCAACTGGGACGAAGCAGTGGGTAACAGCCCATGTAGATGCCTGGCACTGTCATCTCTATAGAAGGCCCTCTTGTTTGGAGGGCTCCTGTAGCAGCCCCCTCTGAGCACCCATTGTGTTCAAATGAGAATTCTCACACCCAGAACCTGCCTGAGTCCTGGCATGGTACACAGCCCACCTTCAAGAAAATTCCAAGAGCAAATGTGTATCTGTCAGATGTGCGGTGGTGGGGAGTTGAGGGGCCCTGGGAAATGAGGGGCTTCTGGGAGGACGAGGAGGAGGGGACCAGCGCTTTTTCACAACCAACCAGACTCTTCCTCTTTTAGCCTTGACCGTGACTAGGTCTTTCTGACCTTGACATCACAGAATCACGGGGGGTGGGGGGATAGGGGGTGGAAAAGGCCTTGATCTTCCGGCGGCCAGAAAAAGGGAGGGCCGCTTGTCCCCTAGACGCGCCAACCCTTTTCCAGCCAGAGCCCTCCGCCTCTGTTTACACACGGAGGAGGTGTCGTCTCCAGTCTAGACAGGGGCGCTAATAACGCCCATAAAAGGCGGCCTCTCCTGAGAGGCTCTGGTAACTCAGCTCCTGGTCGCCTGCCGCTGACTGCTCCCTCCGCCTCTGGCGCCCCGCCCCTCAGATACCTTGGCGGAGCCCGTGGGCCGCGGTGGGTGGGTGGGTGGGGGGTTCCAGAAGGTTTCTAGAGGCTGATAACCCCTACCCCTCGCCCTTCCGAGTCTCCTCCGTCTCCAAAGGTAAGTGGACCTCTGCGTTCCCAGCCCAGCCAGTATGTGTATTTGGGGGTGGTAACAACATTCTCTCACCCCAACAATCTCCTGAGCTTACTGCTCCAACCTGAAACTGACACTCTCTAGGAGCATAGAAGCTGAGTTTTTGGAAACAGCTGAGGGGCTGCATCTGGCAGATCCTAAGCATATCTGTCCTCTCCAGGGCTGGGCCTAAGCAATGGGCACTCTCACGGACAAAGAGCCAGGCTGAGGAATGAGGGTACAAGGAGTAGTTCTCTCGCGGCCTCCCTAGCCCAGCTTTGAGTGCATGAGACCAGGCCCGGGGCTCTCCCCTGGCTACAGCAGCAGTGGGTGTGGCATTTATAGGCGTGTTTTTTGCTTTTGATTTTTTTTTAACTTGGTCCCCACACCTTTTCTGACACTCACTAATTCACTAGGCGAGGAGCTCCTCTGCTGGTGGAGGGGGAAAATGTCAGAGTCGACAGTCTATTTGACTGTTAGCACTGCAGGAAAGGCTTGGAGCAAATCAGAAGTTGTCTCTCATAGAGGGGCTCATGATGGGGAGTCCCCCAAGTGTCCACTACCAGGGCTCTCAACCTCCCGGTTTTCTGAGTGAAAAGCGAAAAGTGAGCTGGGAAGTTTGGATGGGAGGGTACTGAGAGGAGCCTGAGCTTGAATGCCTACCCTGCTCCAGCTTCCAGGGTTAGTCCAAGCCGCAGATCCCTAGAAAGCAAAACAGCACCGAGCAGGCGATCTCCCAATTTGATGCTTTGGTTTAGGGTACTTGCAGGAATGATGGAGGCCAGATGGACTCCATCCCCTAGAGGAACCAGTGAAGAGTCCAATTAAGAGCGAGGGAGAGCCCTCCCTCTACCCTATCCCGTAGTCTTATCTGAATGTGAAAAAGGTCCATCCCAATCCTGAATAGTCCCAAAGGGATGACATAGCGGGGCAGGGAGTGAAGAGAGCCCCTCCAAGCCATCATTTTTCTTCTCCTTTAGTCAAGCTTGTACTTAAATCCCTACAGGGGCAGGGCCCTGCCTCATTTGCATATGCTGTCAGCCCCTTTCTCCAAACTAGGCAGTGACCTTGAACCGGTTTCTGTCGCCTCAGCTCACCAAAAAGAAAGCGCAAAATCGAACCAAATAATTCTCAGTTTAGGATTAACAGAAGAGCCCAACTGCAGCTTCATCACAATCACTTTGCCTGGGCCACTAGAGGCTGAGGAGATTTTATAGTTAACTTCTGCCTACCCCCACAGTAGTGGAGGCGAGTATGTAAGTGGGAGGGAGGCCCAGAGAAGGTATGAGGAGGTCGAGGGACAGCCTGCTGCCTTTCCTGGTTCTTCAGGAGACCCATCATGAGCCCCCATCATGAGCCCCTCTATGAGAGACAACTCTCCTGATTTGCTCCAAGCCTTTCCTGTAGTGCTATATCTTTACCTTCAGTTTTAGTTAACCCCTGAATTAATGAACAGAGCGGGGTTGAGTCTGGCCAGCTTTGATGGAAGCTAGTGGCCTAGCAGACATGTAACCCCTCTGAGCCCTGTGATTTGATGAAGGTAAGGAAGAGTTTGGAAGCATCAGTTGTTCTGCTGTTGACTTATGGTGATGATTTCGTGCGTGGGCAGCAGAGTGAGGGCGGATTAAACCAGACTAAACGCAACTACCAGCTACCGAAAGCCTTAGAATGCCATAACCCACTCACTTGGCATCAGTGGGCTCTTGGGGAACAGCTCTTGATGAGCTGGATTTAGAGTTGAAGCTCTGCACCCTAGCCTCCCGCTGGGCCTGGGGATCCAGGTAGTGTTTTTGTCCTACCCCGGTTCAGAAACTGGGCGGCTAAGCTGTGCGTGCTGCTAGGTCACCTGGAGACGTACGGAGAGCTACCGTGATGCTTAGTGAAACTGAACGCTTAGATCGCCAGGGTCCTCAGCGGGCCCGGAAACCCCCTATATTTACGGAGTCTTGGAGAGTAGAATTCTGGGAACAGGGATTTTGCTGAGGACGGTCGTCAATTTGATATAAATTAGCATGCATTGGTCGGTCGGAAGAAAGAGGGTTTTGTGCGTGGGGCTGTGCCAAGTCTGAAACACGGAGGAAATGGTTTTGTCAGGGTCGAATCATGCTGGGAGAAATGCATCTCTGAAGAAGGAACCCCTCTCATCCCATTCTTATTTTCACTGGCGTTGCATCTGCCGCCCTGTGGCCAGCGCTGAAGTGCTCTGCAGTGTGACCCAGGAGGACAGCGAGAAAAGCTCTTGGCCTGAGATTTTTTTCTTTCTTCTTCTTCTTCTTCTTCTTCTTTTTTTTAATCTGTGGAAAGATGGGGAGAAGCTGAGACCTTCCTCCTGAGGTCCCTTTCCATGGAGATGGGCATTGTTCGAAGGGAAACTAGAATAGGGAGAAGACTCCACCCAACAAAGGCTAGTGGCAAAGCCAGCTCCGCATCCCTCACTCCAACAATAGCGGCAGAGAGCCGAGGCCTGGAGAGAGCGGGGCGGAGACCACGCTGCCACAAACGTGGTGTTCTAATTGAAATCCGTAATATTGAGATCACATCTCCTTTATCTTTATGACCAAAATGACCCTCAGATAATTTTTTTAAACTAGATGTTCATTCGCAATGAATCTATAAAACGGAGAAATAAATGAAATTCGGGGATGTCGTGACACTAGAGCTAGGGCTGAGGGATAGACTTCCGGCCCCTTAATCAATTACGCACGAAAAAGACCACGGCAAGCCGGGTCTCTTTCTGGTGCCCAGTGAAGGTTGACTGCAGAGACTGGCATCCCACCCCCTGGACCTCGGTGCTTCCAGCTTGTGGACCAGGCGCTGGGCGGGCTCCTGGGGACGGGTGGGGCCAAGCAGGCTGCCAGGAAAACCGGCTAAGCGGGGCGAGGGGCGGGCGCCAAGCTGCGGGCTCCTAGCTGCGCGGGGCAGGGCGGCGCCCGCGGGGACACATTTCTTTCGGAGTGTGCAGCTATGGTTTGGGATATGAAATCGCTCCGGGAACAGTGGAATTCGAAGAATCTTCGTTTCTTTCTGCCGCGTCCTGTACAGAAGAGAGGGGTTGGAGAGAAAAGAGGGAGATGAGACTCATCTGCAATTCGGTCTGCGTTTTGTAGCTTTGGCTAATTCCCAGATATTTCACATTGCACTTTCATCTACATTCCTTCATATTCATTCTCTCTCTCTCTCTCTCTCTCTCTCTCTCTCTCTCTCTCTCTCTCTTTCTCTCTTTCTCTGTGTGTGTGTCCAGTTCTCTAAAAATCATCACCCTGATCTATTTAACATGTATCCGTTTTCAAACTATTTATTCAACCTTGAACAACTGAAGCTCAAAATAATCAGAGATGGGAGTTTCTCTGCTGTAACTCTAATAAAATGATTTGAATTTTTTTCCCTCTTAATGAGCTGTTCGGTGCCTCAGTTGAAATCCCGATGTGGACTTGAGGATGTTCATTATCATCAACCAGCACTAGCTTCTCAGCCTTCCATAGATAGAGTTTTGAATCCCCAACAGGACGCTTCTCCGCGATTTTCCCTCACTCTTGTGTCACCTCAGTAGGCAACCTGGCCTCTCTGCGCTGCTCCGGAATGGCCCCAGAAGCCAGCCTGCAGGTTGTAGGGTGATCTCCTTTGCTGTAGGAACATGCAATCTTTCAAGCCTTGCACTTTCTGCTGAGTGTGGACAGCCTCCTGTCACAAAGACCAGGAGACTTCTAGAAGCTTCTCAGTCCCTAGAAGTCACACCCAAAAAGTAGTTCAAGTGTCTCCCCCAGACTTTCCAGAGCAGGCAACCGGGTTCATTCTGAGCTCAACACTTTTCTTCTCTCTGTCGTTGCTTTCTTCTTCTTCCGGTGAGTGGAGGCTAAGGTGGCCCCAGGCTGGGCTTAGGGTTACAGAAAAGATGGCATTATCAATCACCCCTAAACTTTCTTGTGTGAGAGAACCCCAAACAGCTCTTTATATCCTAGAAAGAAAAAGGCAACGGAGAGGCACGCAGGGCTGAGATAACCGCAGGGAAACCTGTTCTCACCCCCACTTCGCCTCTACTGTAAATAAACCCTGAGCCAAAGGGCTCATCCGTCTCCTTAAACAGCCAGTAAACTTTATATGACACAATATCTAATAGTAATTTATTAGGAAGATATTGTAAATTACAACGGTTTTAGTTAATAAAGGAGCTAATTAAAGAGGGGCGGGTTGTGCTCGGCCAGCTGTTGTTGATAAGATAATACATGGTGGGGGGTTGCAGGGTGCAGAGGTGTGTATGTGTGGATATTTTTGGTGCAGCTTTTTTGGGTTTGGCCCTTGTCTGGCGTTAAGGTTTTATGTGATTAAAAAAAAAAAGATAATCCAACGAATAAATCTGCTTCTGCCATTCTCCTCCCCCCTCCAGCCCCCAGGATTGGGGAAGGGAGAAGTTGGAGTTAGTGCGTGGAATGTGGGGGGGGTCGGTTGTCCCCACCCCTCCCCCTGCTGTAGCGCCCACGTGAGTAAGGCGGCCAATGGGTGGCTGGTGCAGGTTTAACTATGTTTAATGTCAGATAGCAATAAAGTAGAAGCTGCCGGTCGGCCCCGCGGAAATGGGCGAGCATAATCTCCTGAATCCTGGGTTTGTGGGGCCGCTGGTGAATATCCACACGGGAGACACCTTTTACTTTCCCAACTTCCGCGCGTCAGGGGCTCAACTCCCGGGGCTGCCTTCGCTGTCCTACCCACGCCGCGACAACGTGTGTTCGCTGCCCTGGCCGTCGGCCGAGCCATGCAATGGCTACCCGCAGCCCTATCTCGGGAGCCCGGTGTCTCTCAACCCTCCTTTCGGCCGCACGTGCGAGCTGGCTCGCGTGGAGGATAGCAAGGGGTACTACCGCGAGCCGTGCGCTGAGGGCGGCGGCGGGAGCCTAAAGCGGGAAGAGCGCGCGCGCGAACCCGGAACCGGGCCCGGAGCAGCCCTGCTGCAGCTGGAGCCGTCGGGGCCGCCTGCGCTTGGCTTCAAGTACGACTACCCGACGGGCAGCGGCGGCGGTGATGCCGGCACGGGACCCCCTCACGACCCACCCTCGTGCCAGTCACTGGAATCTGACTCCAGTTCGTCCCTACTCAACGAGGGCAACAAGGGAGCTAGCGCGGGCGACCCTGGCCCTCTGGTATCGCCGTTGAACCCAGGCGGCGGGCTCTCAGCCAGCGGTAAGGACCCAGCCCACTTGTGCGGCTTCCTCTGACAGGACGTAAGGCCAGTGTGGGCCGGGGAGACCTGAGCTGGGGCTGCCTGGGGTGACAGAAGGTGTGGTGAGCTAGAGCTTCTTTTAAAAGAAGGGGGACCCTATAAACATGTAAATATCCCCATAAAATAACAAGAGAGATTTCTTTTCCCTCCCAGTGGCTGTAGGTGTCTGGAGTTCCAGAGACCAGGGATCCTGATCCGGACTTCCCCAAGCCGGGCGGGGGCGCGGGGGAGGGTGGGTATAGAGGTGGAGGAGATTACATTTTCCAGGGCGCCTTCCACTCTCTTTCCTATAGCCTCCACTACCCACATTTCTTATTTTAAGAAACACAACCAACATAATTTATTCCTTACTGCTTGTCCAGGTCTTTTCTAACTGATGGGGATCTGGTAGTCCCTGACCAGGCCAGGAAAATTAAATAATAACAACAATAATAATGGAAGAAGAGAAGGGAGAAGAGATTTTGGAAGAAGTAAGGAGCTATTGAAAAGCTGTGGCTACTACTGTGGGAAGTATGGTTGAGGCATAGAGTGAAAGCTGGGAGCTTATGAAGATTGCTGAGGATAGTCTGGGTTTCAGCATGCCTAGGGATGAGAAGGGAAAGGAATGATCTGGTCCGGGTGTGGGGCCAGGGAGAAAGGGTCTGGGAAAGGGCCCAGGCCACTGAGTTAGTCACTCCTGATCCTCTGGCCAACCCTGCGGTTCATCTCCACCCAGGCGCGCCCTGGTACCCGATCCACAGCCGCTCGCGAAAGAAGCGTAAGCCGTATTCGAAGTTGCAGCTGGCGGAGCTGGAGGGCGAGTTTCTGGTCAACGAGTTCATCACACGACAGCGTCGGAGGGAACTCTCGGACCGCTTGAATCTTAGTGACCAGCAGGTCAAGATTTGGTTCCAGAATCGGAGAATGAAAAAGAAGAGACTTCTTCTGAGAGAGCAAGCTCTCTCCTTCTTCTAGGAATCAGGACACGCGTGCTAGCCCCAGACTGAGCTTGCTTTGGTGGAGCAAGAGGGGGCGGGTGCAGCCTGGAACCCAGTCCCGCTTACAACGCCTGGCCTCTGGCAGGCTCTCCCTGGACGTCTCTTGTCTGTTTTGTTCGTGGTTCACACACACACACACACACACACACACACACACACACACACACACACAGCGGGTTTTGCAGGTCCCTGAGAGAAGGAAATAAACCTAGACAGAAGCCCAGGAGAGGCAAGGGAAGGCTGGGACGCTGTGGAAGGGTAGCTAAATATTTGAGGTAGGACTGAAGCTGCCTGGCCTCCCCTTGAAGTAGTAGGAAAGCAGCACACACACATGCACACACACATGCACACACATACATGCACACACACATGCACACACACACATGCACACACACATGCACACCTTCCTCCACTTCCCTTTCTGGTCTTCAGCCTCTATACTTGGAGGAGCAGACAAGGTGGAATCAAGGTGCCCAAACTCATGGTCGATGGAGTTGGGAGTTGAGAGGTGAAAGCTAGAACAGAGAGGTTTAGTGGCGAGAATTGGAGGAAGAGAGCTGTGGTGGGCTTAGAGGAAACTGGGAACCAAGGAGGAAATGTGGTTTGAGAGAATGGGCCTGAGTGCCCACTTCTGAGTCCTCCAGACCTGGGTACTGGGTTAGCTAAAGTGCCTGCATTTGGCAGACTACCCTGCAGGAAAGTAAACTAATCAGCTTTAGATCCCCTCCAGGTCGCATCTGGAATATTCTCAATGTCCTCGGCCGTTGCTAAGCTTTCCCAGTTTGTCCCAGGCAAACGTAGCAAACAGGTGTGCTAGCCACTCTTTCCGTCACTTATGCGGCTGCGGACAGGAAGCAGCAAACCCGGATCCGATAATCAAACTCACACACACACACAGATTTAGTAGCCACCTCAGAGACTCCACCTGGCCCTCCGGGAAGCCCAAAGACGTGGCGGAAGGGATTGTGGAGAGCGGCATTGATTGGCAGGGAGTGTTTCCGGCAACTACTGCAGCGGTCCCGCTGATTCTCTCTTCCCGCTGGCGTTCACGGTCACGGCCGACCGGAGGCTGGACCGGCGTAATTTACGAGGCGGGAGGAGAATCTGCCCTTAAAGGGGCTACGAGCAGCAGAGGCCCAGCTCAGCTCGATTCCCAGGCTGGTAACAATGAAGGAGGGGGCGCTGCCGTTCCCCACCCAACTCCTTTCTCTCAATCCCCTACCCGCCCCCCAACATCGCCCTTTGTCTCAGGATCCGCTGCCTCCGCCTCCTGGCCAGTCACAAAGTACTGGGGCCAGAACTGAAGAAGGAGGGGCGCATCTCTAGGTCCAGTTGGAGGGCAAAGAGGAAGGCTTTTTATGTATAGATCCGATCTTTCAGCCTCCAACCCCAGACCCAAAGTTCCGAAACTGGCTGGCTCTGCAAAGAGCAGTCCAGATAAGCCCCCAGGCCTCCTACACCCTGTTTTTACTCTTCTCCGCAAGAGCCTACCAGCTTCCCATCTGTTGTCTCACTCCTGTGGAAACACAGGGTGGAGAAGCAGGAGATTGACAGAGTTAAATGTAGCTTGGGCAGTGTGAAAGCTCCCATTGAGGTGAGCGGCATCTTTCACTCTCCGAGTAGCATGCCGCTTCAAGTTTGTTAACAGGGTGGTTCAGAGACACAAGCTAATGCACATACACACAGATGAGTCCACCAAAGCATTGGGTTCAAACCCTCACTTGCGGGCAGGCAGCTTCTTGGTCTCTGTTTGGCTCAACAGAGAGAAGATACGGTCACATCCTTTGATCCTCCATTGGGCACCTGACACGTCTTGCCATCTACTAGATGTTCACCTATGTACAAGTTCCCAGAAAACATGTCCACTCCAGCTGTCCACACAGTCTCCTGTGGACTGGCCATAGGAATGAAGTACCAGTCTTCCCACCCCAACCCCCACCTCCTGCACCGGTCTGTGTCCCCTCCTCCAGTGACTAGTGGACTCCATCTCTCTGATATGATTCCTTAAGCCTGGAAGGAGAGAGACTAGAACACTCCAAAAAGAAGGGGGCAAAGTTATGCAATATCCTCTTTCCTTTGCTTTAAACTTGATTTCTGTGAGCTTCTTTGTCCGTATCTGTCCTGTTGACCTTGTCTGTCTCTAGTAGCCACTGTAGCTCCTGTGGTAGTCAGCATCCTCTCCCTTTGCCCCAGATCTGTGTGGTACCGTGTATGTAGTACTGTGTGTTCTTCCCTACTCAAGCATCTGTCTTTAGCACGTTTTCCCTTTCCATACTCCTTGTACAGAGCTGCTTCATCAAGTTAATATTAATAATTAAAACATGGATGTATGTTGATGCAATGTTTTGAGAACCATTTCTAAGACTGGCTTCCCCACAAAGAGTCTCTTCTTCCAAGAAAGAACAGGAACCCTTGGCCCTTAGCTATTTATTTTATTTTCTCATTTCAGGCAAATGACAAAAATATTACATAAATAATAATATTTATTTTGTTGCATGGGCAACAAAAATATATGACCAACCAAGATCTGTTGATGAGCTACTATATCTAGTCCCAGGAAATTACTGGTGGAGAGAAAATTGGGGGGGTCATAGACTGAGGAAGAAGAGAAAGCTCCGAAGAGTCACTGGGCTGTAAAAATTAATGTGGGGGGAGGGAGGAGCTTCAGAAAGGAGGTCTGCACAGCAGGAGCTGAAAGAAGCAGAGCCAGGATGAGGAGGCAGTGAGAGTGCCCTGGAGGCTGGCATTGGGTGATTGGTGGACCCTAGATCAGCAACTCTGCACTTGCAACTGGTAACTTCACTCTGGGAAGATAGTCTGTGCACTGTGAAATGACAAGGCAAGGGACAAAAGACCCCTAGAGCTGGTAAGATAGTTTTCAGTTCTTGCAGCCAGCAACCCCTCAGGGCCTTTCCAGAGACAGAGCTGCTCAAAGCTGGGGTGGAATACATTGTTCCCCCGCTGCAGCAGCACCTCAACCCAATTCTTCTAGGAAATGCTTTCCATCTGGCTGGACACTTGAACCTGCCTCTTGCTCTCAGTTACCCTTTCTAAATTGTCTGACTCCAGATTTGGGAGTCTCCAAATTCTTCCACCTTCTTTCCAGGCCTAGAATAGTAGGTTCCCCTGTGGAGTCAACTATGCCTCCAGTCCTGAAATCTCTCTCCTTCTCCTTCCTTTTGTCCTAAACCAGAAAGAGTAACACATTTAAACCAAATCTCTTTCTCCCTTTACTCCTAATTCCCTTGTAGAGTCTGGACACAGGCAAGAAAAAGACTTTGGGGTGCTCATATAAAAATCGCCTCAGAGTGAAGCTGGGGGAAGGGCTGCTGACTGCTTCTGGATCTGAATAAACGGGAATGGACCTGAAACCCAGTAAATTCAGGAAAATGGCTATTAATTTCTTAGGATATATACATAGGAAGGGTCAATGGAGGAAGAATTTCTGGTCTAAAATGGGAGGTAGGGTGTTAAAGAGATCATGAGTAGTAGCTGGTCTTTAATTTATTCCCTTGACATATTCCAATATAAAACAGAGAGCACCTTATTGGACGGTGTCTATTCAATAAACTGAGGAAATTAATGAAGGAAAAACACTACAGCCCTTTTCTCAAACTAAGAAGCAATACTTGAAACTGTCTAGGTGGGGATTGTATCGATGAGAAGCTGTTTGCCTAAACTCCAAAGTCTAATTTATTCCAATGTTAAGACAAATCATCTTGTGCCTGTAACTGGGTCTTAATAGAATAGTTTGAATAACCGAGGTAGGAAGACGATTGCTCTGCTGCATGTATGTAAATTTCTATCATCCCAAAAGAGGTCTGCATTGGGTCTGATCTTTCACCAAGTTTTGCGCGCTGATCTGCATTTGCCGAAGTCACTATCTAGCAGGCAGGAGATGGACCCTGGCTGGAGACGGACCCGTCAGTCCGGGTTCCGTGGATGCTAATGCAGCCGGAAAACGCAGCTCACGCAGCTCCTTGGACTGATGAGTCAAACTCAGAGTTAAGCAGGGACCGCCGGGCCAGATCCTCAAACAAAGCAAACCCCCGAGACCTTGTCTTCCGGCCAGGCAGAGCCCCCACCCAACCCTCACGCCCTCCCTTCTTGTATAGGAAAGCAGGGAACGGTTGGCAGGGTCCTGGCCGCAGGAGAAAGGTACCTTGAAGCCGCCGAACCTCTTTGTACAGAGTGCGCCTGGGGCCGCGGAAGGTGGTGCAGAGCGTGAGGCGGGTCACCCGGCTGCCTGCAGCGGCCACACACACACCCCGCCTCGGTCTAAAGCGGACGCCTTTTTGTGGCATCGGGCGTACAGATTTCCGCGCCAGGGTCTACATCCGGAGCCCTTTCCCGCTAGATCGGAGCATCTTGAGCGGTTGAGCGTTCCTGGCCTACTCTTTGCCTCTCCCGAAGAGGCCTGAAACAAAGACGCGTAGCCGCTGACGGATGACACAGGCTATTAGACCTCTCCCTACTCTACCTCCTTAATGCTCGGCTTGGGGTATTGACCGGGGAGAGGGCTCTGAGACCTCCGTCTAATCTTATCCCTGATTCACCCCTGGGAAGAAAACTGGCGCGCCCAAAGTCCTGGCTGTTGCCGGCAACTCAACACCCAACGGAGCCGGCAGCTCTGGCCGCTTCCCAGGGCTGCCAGGCCCCCAGGAAGGACGGGATGACCCCTGCTGGCCAGAGCTATGGAGACTACCTCTCTGGGACCTGATGCGACCCCTGAGTTTGCAGGGGACCTTGAAGAACAGCCTGTGTCTGAGGTACTACCTGGGCTGCTGGAATTATTTAGTTTTCTTAGCCAAGCTTGTCATTAGTGGTTCTCCTAAGGTTTATACCCCAGGCTAAAGCTTGGCAAGGGAGTCAATAAATTGAACCTCAAGGAGACCCAATCTTTAGTCAGTGGGAACTAGCCCCGTTCCAGTGTGTAGCTTTCCTACTCAAGTCAAAGCCTTCTTACTGAGAGGAATTGGGGACCAGTTTTCACATCCTGTTTCTGTGATCCCGGATGGAGAACTTCCATCCGGGATCACTTGATGAAACCTTGATTGGAGAACTGTTTGTGGGAACATAAAGTCCACTCGGGAGCATGGAAAGATGGTCCATAAAGTGCACCCTTAGCTCTGTTGTGGCCGCAACTGTTACATGCCAAGAGCCTAAAATGCACAGATAAGATATTTCCTTATAAAACATACACACGGAGGCACTTACATCGGCTGCATGGCAAAGTAGTATATTGGAAAAAGATGAAAGATAGCCCCCATATTTACAAGCAAAAATTTATTTACATATATAAACAAGACACATACATATATCCTACATAGGGGATATACTATTCTCAGTTCATTTAGTTACATTCCATAACATGAAGAAGTATTGCATGAAAGTTCATCCAGATAGTAATATAGCAATAAAACCTCAGTAAAAATTGTATCATATTCTTACATAAATACAAACTGTATATCTACCCAATATATGACGAAAAAGCTGTACAATTTATTGGCACATTCTTTCGACTCATTTTATTTATTTTAAACATTTTTTAAAAAATATTAGAATCAGAGCTGTGGATCTGGGAATGCAGGAAGCCTCTCTGAGTAGCTGAGGGTAGAGACTAGAGCCAGGTTTAAGTGTGTCATCATTGAAGACCAGAAGGAAGTGCTGGCATTGGCAACAGCAATCTCCACAACAGCAATCTCCACAACAGCAATCTTTCTTTTTTTTTCTGTCTAGTATTTCTGTCTTTGAGACAGCCAAGTATGTCAACCAGCATTATTTTATAAGTGGTCTCTTTTCTGTCCGAAGTGGAGTTTGTTGAGAACACACCCTGTTTAGGCAGGGTCCCCCACGTGGAACTGTTAGAGATCTCTAATTAGGTCACATCGTGTGTGTTACCAGATGCACATGCCTAATGCAAACCTGTCACAGCCATCCTCTGTGCAGCCAGGTAGGAAAGGGGTGGACAGTGCTCTCAAGAGGTTTGTAAAGGGGCCATGGACTCCTTTAGGTTAAGGTTTGTCCATTTAAAAAGTATTTTCTAATCTCAAGCCTAGGCAGCACCATGAAGCAAGGCCTGAGCCTAGGCCCATTCTGCTCTCAGGCAGGGCAGAGGCTTCAGGCCTTTTCTGTTGGGCTCTGATTTTGATCCTAACACTTAGCCAGTCAGAAATCAATCTCTGGATCTACACAAGCAGCAGAAAAAAAAAACCTATCCAATAACACAAACTTTTGAAGAATCACTTTCCAACACTGAATGGTGTTATGGCTTGTGAAAAAAATTCTTATTTGAGTCTTTCAAACCCTGGACTGAAATACATACACCTATAGAAGGATTCTTTAAGAGACAGTGCACTCACACTCAGCAGAGATATTATGAGTCCACAGGTTCCGTGTAGAAACAGCCATATTTTACAGTCCAAAGGAATCAATTAATTAGTGCCTCCCAGGGTCGTCCCCCCCCCCCGCCCACCCCCACCCCTCACCTCCCACCCTGCCAGCGGCTGTTGGCTGTGCTTGTGCGGTGGAGATAGGTGAGCCTGGCCAGCTCGCTGGTCCTGTTAACAAGCTTCCTCATAAAGATGAGAATGATAAGGAGAGCAAAAAAGCTCAGGAGGCCTTGAGGAGGGCTTCAAGTTCCTAGTCTCCTGAAGCGACTGCCTTGGCTCCCACTCGGGTTTGTTCGGAATTCTTCCTTTTGGATCCATTGCATTGTGAGCTAGGACTAGGATAACGCTTCCTATCTTCCTATCCTCTGGCCTGAATTTTGACTTTTCTTCATTGAGCTCCAATTAAAAATTTAAAAGACACCACACACACACACACATAGAGAGAGAGAGAGAGAGAGAGAGAGAGAGAGAGAGAGAGAGAAAGAGATGCAATGAACCTTTCTCCAAGTCCATCTATTTTTCTTCTGTCAGTGCTGGGGACCTCCAGGGCTCCTGTTCTCACTTTTCTGGGTGGTACCCTTTGGTTTATGCCTGGTGCTCTCTTCCCTTCTTCAGCTCAGCTCTTGCTCTCTCTGCCCTTTGCAGTTGCATTCTACTGGGTTGGTGTGGACTCTGGCTCCAACACGCTTGTAAAAAACATAAATACACAAGTATGCCCCGGTTATCTCGCATGAGAACGGAGAATGAGCACCTCCATGAAACCAGATCCGTGAAAGAAAACAAAACAAAACAAAACAAAACACCTTGGGCATAATTGCTGGTTTGGGTTGTAGCACTTAATTCTATTTATTCTCACTGGTGCACATACTTAACAGAGAGATATTGATATTAAAGGACAAGGGGGAATTAATTTTATTTTATAGTTATCTATTAAGAGCAGAAGATGATCTGAGTCTCCTTTAAAGGGACCAAAAAAGGGGGGAGCGAAAGGGAGGAGGAAGGGAGAAATATGACTGAAAGGGAACAAAGATCTTTGCCTGAAGAAACAATGTAACACTAGACAGAACTATAAAGTCTGGGAATGTAAGAACCAGGGACTCTCTCAGCTCCCCCTCCTTGTGTGGAATCCAGTCCTCTCTACTTTCCCCTGAAACCACTGCCCTAACTACACAGTGGTGTTCAAGGAAGAATTCATGCAATTATCCAGATAATTGTTGGGAGCGAGAAGAGAATTTCCTTTTTATTGTCTGACCCTCTCTGGAGTCTGTGTGAAAGAGAGAGAGGAGGGGGCAGGTGGTGTGGGGGATGTAGAAAGGGGGAAGGAGAAGGCAGAATCTCTAATATACCCTAAGGCCTGCAAAATAGTTACTTTTAAATCATGGAGGTCCCAGGCAAGGGCTTACAGATCGGGAAACACTGTGGAGAAATGATAAGATCTGGTTGAAGTTCCCTGATCCAGTTTCATTTTCATTTTGGATGTTAACTTGGATTCACTTTGTCTGCATAGATCTGCCTCCTCTAATACTGTAATCATCACAAGTAAGTGGATAATAGATAATTATAGGGTGTTGATAATATTATTTTATAACCATACAAGATATGATTAGAGTTAATGTTGGAACCTTTGTTGGAAGCTGGAGGCAAGGTAGAGAGGCCGGAGGAATCTTTCTCTTTCTTATTTTTACATGTAAAGGAATCTCCAGAAATCCCTAAGACTCTAAATTTCTCTCTGGACTTTTAAAGGGAAATCTCTAGGATTTTAGAGGATATACAGTCCTAAAACAAGATGGGGAAACAATAATTTGATACTCAGCCCCTCTTACATAGTCTAGGGGACAATGGGTATTGCTCTCACCTCAATGGAAAGCAAGGCCACTAGGGTTTGGAGACTTGGTGGGTGAGGTGCCTTACACAAGACAGGAAAGGAGATTATCAAAATCAAGTTCATTGTCAACCCCAAATGAGAACTAGGCCCAGAGTGGAACCTTCTTTTATCCCCAATTTGTCTTTCCTGGAGTCCACTCCTCAACAACACCTGAGCAGAGGTAAATGCCCAGCTGGAGCTAGAGAGGCCAGTGAAAGGCAGGAATCAGGAAAAGAGAGTAAATTTTTTGTTGTTTCAAAAGTTGAGCAATCTGGAGAAAGGACAGGGACGAATGGGATGACCACAGAAACAGAAGCAGAAAGGGAGGCCTTAGTGTTGAGAGCAGTTATGAGCAAGGTATAAACAAAAAGGAGCAGCAAAAAGAACCAGGAAATAAAACATGAAAGGGTAGAAAGTGGGAAGAAAAATGCTAGAAGAGAGAGAGGCACAAAAATGATAAGACGCAAGGGTCAGTATCCTGACTCCGCAGCAGTCTGGGTGGGCGGGAGTACCAAGACAAAGTGAAGGTCAAGTTAGCATCGTACCTTATAAGGAAGGCTTAGGTCCTCTGTTTCAGCTTCTCTCTCTAGAAGGACTTAGCACTGGCATTTCTGGTCTTGTAAACACAAGACTTAAAAAAAAATAAAGCTCCTCTCCTCCCTTTATTGGGGGTAAATTTTACAGACACGGGAAGCTATGAACAGGGAAGTCAACTATGAATACTCTAGGAAACTTTTCTCTTGTTTTCTGCCTCTGGCTCTGCTCTCTGCCAGCTGGGTCTGCCCCAACCTCTGCCTGTCTTCTGTATCTTCCACCATTATTTCTAATCCTGGGCATGACTTCTTTCCTCCCCATTGCCCCTACAGACTTGTAAAAACCCTTTCATTCTACAGCAGCCAAGTGGAGAAGGACTCTAAGAATTCTAGAGAAAATTAAGCATCATAAAGAAAACTTCATTTACAGCTTAAATGTCTGTCTGGATATTATGGTTTTCTTCTGAAAACAAAGTGAAATATTTGGTAAGGAAGAATGAGGCCACAGGGATGGGAAGGGCTGGTATAGTGGTAGGCTTGGATTTACTAATTTCTCAGATCATGAGGAAGAAAGAAAGGAAGAGGAGTGAAGTGAGAAAGACGTATTTAAATTACCAAAGAAGGGTGCAGCTGGGGAGTCTGGAAGCAAAGACCTGGTACTCACCACATCCCCACCTTCCGGGTGAAGAAGCTAGCTTATTTGGTCCTTCCTGGTTTCAGAGAGCTAGGAATCAGGAACGGAGGAAGGCCAGGCTCGGGAGAGTGAGGCAGAGCCTGAGACCAGCTTTGAGATACTGTGATTGGCAGGCCACATCGGTGATGGGTATAGCTGGGAGGAAGGAGAAAGGGTTCTTTCCTTCCTTCCAGGGCATAGTGAGGATGAGGAGTGGGGTGAAGTTAGAGGGGTATTGGTGTAGGGGCATCTATGAAGAATTTACCTCTTTCCCCTGAATCTCCTCTTGTTTCTGGCTCCTCTGTGCTCATGCAGTCATCTTAAGGCCTAATTATTTCTTTCGAAATTGGATTTCTATAGTAAGGGGAGGGAAGGCTCTTGGATGTTTGAAGAGCGTTGGTGGCTAACCCAACACTGTACCCCTCCTCCCTTGTTTATTGTCACCTTTACTTTACCAACCGGGAAACAGACCTGGAAAGCTCCACTCCACCTACCTGGTCGGGAATGTCTCCAGATACCTGAAGTGGGACTGAGGTCTGGGTGGCAACATCCAGGAACTGGAGACAGGGTCAGCTGATAGAAAGACCAGGCCCGCTATCTTGATGCCTTCCTACCCAGTGTCGTATTTGAAAAACAAAAGGGCTCGATCTCGTTGCTTCTGGTGGTGGTAGGGATCCTGGTTTTTCCACAAGATGTCTGTTTCTGGGATCTGAAGAGGTAAGTGTTTTACCCATAGGCGAGCTGCCACTGTGTCTCAAAGTGCCCGGATTCTTTGGATAGGAGCTGAGGTTATCCAAGTTGGGGACCTCTGCAGTCAGGAATCCTCACAGAGGGAGTGGCAGACCTTCTTTGGCAGGGTCTAGAATTCTACTCAAAGTATTCCAAATGTTTGAAATGGACTGAGAAGGTCCTTTCTTCAGCTTGTGAAGGGGAGCCTCAGGAAGTCAAGCATTAGTTGAGATGCTTCCCCCTTGGTGTGAAAAAGACAGCCATACCCAGACCTCAACCCACAGCATTTTCCATGCCTGTAACAGAAAACTGGCAGGCTCTTCGGAGATTTGGGAGACTGGAAAAAAGTAAGGCAGAGCCAAACACCCTGAGAAGGTTGTGACTGTGGTGGGAAGGAGAACCTGAGGGGGCTGAGAAGGGATCACCCCAAACCATTTCCCCAGAGAAGCCAAACATACACAATAGACTCTGATACTGAAAAACACCAGACGATCTGCTAGGAAGGGACATAAACCAGCAAGCGGATGCAGGTTAATAAAACCCGAAAAAGCCCAGACAGGAACACTTAAAATGCCCAGAACAAAACACGCCATGACCAATTCTCACCCAACACACAAGTACACGCACCAGAATATTCCCAGGCCAAGAGAAAAAGAGACCTTTCTCCCGTGAATACTTAGATATACCTGCACAGCTCCAAGAACAATCTGTTCATGCCTCTAAACTGACCCAAACAAACCCGTAGTGATCGCCCGCCGGCAGGCACCGACTGCACTGCACACACCACGGAGACAGTCGGTATCCCCAGAGCCTCACTAATGCAAGATCCAGATCCATACCCGGAGATAAAAGTCTAGACAATAGACGGCTGTTTATGACAACGAGGCTCTCCAAGTTTGGGGCCAGGCGATAAATCTCTGGCGAATCTTCCTGTAACTCAACTTCTGGCTGTAGTGAAGAGAGAACCACGGAGAACGAGCGAGCACGGAGGAGAGCAGCAAGAGGGGGAGACTTATAGCATGAGCAGAAGGCGGCTTCCTTGTGCAGTTCTAGGCCGTAACCCTGCCCACGTGAGGCGGTTCCACTGTGGGAGCTTCGGATGGAGTTTCCTAGCACAGGCGAGCCAGGGCTCCTCTCTGTCTGCCCTGGCATTAGGACTCAGAAGTCGTCCAATGTGCTGGCAGAAGGCATGGCCTGGAGGCTGGGACAGACCCACAAACCACTGTTGCTGGGGGCAAGGGGTCTTTTTCGTAGGTGATTGGGATCTTCTGTGTCAACTTATTTTTTTATCCTCCCCCCCTTTCCTCTCGCTCTCTCCCTCTCCCTTCCTCCCTCCTTTTCCATTTTGGATTGACTAGCTGTTCCCTTTTTCATTTTCGACCCAGGCGTCTGATTACAAGTAAGGAGCCACTGAAGTTGATCTCATAAAAATGCCGCGAGCTCACTTTGATCAGCGGGGACTGGGTCCGAGCCTAAGTAGGCTCTAAAGCCAGGGAATGGCCCCTCCAGCCAACCCAACTACCGCGGCTTGTGCTGCAACAGCAGCGAGGCAGGAGATCCCGAGGTTCTAAGAGGGCAATCTCTCACAGAAAATACCATCTCCAGACGGCTTTTAAGAGAGGTTCTTCATTTTAGAGCGGGGGTGGAGTGGGGGTGGGAGCGGTGAAACTGGCTTACAAAATGGGGCTTTTTATGGGAGAAATGGGGTTGGATTGTTAGCCTCAGGGGGACAACTTCTCCAGGGTGGAAGCTGGATGGGGCGGCTGGAGCCTCTGACTTTGCTCCCCTACCTTGTCCATGGACCCGGGGCTCCTCCAGCTAAGGATTACCCGCTTTGGGGGCCTAACCTGAGACCTTGGGCTTGCAGTGCTGACCTGGGCTGAGGGGAAAGTAGTCCTAGGAGGTCTGGATCTCTGAGAACTGGTGAGGTGTGGGTGTTCCGGGTTCAAAATAAACCCCTCGCTTGAAAAATCCCAAAGCACGCGAAAGGTTTATACTCCTCCTCGTTGCTGCTAAGTGAAAGAAAAATGAGGCAGGAGATGCAGACTGTCCTAAGGGCTTCTTCGCTAGTCCAGCCTGGGAAGCAGTGAGGGTGCCCGTTTGTAGGACTTCCTTCTTTTTATTGACTCCAGGAGAGACTGAATTTAAGGCCTCCTTTTTCTTCCCAGGGTTTTCTTCCTGGCTCATGGTCTGTGGGGTAGTCTCTTTTTCTTATCAAGATTTGTACTCTCACTGGGAAGGGCGAGGAGGAAAGACTCCCTTGAGTTGTTTGCGGGAGGCTACTCTAGGAACCTCCCAGGACAGAATTCTGTGGACAGTGCCCCCTTCTGAATTTGACCCTGTTGTTTCCTATGTGGGAGGGAAGGCTTCTGGAGTCTATCCCAGGTCTACCCAGACCACCGAGGCAGCAGCCCAGACGGCACAGGCCTGTTAGTGGCCAAGCTAGCAGCGACTGAGCCCACCAAAAATCCCCAAGGAGGTAGGGTGGTCATCACACAGAGGAGTTAGGTGAAATCTGGGGTTCTAAGTGGATGAAGGGGTGGCTGGCACCAACCAGATGAGGAATTAAAGCAAAAATAAACAACAAAAACAGCTGCCTTTGGTAGTAGTGCCTGCAAGTGATGAATTTAGGGACCATAGACATGGGGTTCCTTCAACCAAATGTAAAGATGCTGCTATCAGACACTCCAGATTGAGGGCACAAACCCAGTGGGAGCTCCCAGGAGGTCTGGACCCAAAGCCAGCCAGGTAGGCCACTGCCCCCACTCCAAGCATTCTTGCTAATCAACAGCTAACTGACCACAGGAATGGGGGCCTTCTCTCCGTGACCCAGCAGTCATGATCAGTTGCTGAAGGATTTTAAAGTTGTTTTAAACAATTTGAAATACCAACACCAGAAAAACGAAAAAAAAAAAAAGCTTCATACTTTGCTTTTATGGAGCAGAATATTCCTTTCCACAGTCTGTGGGAGCACGCTCAAGTCTCCTTGCCATTGTCTCCTTGACACCCTTCTTGCCTTCTTTCTTTTGGTTTCAAGAAAATAAGACTGCTCTTTGCAGCCGCCTGTCTCACTTTTATGGTGGCCCAGGAATAAACTTTGGTGGTCAAATTCAAGTGCTCAGGCCCACAGCTGTCTTCTCACAGGAAGCAGAAACAACCCCCCACCTCTCTCCCAGGCTGTGCAAAACGGGACTTAGGGGCTTGGGCCCCATACTGCCCAGGAGATTAAGAGGAAGAAGGAAGCAAAACCTAGTAGAAACATGGGGAAAGCTGGAGCCGAGACTGCCCTCATCCTTGCAAAAGATGGGGTACTGCTGACCTCCCTTTTTCTGACGTCTATCACTGTTTGGGGAGCATTTTGCCTCCAGTAAACTCAAGTTTATGAGGTCAGCCGCAAACCCCATAAAAGCCACAGTCCGTAGTTCCCTGCCATTATAATTAAAAATGTTGCCTCCAGCTCCTCCTATAAAAAAAGGGGAAATGCAACAGATTCTTCTGTTTCTGGTCCTCTCTCTACAGAGTTACTCCAATCTAGTTATTTTCTTCAGTTAAGATTGGCCAAGACTAAAATGTACGCGAAACAATGCCTAGCACTAAGTATATAGACACTGGGGGTCTCTTCCACAGTATTTCAGGACACCCTACCCTCCCAACACACAGACACACACATACACACACAGACACACACACAAACACCAGAATGGAGACCCATTGTGGCAGAGGCAGTTTCCATCAAGTGTTGTTCTAAAGGCGGAGTAAATTTGGACAGGTAGAAGAGTCGAGGAGGAATGGGTTTGGGGGGCTGTATTTGGAAATATATTTGTATCTTCCCTGTCGGGTTAAGGATTTCAGTGCCTCACCCTTCAACAACGAAGATCAAATCAAACACTTTAAAAAGGAAAACCATTTTGAAGCTGGTCTTAAGGATGCTAAGATGATTTGAATTCCCTTTGGTTTTTCCTTAAGAGTACAGGTCTGAGTTGTTAGGGATATCACTCTTCTTCTTTAACACACTCTGTCCTGATAGCTCCTGCTTAGGACCAAGGTTGCTGTTACTTTCTGCTCCTGCCAATTGTTCTGGCCCCTTGGACTCAGTCCAGAAGCTTTCAATAAAGTTATTTTCAGCTGCCCAGATGTGTGCTGTAATGGCCAAAGGGATGGGAGGCTAGGGAGGGCAGAATCACTGAGTACTCCCCCTGGATACAGCAGTCCAAGTAGGTTTACAGATTTGGGAGAGGGCAAAGTTGGACTGAGAAGGAGGCAGAAAAAAGAAGCAGTGAGAGAGGGACTTCTGGCCCCACCTTGCCCACCTTGAGATCACAGTTTATTTCACTGTCCTGTGATTGATCCTGGAGATAGACACCTGGCGTCTCCACCCACCTAAGCTCCAAAGTCATTACAGAAAACAGGACCCCCTAATTTGGTTCCCTTAGCAGTGGACCCCACTGCCTGGCTTCTTTTCAGTCCTTTAGTTGAATCTGAGCTCCCAGCTCAAAGGGCCTCAGATACGGAAGACAGATGACTCTCATTCTAATCTTTTTCTTTGAGGTTTGGGATTTTAAAATCCACAGTGGTTGTAGCTTTCTGCACATTGATTGACAATAAAGGCAGGCATGAAATATTCACCCAGGGCCACTCTCTCATACTAAATATTTAACACAACATTAGAGAAGGTTTTTCTCAGACTTCGCCAGGCACCGACTGGGCGGCTGGCATGCTGCTCACCACTGGTTTATGACTAATAGGAGTCCCTAGCCAGCGGCAGCACAGCCAGCTAGGCAAAGTTGGGACATCGGCTCTTAGCTAGGCTGCCTCACCTTTGGAAAACTTCAGATACTCTTCTTGCAATCCTGTCCTATAAGGGAGCTCACCCGGCTTTGGCCAGGAAAATAATCTAAAAGACTTCTTCAAACTCTGTAAACAGGCGTTGATTCTTCAGGTAGAGGGGTAAGAGTTCCTGAGACTTGAAGAGGATTCAATATTCCTAGGGGAATCAGGTAGGAAAAAGTCATTCCTCTTACTCCAGCGGATCCAGACCCCCTAAACGGAAAGCTCTCCTCCTTTCCATCAACGGGGGGGGGGGGAGCAGAAGCTAGGAAAAAATACAATTACCCCCTCCCAGCCACCGCCCCCGCCCATCCCACCGCCCACCCCAACCCAATTCTCTCTCTCCTCCTTTGCTCGCTCTGTGGAATGGAGAGGAGGGGAGTGACGAGAGAAAAACGAATACAAATCTGCAATTGATTTTCATAATGTTTCTGCGGTGTTTGCAAACCAATCGCCTGAACGTCCCCGATCTTACCTAAGAGAGAACCCCTCCTACGTCTGCGAAGTGCTCCGAACTGATATATGACAATATCTACTTTGGATCACGTGCTCAGGGAGAGAGACTAAGACGGATAACGCGTCATCTCGCCTTCCCAAAATTTCCCCCCTCGCTAGATCGGGTCCAAAACCTCCATCCGGAGCGGGCAGGAGAAGAGAACGATGTTTAACTCGGTCAACCTGGGCAACTTCTGCTCGCCTTCGCGCAAGGAGAGGGGTGCTGACTTCGGCGAGCGAGGGAGCTGCGCCTCCAACCTCTATCTGCCCAGTTGCACTTACTACGTGCCTGAGTTTTCCACCGTCTCCTCCTTCCTGCCCCAGGCCCCCTCTCGTCAGATCTCCTATCCCTACTCAGCCCAGGTGCCCCCCGTCCGGGAGGTCTCCTACGGCCTGGAGCCTTCCGGCAAGTGGCACCATCGGAACAGCTACTCGTCTTGCTATGCGGCCGACGAGCTTATGCACCGAGAGTGCCTGCCTCCTTCCACAGTCACTGAGATCCTGATGAAAAATGAAGTCTCCTACGGCGGCCACCACCACCCCAGCGCCCCGCATGCGGCCCCCGCCGGCTTCTACTCTTCAGTCAACAAGAACAGCGTCTTGCCCCAAGCCTTCGACCGCTTCTTCGACAACGCCTACTGCGGTGGCGGAGAGGCGCCTGCCGAGCCCCCCTGCTCAGGCAAGGGCGAGGCCAAGGGGGAGCCTGAGGCGCCCCCGGCCTCGGGACTAGCGTCCCGGGCAGAGGCTGGTGCTGAGGCCGAGGCCGAGGAGGAGAACACGAATCCCAGCTCTTCTGGTTCTGCCCACTCAGCCACCAAGGAACCGGCCAAGGGAGCCTCCCCCAGTAGGTAGCAGCGGCCGGGAACCCGAGGGCAGCGAGTCAGGGAGCGGAGAGGGAGGGCTGGTGTAGAGGGTGGCGGGTGTGAGGTGGGGGGAGGCCAACGGAGCGCGGACAGCCTCGTGTTTTGGGTCAGTCCGATTTTATGTGGAGTTTTATAAGCATTCAAAGGATTTTATTATAACCTACAAAGCCCTCTCTCCCAACGACTCGACTTTTTACGATAGAGAGGGGTGGGGAGGGAGGGAAGGGGGCTCTTTGGAAAAGCCGGGTGAGCCCCCCTCCGTTATCTCCCTCGGTCTGTGAAATTTTTAAAAGTGCCACCATTTCGGGCGATATTAACTTTGATCATGAACTTAGAGGAGAGTTTAAGAAAGGATGGGGAGACGGGCTGCGCGCGGGGGGGGGGGGGGGAGGAAGGGGAGGGGTGAAGGGGGAGAAAGGGGAGGGCGAGGGACAGACCGGGAGAAACCCAGAGGGGGGGAGAGGTAGGAACAGAAGCGAGGTGACAGAACTGGAACCCACAGAGGCGCTTCAAGGTCCGCTCCGCTTCTGCTTCTTTTTAAAACGACTTTTAAAACAAAACATGTTCAAATTACATGCTCTTATGGGTCTTTGAATAGAAATCCGGGCAAGCCGGGATTTGGCGGTGATGGGAAAGTGTGGAAAAGATCAAAGCTCCCTGCGCAGAGAGTGTGGATGGCTCTCCAGGGTCTACGGTCTCTGGGTAGGCCCTGCCAGGCTGTTTGCGTAGCCTGGCAGGCAAACGGCGGGGCGTCCCGGGATGCCAGGGCCTGACAGGAGGCTTGGGGTGTCTAGCTACTTCTGCACGCTAATTTCCTCCCTGATTCCCCACTACTACCGCCTAAAATCACTCCTTCGCGCCGGTTTTCCGTGGTTCCCTCCGGTTTCTGGAGGACGGGGTGGCGGGTCGGTGGGCTTGGAGAAGCTTTGGGAGGGCTACTCGGAAGGTGCAAGAGCAGCGAGGAGTAGCAGGCGGGGCACCCCAGGGAACGCACGCGGCCCAGACAGGCTTTTCTCCATCTGCAGACCCTGTCAGCTAGGGTTCTGATCTATCTGAGGGGCAGGGAACACCAGGCTCTCGGTGAACCAAGCTAGACTTGGCAGTGGGATCCTCTACGGAAGAAGAGCCGCCTGCCTAGAGGGAGGGCTGCCGCCGCCGGCGGGACTGAGATCGGCAATGAGGCCGAGCGTTCAGAGGCTGGGGTCCGCTGGGGTCGCCCGGGGTCTCACGTGTCTCTCTCCCCTCTCCTCGCACTTGCCCCCTCCCCTCCCTCCAGACGCCCCCCGCACCCGCAAGAAGCGCTGCCCTTATTCGAAATTCCAGATCCGGGAACTGGAGCGAGAGTTTTTCTTCAACGTGTACATCAACAAAGAGAAGAGACTGCAGCTGTCCCGGATGCTGAACCTGACTGATCGACAAGTGAAAATTTGGTTTCAGAACCGAAGGATGAAAGAAAAAAAACTGAGCAGAGACCGGCTGCAGTATTTTTCCGGAAATCCGCTGCTGTAACTGCAGGCGGGGGAGGGAAAGAGGGAAATTTATTTTATTTTATTTTTATTTTATAACTCGTCTTTTTCCGCGGGTGGAAAACTGGACTGTGGCCAGGGCTGGCCCCCCACTGCCGTTACTGACACTTCCTTCCAGAATCTCCTTCGCCTCGGGTCTAATTCACTGTAGGGACAGAGACCCGGCCAGGAAAAAGGAGTGAGGGAGTGTCTGACCCGTGACTAGTGGACCCTGTTGGCGGCGCCAAGGCCCCAAGACTGTTTATTTAAAAGAAATACACCTTGCAACAAAGTCTTGCTGCTGGGATTGGGTGAGGGGGAGGGGCGAGCACAGTGGGCGCCAGAGCCGAACAATCCTTGAACTCCAAACCTTCCCTAGCCGAGTGAAAAGAACCGCTGAGCCACCTTGTCTGCAAGACCTCCCGGGCTCCCCACCCCCGCCCCATCCTGCCCCACGCTTGGACTGCTAACTGTGATCCTGCCTTGCTGTGAAATTCCTGTACTTTTGACCTGGTGTTAGGTGTGCGAAGTCCAAGTCCTACCTCCGTCTGAGCCTGGCCCCGCCTCAGCCTAGTCGTTCTCGCCCTAAATGTGTAGAGCCCTCTTTTGAAATCTCCTAACTGGTGCATTGAGGTGTCCTAACCTTTTCCAAAGCAGTGCCCCCCCCCCCGATTTATTGCTAGTCTATGCAGTTGTTACCTCCTTAAAAAGAAACAGGATTGAGGAGGAAGCATAGGAATGGGATTGGGCCCCTCCTGCTAGTGGAGGCTGATTGTTGTAAATATTTCATCAACCTCTTTACCTGTAGAGGAAGGGGGAGGCTGAACCGGAGTAAGATTCTAATCACCCATCTCTGTCCATGTGCGTGAGTGCGTGTGTACATGTGCAATCCCCACTCTGCTTCTGTCTCAGAGGGATTGTTGTGAAGTTTTTTGGTGGCAAATAAAGATATTTCATTCTGTTCGATATTATTATTTTATTTGACCTTTTTATTAACCCCTCTCCTCTTAAAACCCCCTGCGTTCTCAAAACAGCAGAGGAGGAGGAGGTGGTAGTGGCGGTGTAAGAGGGGAAAAGGAGGAGGAAAAGGAGGCTGTGGCAATTGGGAGAGCCTGCTAGTGAGAACCAGGCCTTCTGAGGTGAAGCAGGCCAGTGCAAAGGACATTCTTGGTTAGTCCTAAACTCCTTTTCCTCACAAGCAACTCCAGCTGTGTCCAAATGCCCAGCAACGCTTCTTTAAGCACATGTTTGTTGTGGAGTTAATTGTAGCCATCACCAAATTTAAATTTATAGGAATTTTCTTGGCTTCACCGTGGCCCTCCTGCCAGATGTCTCCGTCTGTTGTAGTCAAATATGTAGAGCTGAGGGTAGGGCGCTCTCTCTCTCTCTCTCTCTCTCTCTCTCTCTCTCTCTCTCTCTCTCTCTCTCTCTCCCCAGACAGACGGATGCCTAGGCCTGGACCACCCTGACTTTTATACATTGGATGTTCCAGTATTAAAAAAAAAAGCCCCAGAAATGTGTTTTGTGGGGATTAGCAAAAAGAAGGGCACTGGAAAAGGTGATCTATGGGGACAGTCTTCACGGCAATCTCTATTTCTGCGGAAAGTTAACTAATCCCTTCAGTTCTTTCAGTAAAGACATTCACTCATCTCTTCAAAATTTGTTATTTGAGGTAAGAGGTTCAGGACCAATTCTTTCATTTTTCTTCTGTCTCTCTGTCCCATTAGAATTCCAAGAAAATATTTTCATTCATGTTACATTGTTGGATGAAAGGCGAAAGCATCCTGGGTCTCAAGTTTAGATACTGTTTTGATGACAGGGATTCCTGCAGCTGAGGTATCTGCTGAATCTCTGATTTTTAAGTGTGGCTCTTTGAGATTTGTCATCTTTGCTGTATTGTGGCTCACACTCTTTGATGTGCTCACCCAGGAAAACTTTATCATTCAAAGCAGTGTCTTTATGTGTGCACGTGAGTAGTATGGTTTGTGCACTTTTGTCTGCATGGAACAAGTGTGACCTGACCTACACACTTCTGTCCTCCCTGGTGTGTGAACACTGTCGGTATTTAATGAATGTGGACAGGAATACAACCGAGGGTCCTCTGTGTGTGCATGAGATGGGGGAATTTCTCGAGCTGTGATGTTTGTCCACTATAACCAGCTATACCAGTGACTGTTAGCATGCAGAAATATTTTCTATACAACAATGGACAACCATAGAACAAAGCTATTTTTTAAAAAAAATTATTAGCATCCAAGGACTCCTGATCTTAGAGAAAAATATTTAAAACTTGCAATTATCATTTTTTTACAAATGCATAGCCCAGAAAAGAACCTCTCTTCCAAAGATGAGAGAAAAGTCATCATGAAAAAACAAAGGCTTGTGTGATCTGAACCCAAGAACCTGACTTTCTGTGGTAACCTTCGTTAAAAAAAATAAAATAAGAAGGGTCTCTAGCCCCTAAGCAAAGCCACCTTCAAACTCCTGGGATGTCCAACCCCCCCTTGCTGGCAGGAACACTCTGGGCTCAACCCCTTGGGGTAATCCCCTCCAGCCACAAGGCTGCCCAGGAACAAAAGATCGCAGTCTAGACGCCGCCATAAAGCGTCCGGAGCCTCTAAACCCAGTTTCATTTCGCCCTTAACGACCCAGTCTGGCCTGTGTTAGAAAATGCTTCCGTTCTAAACAGTAAACAAACCCCCAGTGGATGGTCTTGGCTCTTCCAAAACACCCCAGACCCCTTTGCCCCACATTTCCCTTCTCTTCCTTCAGCCTTTCTCAGCTCCCAGCTCCCCACCCCCAAGTAAATAAACCAGAGGCCGAGTTCAAAGTTTCCTGGAGCTAAAGGAGGAATGTTGGTTGTAAAAATCCAAGTTTATAGCGCACGTGGGAGTTTACAAGGGTATTAAGTGGTGTGGACTGAGAGAGCTCTCTGGGCCCCACCCCCTTTTCACTATGGTCTTTAGGGGTACAAGGGGAGTTGGGGTGCTTGAAATGAGAAATGGACTGGGGGGAGCTTTGGATTTGGAGTTTCTTTGTCACTCAGACCCTGGGTGACAGGGGAAATGCAAAACAGAGGAGCCTTGAAGGTGGGCCTACCACCCCCACTCTGAGAGAGAGCCCCTGGGTTCCAGATCTCCCGGACAGAAAGACTGGGAAGCTTTGCTGTGGTGGGGGCAGGGGTGGAGGTGGGGTGGAGTGCGGGACTGAAAGGTGCAGACCAGGTGGCTGAAAGTCAAGAGAGCTGGAGTTACCCATAACTAGTTAACCAGAGAGCTGAAATTACCCATAACCAGTTAACCTGAGAGCTGAAGTTACCCATAACCAGCTAACTGGAAAGCTGGAGTTTCCAATAACCAGTTGGCCAGAAGGGCAGGAACAATCTGGAGAAGGCTGACAGAAGAGAGGCCTTTTCTCAAAAAGGCAAAGGAGAACTTTGAACTTCAAGGAAGTCAAGGGCACTACCCCTTCCTCCCTCATCCCAACCCTCCCGCCCCTCTTAGGAATCTGTAGGTTAGTTCTTCTTCAGGCCAGCATTCCCTGAAGTGGGGAGTGCTGAGGTTTTCCTGGTGCCCTAGGGATGGTGCTGTGGACTAAGCTGTTCTTGCCCAGAGCTGGCCAATGTAAGTCTGCACGCGACGACACTCTTTATTATTCATATAAACCTTTAGAAAAGGCAACGCCCTGGAAGTTTTTATAACTTTGTTTGGCATAAAAGTTTTACAAGATTCCCCCTCCTTGAAGGAAAAAAAAAATGGCTTAGCTCAGGTCTTGACACAGGATGGAATCCTTGAGAAGGGGGAGAGAAAGATGAGCCTTGAGGCTTCATCATGTGTGTAAGGGGGTACTTTTCTTTGTGGAAGGCAAAAGGGCTTGAAAGTCAAACCAGTCCTTTCTGAGGTCTACCCTGGACCTGTCTTTGGGGCCTTGCAGAGAACAAAAGCCACAGGCATTCAGGAGAGCCTTCCACCATGCGTTTGACATGTACTCTTTACAGATGCACACAGTGCAAAATGTCAGCAGTAGACAAGCCTTCCCCATTAGAGCCTGCTTTCCTCTCTCTCTCTCTCTCTCTCTCTCTCTCTCTCTCTCTCTCTCTCTCTCTCCCCTCTCTCTTCCTCTCTCTCCCCTCTCTTCCTCTCTCTCCTCTCTTCCTCTCTCTCTTCCTCTTTCTCTCCCCCCCCCTGTCTTTCTGTAACTGTTCGTCCCTCTCTCCCTTTCCCACACACACATCCCTTCTACCCACTTCTTGGAGGAGAGAAGTCCTATAATCCTGACTCAAAATCCTAATTTGGGGGTAGGGGCTTTTACACACACAGTCCTGTTGCTTTGGGGATTTAAGAAAAAAATCCAGACTAGCAGGATATTTGTGCCTACAAGTTGCAATTGTTACATAATCAGAGACAGCAAGGGCCCAGCGGGCTCCAGTTCTCCTGAGTCCTTTATGGACAACAAAAGTACTCATGTAGTGACATAGCCTTGGAATGTCAACTTATATATAACTCCTTGGACCTGCCTTCTACCTGTCATTGACAGACCCTGCCCCTCTCACGCTCCTAACCCTAGTGCTGAGAGCACAAACAAGCTCAACTTTAGTCTGTTTAGTGCTCAGTTCTGGAGTCAGAACAAAAATGAGGGAACTTTCCTTTAATTATGGGTCTGGTAGACCAAGTTTCTTCAGTGTGATGGAAATGGGCCTGGCACTTCAAGGAGCCTTTGGCATTGATGCGGAGTTGCCTCTGAATCGGCATTTCCTTTCCTCTAATGGCGACTCTGAGGCCTGGCCACCTCCTGTTCACTGTTGTACACTTCGCCTTGTGAGGAGCTGAGCTGAGGCTGAAGGCAGAAGGTCAACATCAAGCCGGAGCAACTGGACCGAGGATACGCGAATCCAGTCTGTCGCTTCCCCTACTCACATAGCTCAGCACAACAGAGAAAACTAAGTAAGCCACCAGAAGCCGCAAGCTGGGGAGGGCAGCAAGGAATTGAAGAAAGCAAGGATAAAGAAGAAAAAAGGAAAGGTGAAAACAAGAAAACAAGTTAGAGTCTTAGGGAAAAAATAAGGGATAATTACAGAGAAAAAATAAGGAGACAATAAAAAGATAACGAAGAGAAAGGAGGAAAATGAAAAAGAAACGAGAGGAAGGAAGGAAGAAAAGCAGGGGGAAAAAAGCAACAAAAACCTTTGAAACGAAATTTAGCTGGTGATGGAGGTTCCTGTTTTTTACCCTTAGGAGCGAAGCAGCCCAACCAGCCCACATTGACTGGAAATCTGACCTACGGAGGCAACTCTGAAACAAACCATTAAAGTGGGGACCAGGACCTTCCCCACAAGACCTCCTCCCTTTGGGCTCCTCCTCCTGACGACTCTTCTCTCTGAGGTCTGTGCGGTCTGGTTTCGATTCCGTAGGCTAGGTTAAATAACTGGTTTCAGAAGGGCCAGGAAGCAGTGGAGCTGACGCAGACAGAGAACTTCAGGATTTAAGGATCGCAGGAAGTGCTTTGGGTAGAAGTGAATACATGAGGCTGTGTACGTGCAATTAACCGCAAGCTGGACGTGTGGATAGATGCTCGACAGCCTCTGGGTGCAAGTGTGCACAATGTCTAATGTGAGAGCGAGTCGGCGGCAGCGCTGCCTGCCCGCCCGCCCGCCCGCCCGAGGGGCTGCAAATCCGAATAGAACAGAAGCCGTCCTCAGCCTCTCACCTTTTCTACCTGTTTGAAACCTTTCTCCCCTGAACCTCTGAGCACTCCACATTTTGCTTGGAGTTTCCCTGCTCTAGATTCAAGCAGAGCATGGTGCTCTAGAAGAAAGGCGAATTGTTCCTTCAAGATTTGGGGAAAGAACGATTAATCTCGGCCTCCAAAGCAAGAAGATAATCCTAACAGTCAATGGTGTGATTTTGTTTTACATTTTTGCTTGAGATTTTAGTATGCAATTTTTAAAACTGTATTTAATAATTTTTATTCCAAAAGAAGATATACTCTTCCTTCTTTTTCACCGTCTTCAGAATTACACCAGACCATCCTTGACCTCTCTTAAAAAAAAAAAAAAAACTCCGACAGTTTTCAGAGGAGAGAACCGGGTACTTCTGGGCTTCAGTCGGAAAGAGCCCAGACTCATTTCTATCTATTAGCAGGGACCCTTAGGGTATCTGCCCCCAAAGAACTTCTAGGCCCTTCTGGAGCCAGCAAGGAGCTCCTGAACCCTCTTCTGCTCCTTTGCTCGCGGACCCAAAGGCCGCAGAAGGCCCAGGAGGCCCAGTCCAGTTCAACAGGACTGCCCTTCGGTGTTTGTATCCTTTGACTCTTCGGGCGGGAAGAGTCAAAGGAGCCTGGGCCTTACTCTTAGGGCGGGTGGGATTTGTTGAGACACAGGCACAGCCTGAGTCCCCACTTTGGCCTGCAGCCCCCGGAATTTTCACTTCCTTGTTGAGGTAAGAAAAGGGGGAGACCCAGAGGAAGACTTAGGTGCAGGGCTCTCTACAATGGGGGAAGTTGAGGTGATAGCCTTTAAAAAAGCAATGTATGGGTTGACTAGCAACACAGACTTCCCCTGGGGCCCAATTCAGTGACCAAGGGTGGCCTTTGGGTAAGGCCAGTGGGCTCCGGGCAGTGGCAGCAGACTGGGTAGCTAGGGCGGCGTGCATGCCTTTGAACGCCAGGTTGGGACAATAGGATGGAACTGCCTTTTGCTCAAGGCCTCAGGAAAGGCGAGTCCAAGGGGGCAGGGCTTGGGACCCAGACTAGACAGGACTTTCCTCAATCCACACAAATGCTCTCTACCCGGGCCCTCGCTTTCACTCCTTTCCTTTTACTTCCATTAAGATAGATCCCAAAGTCTCGGAAAAAGCCAACAAGTTATTCACATCTGCGTCAGTCCGAGCAAGCCAGCGGGCTCTTGCTTAACAGCGCTGGGTTTCCGTTTATCTTGAGTAATTAGAGGCAAACATTTGTCCCAACGGGGGTCCCACTAAGGCTGATGAATTTAATTTCTGGTTTCATTAATGGGCCGTGTTTATCATACTTCTAATTATTTCAACTTTAAACACTACTCGTTCTTGTGAGGAGGTGGGAGTTGAAGCAGGAAGCTTTTCTCCTGAGGGTATTATTTCTACTAATAATGGTAAGAAACCTGAAGTAAGTCTCTTCACTTCATGACTGGGGTTGGAGGTGAGCCTGGGGTGAGGCAGGGGGGTCTGGCTGGTCAAGGAGAAAGTCTGGATGACTTTGCTTCTCTCTCTCTCTCTCTCTCTCTCTCTCTCTCTCTCTCTCTCTCGTTCCTCCCCCCCCCAGACAGGGTTTCTCTTGATAGCTAGCCAGTTTCTGTCTGGGTGTGTGTTGTTTGAGGATTATTCTAGAATCTCTCAACTTCAACCTCCTCTGACTCTCACTATCTCCTCTCAGACTGGGTTCCAATTCCACTGTCCGCTGCAAAGCTCTTCCCTCAAAACCTTCTCTCTAGCCAGCACAGCGCTTCCTAGATGGAGACACTGCCCCTTCCCCAGCTCCTGTCACTGAGGTAAAAGCTGGGAAGAGCTGAGGTAGTCCAGCCGCACCTGGATGTTGGAGAAAGGGCCCTCCCAGAGTCCAGAACAGGGGACAAGGGCAGGGTTTTGAGAGGACAGACTCCAGGGACGCGGAGGAAATAAAGGAGATGTGAAGGAGGAGGAGGAGGAGCCCCCAAAGCCACATAGTTCTCTATTGCTTTGGTCTTTAATTTCATCTTCCCATAAATGAGGAAATATCAGTTCCCATACTAAATTTTTATCCCCAGATGATAAATATGATGGGAAATTTTCTTTGGGTCCTTGTAAAAGGGAACGGTTTCGATCAAACTCATGGGGAAAGACTTATGCAGATAATACAAACAGAGTGGCCATAAAGTCTCCGAGGTTTCCCGCGGGATGGGCAGTGGGACAAATGGCTCCCCAGACTGAATGCCGCTGGGAACTGTCCCAAGTCTGGTCTGGGGCCTAAACAGCCTAACCTTGCCCTGGATAACTCACAGGCTGAAGCCAGGGTGACCCCTGCAAACGAAAACACAAAATTATTTCAAAGCTCCCCTACCGGCCTGCAGGCCTGCAAACAAGCCATACACGCCACAGATCTTTCGATTTTTTTTTTTTTTTACCCTGGAATCAAGGGACCCATGCGTCGTCTTCTCCACACCTGGCTAGGGGAATTTGGGGCACAGTTCTTTCCTTAGTCCACTTCCATTGTAGCTGGCTAGGGCCTCCAGCAATCGGTCCAGCTTCTTCACTCACGCCGGTGCGCTTTCGACCCTGGAACCCTTTCTCAGCCAGGCTCTGGTCTTTGGGGGTGGGGGAGGAAGCCCACTGCCTCTGCCCAGGAAAAAATGTAGGACTACCAGAAAGACAAGTTATTCTCCGGATTCCGTTTCCTGAGGAAGGGGTGGAGAGTTTAGTTCTCTTTGGAAGAAAGGTGATGGAGAAATCGAACGAACTATTTTAAACACACATTTTCCCCTGCTTCTTCACTTTAGTAATACACACACACACACACAAGACCGCCTCTCTTCTTTAAAAAATATTCCCAAACAAATCGCTTAAAAAAAAAAGAAAAAGAAAACTTCTTCTCTGATGAGGTTTAATTGCGTCTTTCACTTCTTTCTGGCATGCATGCGCCACTCCTCCAACCCAATCAAGGCCTGCAAGTTCGGACTTTCTCTCCAGGAATATTTCTTGTTTTAGTAGGGACAAGGTCAAGCGGAAAAGAAGGGCTGCCAGGGCTTGGAGCAAAACACCCTACCAAACCCGCTCGAAGGCCAACAAAGGCCAGAGACTGGAGATGTTCATCCGGTAGGGCCCAGGCTGCAACTCCAGGGTTGGGGACAGGATACCTCTAATCTTCAGCTTCCTCCTCCAGTGATCCCAAAGTCCACTAGGATCCTCCTTTGCCCAGCATCCCTTAAATGACCGTGACCTATCCCAGCCCACTCTAGACACCTGAAATTCCCAGTTAATCCCCCACAAGAAACTTACAACTCAACCAACCTCCAAGACTGGTGGTCCGAAGCTCGCAGGCCCAAGGGCCAAGCTGGAGAAATCAGGAGGCAGGAGAGCAGAAACTTTAGTCCTGACTGATTCTTTAACTTTCTCTTTCGCCCTAAGCCCACTGGAGATCCTTCCCGCCTCCCCCAAAGCATCGCGCGGCACCGAGCCCAAGAAAAGAAAAGGTGGTTTGGAGTGAAGAAAGTGGAAGGTGAAGAGATGGGAAGGAATACCTGAAGCTTGTCTGGACCTTTTAATTTGAATTTGACTGTTTTGAGCCCTGGTTGCCTCACTCTCTCCCGCATTTTCTCCCTCTCCTCCCCCCTCTTCCCGGGAGTTACAGGCTGGTTCTGTAAACAAGCCCCACTCTTCCCAGAACATCCCCACGTCCCTCCACCCATCCCACCACCACTCCACCACCACCCCACCGCCCCCGCAGAAAGGGGTGCGCTTTCTTTGTTCGCCGGGAAGGGCTCCCGAGCCCTTACCCCGAGGCAGCTGCTAGGTGGCGCTGTTACTCCACGCTGCGCGCTCCGCCTGCCGACAACTTGACCCCACTGACGTCACGGCCGTCTGAATCATCAAGGCCATTTTCAAATCCCATTGGTCTAGCCGTCACATGGTGAGGACCGAATGCTCGGATAATTATGGAGCTGATATTTCCCCCCTCCCCTTCTTTTTCCTCCCACCCCTCCAAACGCCCCCCCCTTCCCGGATGGGGGAAAAAAGATGTCAGCTCCTCCGCTGTAGTATTGCTCCTTAAAAACCCCTCTCTCTGAAAATGACATGCCCTCGCAATGTAACTCCGAACTCGTACGCGGAGCCCTTGGCTGCGCCGGGAGGAGGAGAGCGCTATAACCGGAGCGCAGGAATGTATATGCAATCTGGGAGTGACTTCAACTGCGGGGTGATGAGGGGCTGCGGGCTCGCGCCCTCGCTTTCCAAGAGGGACGAGGGCAACAGCCCCAACCTGGCCCTCAACACCTACCCGTCCTACCTCTCGCAGCTGGACTCCTGGGGCGACCCCAAAGCCGCCTACCGCCTGGAACAACCTGTTGGCAGGCCTCTGTCCTCTTGCTCCTACCCACCCAGTGTCAAGGAGGAGAATGTCTGCTGCATGTACAGTGCAGAGAAGAGGACGAAAAGTGGTCCCGAGGCAGCTCTCTATTCCCACCCCCTGCCGGAGTCCTGCCTTGGGGAGCACGAGGTACCTGTACCCAGCTATTACCGCGCCAGCCCGAGCTACTCGGCGCTGGACAAAACGCCACACTGTGCTGGGGCCAACGACTTCGAAGCCCCTTTTGAGCAGCGGGCCAGTCTCAACCCGCGCGCTGAACATCTGGAATCGCCTCAGCTTGGGGGCAAAGTGAGTTTTCCTGAGACCCCCAAGTCCGAAAGCCAGACCCCCAGTCCCAATGAGATCAAGACGGAGCAAAGTCTGGCGGGCCCAAAAAGCAGCCCCTCGGAGAACGAAAAGGAACGGGCCAAGATAGCAGACTCCAGCCCAGACACCTCGGATAACGAAGCTAAAGGTAAGGCTGTCTGGGCCCCCGGGGCTAGGACACGAAGGCTGGTCTTCGTGTTCAGGACTAAGGTGAAGAGAGGGTTGAGCAGAGGCCTAGGGAACTCGAGGGTTCTGAAAATACCTGGGTTTGAGGATCCTGTTTGCCAATCGCCTGGGTGGTGGAGTGTCATTTAGCAGGGGAAGGTAAAAGGCGACTTGGAGGTACCAGGCCAGCCTGGCCTTTGGGTGCATAGGCGGAGGATATGAGTATTACAGGCAGCCTGCGGGTACCCTGTGCTGCACAAGATCCGTGGTCACTCCTTGGCGCGTGATGGCTTTGGTTTGCTTTTTCAGTGGGGTGTCCTGGGGGCTCACGTCTTCAGCTAAGGTCAAAGCGCACAAAACGCTTAAGATGGCGATCCTTGGGCAGGGGACGAGAGAAGGCTTAGAGATGAATCATTTCACTTCAGTGCATTTTCCTAGTTGGAAAAATGTTTCCTACGAAATACAATTTGTTGTTTGTGGGTCCGATTTGTGCGTACAGCTTGCACCCCTGCGATTTCTGTCTCGGCAGGGGCCTTGGGCAGTGAAGCTGAGGCCGGAAGGGGTGGAGGTGGAGGGCTGCCCGCCACATCCCTCCCTCCTCCAGATGCTTGGCTTGTGGGCTTTGGATCAGGGCATTGGAAATGTTGCTTTCCTTCCTTCTTTTTTCTTTTCTTTTTTGATCTTTAAAAAATTTCTTTTTTCTATTTTTACTAGTTATGTTTTTCCCATTGTTTTTCAAAAGCTGCTTAATAAGTGAGTGCTGGAAATTTTCTGTGTGCGTGGCAAGCGGTTTACTCCTGAGAAGGAGTGAGGCATTGGTTGTATTTCTTTGTGATTTTTGGTTCAAGAAGGAATGTTCAGCCAGAGTTCAAGCTCGGGGTTCAAGATTCATTTCCTCTGTAGCTGGGGGCACCAGGACCCTTTGCTGCTGTCTATGGGGAAAATACAGAGTTTGAACAGGATTGAGATGCTGAGGGCAATGACTTTCCCTGAAAAGTTGGAGCAAAAAAAAAAAAATTAAAAAAGGCCCAATAGGGAAGAATAAACCCGCTCCTCAAGACAGTGGCTCCTGGTGGTGTGCTAGGCTGACCCCTTGATGTAAAGGTAGATGAATTGAAAGCGAATCAGGCTGGGAATGCCCTGAACCTTGTGTGTAGTGCTTTGTATATGGACGCAACGGCACATTCATGTCTTCAGGCAACCTGTGCCCCCCTCACACACACACACACCTCTTATGTTCCTCACATACTCATTCTCACACACACACACAGATGCACTCTTTTAGCGCACAAGGGCAAAGCCTTACCCTCTGGGGTCTGCTCTGCAAAGATAGCCTTGGTAAATCAGTCCTTAGAGATTTTGGCCAGAAGATGACCATGTCTGTGCCTGTGAGGATGAGGGCATGAGGCACCCATATCACACACATGCCGTTATGGAACATATATAATGCCAAGTTTAATTTTATCCACTCACCATAAGTCCTGAGCTGGACTGGGGTAGAGGACTATGGCAGAACAAACTTCGTCCTAACCATACCAAGAAGCAAAGTCAAGGTTAATAAATCTACCTCCTAAACCCAAAGGACAATCACTTTGATAGATTCCCCTTCTCTCCTTCTCCCCCCTCCTACCCCAAACTAACACCCAGAGGTTGCACTTCCTGTTCTCCTTTTTCTTCACCCCTTTTTGGTGTTTTCATCAGGCCAGAGGGAAAGAGCTTTTGGCTAAGGTCCATTTGCAATTTCTTTCCTCCTCTTAAAACCCAACAACCCCAATAAAAAAATCAACAGGGCAGAATAAGATGTGGAGAGCCTGCAAACAGCTTGGCAAGAAGCTGCAGGTGCAGAATGGAGAATAATTAAAGACATTGACATTTTTGGACTATAGCTTCAAGTTTGCATCCCCCCCACTCCCACCCCTCACCCTGACTGTTTTCTGGTTGCCCTAGGAAACTCTCCCATCACTAATCCCTACAAAACCCTGGACCCAGAAGTCTCACTTGACTTAATGAAAAAAGGAAGTAGGGTGCACACTAGCTGTCAGCAAAGTTATTTGCTAGGTATCAATGACTCCCTAGTCTTTAAACTCTATATTTTTCCCTTTAAAGGGTGGCTGTGTTCCTTTCTGTTACCTGAAGATCAAGGTTCATCCATTTCAGCAAAAAGACCTACTAGGAAGAGAGGCTAACAATATCCCTTCTGTGTATACAGATGTGTGTGTGTGTGTGTGTGTGTGTGTGTGTGTGTGTGTTTCAAACACCCATCTACACATAGACTCTAGGGGACTACAATACCTTAGGATGTCTCCCTTCCTTGACCTTAAGTCCTCTCTGGTCAGGGGAAGTTTTCTGAGAATCCCTCAGCACGCCTCAGAACTGGTGCCCTTGCCCCCGCTGCTCAGACAGGCTTTTCTGCCTGTACCTGAAGCTCGTGGCCAGGAGAGAAGGAGGGAGCTAAAGTTTTAAAAGGACAGCAATCTTGTGGCAGTTCAGGCGGGAATAAGAGCTGGGGGCCTAGTGCAGGCAGTCCTGAGATGTCTTTGGCTGCAGAGACAGGGACAGAACCCCTTCATGGAGTGAGGGGTTAAAGCTCTCCAGGAAATGACTCTGAGCTGCGGGGCAGAGTGCATTGAAGATTTTTTTTCCTGTCTGACTGGATTTTTTGAGATCTGGAGCAGAAAAGAGTTGAAGGAAAGCCTGGTGAGGTTTAGGGTAATCACCTGGATCAGGAGAGACATTTGGAATCTGTTAGGTTAAGGTGAGCTTGACTAATTTAAATTTAGCAAACACTTTGAGGGTAAGCACCTCCCATCTTTCTTCCCTCTAAGTCTGGACCCCTAAGGATTTCCAAAAGCCCCAGAGAATCTGCCCCCAGGCCTGTGCAGTCAGGGGAGCATCTTCATTCGCCCTCACCCCAAGAGGCTTCCAAAAGCTGCATCCCCAGGGCTTGCTGCTTCCAGGGATACTTATGTAAATAATGTTATTTTTAACAGAGGAGATAAAGGCAGAAAACACCACAGGAAATTGGCTGACAGCAAAGAGCGGAAGGAAGAAGAGGTGCCCCTATACTAAACACCAGACGCTGGAATTGGAGAAAGAGTTTCTGTTCAATATGTATTTGACGCGAGAGCGCCGCCTGGAGATTAGCAAGACCATTAACCTCACAGACAGACAAGTCAAAATCTGGTTTCAAAATCGCAGAATGAAACTCAAGAAAATGAACAGAGAGAATCGGATCCGGGAACTGACCTCCAATTTTAATTTCACCTGAGCCAGCGTCATCTCCTCCCCCTCCCCATCTCTCCTTTCCCCGCCCCTCCTCCCTTTGTGCCTGGTGGTATTTTTTTCCCTCCCTGAGTATAAATGCAACGCGCCTGCAAAGAAAAAAAAAGGCAAAGACCTCAGACTCTCCTTCCAAGGGACCTATGGTTTGTGCTGCAAGGATTCTTCCACCTAAAGCATGAGAAATGGGGTGCTGGGTTTTGGGGTGTTGTGCGTGCCCTCAAGGATGGGGTGGGAGTGTGGCTGGTGTGTGTGTCGTGTCAACCCCCACTCACCCATGCACTCACACGCAGCATTCTGCTCCCCATGCAAGCTAAGATAGAATCCACCCCATTATAGAGAAAAGAAAGGGGGGAAAATCAACCAGAGAGGGTCTGTAACCTTGGAGATCATAGTCAGATTGCTCCCTCCTTGCTGCATTTCCCCCCTTAGAATAATAGACAGTCTTGAAAATTTGTCTAGTATTTGTGTGTTTGTCATAGCGCCCAGCATCTAGACCCAGCCCTCCCTGTGTCTTTCCCTTCCAGTGACTCTGAGAATCTGCTTGAAGTATTTGTACTGCTTTCTGCTTCTCTCCCACCCCTCCCAGCACCCTGTCCCTCCCTTCTACTAACATCTCAGAAATTCCATCAAGAACAAAATAATTAAAATAAATAATTAAAAATAGAACATAAAGTAAAGACACCCCCCCGGAGTTGTCCTGTCCCTGTCTGGGAGTTGTGTTATTTAAAGATATTCTGTATGTTGTATCTTTTGCATGTAGCTTCCTTAATGGAGAAAAAAATCCTAATAAATTTCCGGAATCTTAATCCTCAAATGGGTGGTTTTTTGTTTTTAGTGGCTTTTTTTAAGCGACACCCCCTCCCCCAAAACACTGAGTGTGTGGATATGTGTGTGTTTTGTGTTTGACTCATCTTCTACAGCCTTTCCAGAATGTCTCTTGGCGGGTTTAATGTAAGTGAGAGACCATAACGTTGATTTAAATATTATCCAGGTGACCACAATAAGTCAAGGTCATAAAACAGTAATGTCAGGACGGTCTTGGTGCGCGCGAGAGGTGGATTTTATGATCTGCAAATATAATGTGGGGCTGCAGTAAAAGATGCATTTAAAGGTGACTGAGGAGGGAAGAGCCAGAGAGCACACTGCAATCTTGAGGAGCAGACGGATCTGATTGCCTTCGGTACTGGGGGTGGGTGCACCCCACCACTGCTGGGGGGCCCTCAGGAACCCCCACCCATCTAAACAGAGGAATAAACTTAACCACCAGAGAGGCACCAGGACCTCAGCCTCCCTCCCCCCCCCTCGACAGCAGCTAACAGCAGCACCAGCGGCAGCAAGAGAAGGAGGAGCGGCGACAAGGTAAGAGAATCGGTTTCTTGTTCTTCTCTTGGCGGTGGACTGAGGACTAGTGGTGTCCCCAGGTGCCTGGCGAGCAGCGGGTAGAATACGGAGGAAGGTGTTTTAGGGCATCTGTGTTTGCTGAGAGCTTCGGATTTGTCTGTGGCCGCCGTCAGTGGAGGGCAGCGGCTCTGAACTCCCTGTCCTTCTCTCCGGTGGGGCTTGGTGGTTAAAGGGGGGTAAATTGGTGGTTTTGGCTTCTTTATATTTGCAGGCACTTAGGGTTGTTTGGAAGTCCACCCATTAATTAGTTTAGGTGTCTCTCGGTCTGGCTGTATTTTGGGAAAAATAGGGTTGGAGCCTGAAGCTTAGGTTTTCTTGTTTTTGCTGGTGTAGGAGTGAGCCTTGTCTATGTTCTTGGTCCTTGTGTTTTCTAGCTGTAGGGCTTTGCCAGGCAGTGACCTGACTGGAAGGAGAGCCGATCATAGGCGCTGTGGTCCAGACACCCCTGTTTGCTGAGAAGCCTGAGGCATGGGGAGTCTGAGAGGAGAGTACAGGAGAGCCTGATGGACAAGACAGGGGACCTAGCTCAAGAGTGGAAGAATGATCCAGCTCCCTGCCCCCCAGGACCAGGGCCAGATGCAGGGGCATAGCTCTACTGCAGTACTGGGGGTGGGGCAGGTATTTAGTGGCTAGAGGCCCCATCTCACCAGATTTTCCAAATGCAGTTTGCTTATACCAGAAATTAATAGAGGCAATCGGATCCTTTGCCTACCCAGCCACCCAAAGTCTGTTCTCTAGTCCTTAGGGAGATTGTAAGGGTGGAAAGGGGATCGGGCTGAATTTCTTCCTTCCCTAAGCCCCTTCCCTTCTGCTTTGGATAGATGCAAAGCCTAAACTCCGGCCCTGCTTGCTCAGCTGATCTGTGGCTTAGGTAGTTTCATGTTGTTGGGATTGAGTTTTGTACTCGGCAACAAGAAACTGCCTGAGTTACATCAGTCGGTTTTCGTCGAGGGCCCCCAATCCACCTCTCCTAACCCTTCCCTCCCCTGTGGGACTGCCCCACCATCCTCATTCCAGATAGGGCAAAGTGGGTGCAGACTGAGGAGGGCAGGCTGTGAGTGGAGGCCATGGGACAAATTCTGGACAACCCTGCTTTACAGCCTACTCCTTCTCAGCCTGCCCCAATGTCTGCAACTGAGGGAGAGGGTTTTTCTTTCTCCCCTGTAGCTATTGTCTCCTGGGTCCAGCTGATAGACAAAGAAAGTCCAGCCAATTCCAAGGAAATCCTGGAGTTCACCTTTGGCCTGTTGGGCAGCAGGGTGGGGAAGAGTCGATAAAGGAAAGAAAAGCTCATAGAAAAAGGAGAGTCCCTGAAATGGCTAGTGTCTGTCCCTGCCACCTCTAGAGAGAGAACAGGGCTCCTTAGGAAAGTGGGGGTGTTGTTCTAAGAGTTAAGGAACTCTGAGAACTGTGGCTTACCCTACCCTCCACAGCTCCATCTTCAGGGAAAAGATGCATACAGGAAGTGGGTAGGTTAGTGGAGAAACACCAAGTCCAAGTAGAAGTCGTCCCAAACACACCCCATGAAGGGCAAAAGCCCAGCTCTGGTCTGTCTACTTGCCTGTTGCCGCTAGGCCTTGGTCTGTGTGTCTGCTAGACTGTGGCTACTAAGCATTTGCCTGTCCTGTATTCTGTGGAAATGTCTGGGTAAACAGAAGCTGCCAGCCCCCACTGTGACCATATTGTTGGGAAGGCTGATGCTAGGGGGCCGCAGGGAGAAGAATGGGGCAGAGGGAAGTCTGAGCAATGAGAAACTTAACTGGTCTCCTCCACTGTGTTCCCCTCGGCTTTCTCAATTCTGGCCTTGGTTTCTACGGAGAAGGATCTCAATGAAGGTTTCTTGGTCTTCAAAAGAAAAAATTGGGGTCTGGGGAAAAGGGAGACAGACAGCTCTGTTTTTAGAGACTGGAAGGGAGGTCTGGTCCTAGAAACCCTTTCCATAACTATGATCATGAAAGCAGGGAATACCATATGCAATCATGTCTCTAACAAACTATCATGGAGAATAATTTTATATTCTCAACATGGTGTCCAAGAAGAAAACAGTGTGACCCTACATGCATGTAGATTTTTTTCCTACCTGTACCTTCTAGGTTTTCTGGTGTCTCTAAGATCAATCAGCGTGCATGCCTGTCTGTCTCTCAAATTTATTTTGCCTTCCATGGACATTGGAGGAGAAAATGATCATAGATTCTCCCTTTTCCAGCTGAATTTTCGGTCTGTCTGTCCTCCATTCCTTTGTAGGAGGAAAAGTATTCAAATTTCTATAGCTCCCAGAGAAATAGGGAGATTTCCAGAAAAAATAATAGGCTAATAGGTAGTGGAAGATATATAAGGAGATGCCTTGGTTTGGGAACCCATGCAGCCTTTAGCTTCAGAGACTATTTGGGTAAAGAGAACCTCAGGCTGGAGCAAGGTGTTCAAGATCACTTGGCTTACAGAAATCGCCCCGATGGGCCGAAATTTATCAACATAGAGCTTCTGTGCCTTTGACCCTGTTTCCATTTCAAATATGATGGGCTTAAAGGAGGTGGTCCAAGAGTCAGGGGTCAGAGCATCCCCTTCCCTAGATTGGGAGAAAGAGAGCAAGGTCTCATCGGGCCAAGGTGAGGGCCAGTCTTATGGTCAGAGTCCACCCCGGGGGCCCTGGGGCTGTGGATCACGGCTAAGGCGATGGTAATTATTTATTCTCTTCGCTGGAAGGGAGTCTTCAGAAGTAACAGCGTGAAGAGGAGGGAAAAAATTATCTCTCTCGTCTGAGGATATTAAGATGGATTTTTATTTCTTAAAGGATCCTCCCCGCCGAGAGCACATAAGCGTAAACTTAATATATGCTCCACAACCCAACTCTAGAAATCGCAATAAAAGTTAAAACCTCCCCTACTGGTTTTTTTTAATTATGATATGGGAAAGGGGAGCAGGATTTATAGAGCTGAACTCTGGCGTGTGTTTGAGACTTGCGGGAGCAGGAGGAAAAGGCAAGAGCTCACCAAGGAGAGCCTTGGTCTCTGAGACATCTCGCCTGTGGAGGTCTCAGGCTCAGCCCAACTGTGGCCTCAATCCTCTGTGGCCTCCCTGGGACCTCACCCGGGCAATCGTCCTTGCCTCGGTTCACTCGCTGGGAGACGCAGCCCTTTTTGGGAACAGGTGATGTGAAGGCGGCAAGCGGGCATGGGGGGGGGTATAAATGAGAAGAGTAGCGTATAGAGCTTTGTGTGGGTCCCTTGTTGGGGACGAGGTTTGCCCAAGTGTAACCCAGCGGATGGCTGGATTCGGAGGGGTATCCATCCGGGCGGATGAGAGAGCAGGGACAAGGTGGACTGTGTGTGGACATTGTCTGCAGACTAAGCAAAGCAGACTCCTGGGCTGTGGTCAGCGGCGAGCTGGGCAACCGGATGTTGAGTCTGTAGGAAGGACCTTGAGGTCTGTTGGGTGTTTAAGCTGCCGGGTGGCGGCAGCCCGGAGTACCGAGGAAGCGTGCTGTGCGCCCGCCGCGGCGGTCATCCTAGGCTAGGCTGTAGGCCCTGCACACCTCTGCGGGCGGTTACTGGGCTGTGTCCCGAACAACTAAACTAAGATCGGACCAATGATCACATCATGAAAATAAATGCAGTTTGGGTCTTTTCCCCCCCTCTCTATATAAGCGGCCCTTTCTTTTTTTCTTTCGGAGATACCTGGATTTGGTCCAGAGCAGGTTGCCCGCGGGAGGGCCCCGCCAGCGGCAGCGTGCGAGGGAGGGAGGGAGGGCGAAGAAGGGAGGGAGGGTAGGAGGGCGGGTGGCGGCGGTTGCGGTGGTCAGGGCTTCCCTCCCTGGGCGGGAGGCGGCTGTCCTGCGTCTGGGGCTGTGAGGAGCGGAGGAACAGGTAACGGAGGCTTCCCAAGGCGGGATTGAACCAAGCCTAAAGTACCAAGCCTGGGGGCAAGGGGGCTCTGCCTGAGGTCCTGGCAGGAGAGAAGGTAGGGAAATCGGCGCCAGTCAGGCCTGGCAAGGAGGCCTTGGGATGTTCAACCTGTGTATGATTTCAGCCTCACACTCATGTTGTGAGTCTGTCTGCCTTGGGAGACGCCGCTTGCCTGTCTGTCTGAGACTTCTCAAACCCGGACACTCCTTCCAAAGGCTAAGAAAAATTCGTCGTCGGAATGTGTACTTTCATTCATTGGATTCTCTGCAACTCGGCGGGGCCGGCACCCCCAAGTTGTAAGGGAGTTTCTTCCTGTTTTCTGGACGTGGAGTTCTTTGGCTCCCTCCGCCACGGGCTGAGTTTTTCCGGTTCTAGGTTCGCGAGTCGCCCTGAGGTTTGAAGCTAGACAGTTCCTAGTCCGGCAGGGAGGGCGCGGAAGGGGGTGGGGGGAGGCCCGCGGCTCCTTAATTGTACTTCGAGCTTGTATTGTCTCTCATTTCGCCACCTACGCTTCCTCAGTCTGGGCTCCAAAGTCACTGCAAATTTCCTTGCGAAACATACATCACACAAAAGATCAGGTAACAACGTGCTCGGAGTCAATGAGAGTCAGAACACTGGGCAGCCCCGGCTCTGGGGCGGCTCCCCTATCCAGCCACTCCCCAGGCTGGAAAACCGGACTGTGTGGGGGGAGCCGGAAATAACACCGTTTGCTGCGGAGCGGCAGGGCGGGGGGCGCGGGCGCGAAGGCAGGCCGGCAGGCCGTGGCGTTGAGAGGGCCACGTTCACAGGCCTTGGGGGTTTCACGCTTGCTGAGCTTGGGGGCCTGGCTCCTGGTGTGGTGTGCAGGGATCCCAGATACCCACCTTGAGTGGGGGTAGCACGTGGATCTCCTCGCGGCAGGCAGGAGAGCTCAGTTTCTGCTTCCAGTGCAGGCTTTAGCTAGAAGGAGTTGTGTGTGGGTGTGTTTTTCTCAACAAAGAGGGATCAGGAGAGATGGGGTAGGGAGTAGAAAGGGAACCAGGGAGGGGGCGGGGAAGGGGAGAGGGCAGCGGAGGGATGAAATGAGCCCATTTCAGGGGAGAAGGAAAATGAAAGCAACCGGCCTTCTCGGTTCTGGGCGGGTGCTGAGGAGCAGCAAGCGGGCTCCCTGCCTGCGGCGGTTCGGATGACCCGCTGGGGGCACCGAGGAAAGCCTGTTTTAAATTTAATCCGAACTTGACGGTGTGAATTGAACCGGAGGGAATTTAAATCATTAAAAGGGAGACACCCGGCAGGGGGAGGGGGTGATGACTCTAGCCTATCTGTTTGTCTGTCCTTCCCATGGTGCTAGCCTGATTGTGGTCTCAGTTGCTCAGGTTTGACGGGATAGAGGAAGTGTGCCCCTCCCCCCTCAGGGCACTCCTCTCCTGTGCCCACTGAAATCTGTTGGATGTGTACGGTGAAAGGTAGGAACTCCAGCGAATACAGAACTGTCAACTAGACCTGGCCTTTTCCCTCCCCAACAGTTACTCCTGGCATCCTCAGGTCTCTCAGGTTGCTCCAGCGGTGCTAAGGAAAATGGAATGGGATGGTTTGGATGAGAGAAAGTCCTGGAATAGAATATAAGAGCAATTGAACCCCAAGATGAGACCCTCCTTTTGGTATCCCCACATCTTTGCAAGCCGAGATTTAGAGAAAACCACTTCCCATCCCTGATCTGCTAGCTTTTAAATGTGACAACCCACACGCAGGACCTAGGCCTAGTGGGCTCTGGACTCCCAGTGTCTACCTTCCTTAAGGCTTCTTCTTTCTGAGAAGCATAGACAGAATGGGGCATTGGCAAGGAGGGGCCTGTGGGCGAGGCCTGCTTCCCAGTCTACAGCTGAGCCTGCTTCTGAGTGGGGAGTGTCTGGAGTTTTTGATCTCAAAAGGAAGGCAAGGCAACTGTCTCTCTTCTGCTTCCTGGAGGATCTGAGGGAGACAGGGGTCCCTGAATGGTGCTCTCGAGTGCCAGTTGCAGCAGCCTCTGCAGAGTAGGCAGGCTGGGTGTGCAGGCTGCTCAGAAGTTGAAAAGAAGGTTGTGTGCAAAGGGCGCAGGGGAGAAGGGAGGTCTCATTACAGTCAAGATATCTAAAGAGGGGCTCTCTCGAATAGACGAGGGTTCTTAAGAACTTCTGTTTAGGAACATTGGGGTAGAGACCGACAGGCCCTGGCGCCCTGTGAAGATGCAGAAAAAAGCAGGCATGCTGTCTCTTCCCCTTCTATTTCTTCCTCTTTGACTAGAATGTGGCTTAGCCCCCAGCAGCTGAAGTGACTGCCGGGCTAACTCAGATTCTGTGTCCCACCGGCCTAGTATACCCACCGGAGCAGGTCTCCCAGAGGGGGAGGAAAGGAGGCCTCTTACGCCATTGTGTCCAGACAGAAGTGGCCGCCGCGCCCGGAGCGGTCCCGCGGCAAAGCCCGGACAAGCAAGAGAACTGCACAATGCCACGGCTGCTCCTGTGGCTGCTCCGGCTGCTCCGTCAGCCTGCGCCCAGCCCCAGCCCAGCACCATCCTGCCTGTGCCTCTCTGCGCCCTTTTCTTCCTTGTGTTTTGAGAGCCTTCCTTTCCTTGTTCTTAGGTCTCTTCCTCTCGCCTGCCTTCTTTTCCTTAATTCATTCTCATTCTCTCTCTCTCTCTCTCTCTCTCTCTCTCTCTCTCTCTCTCTCTCTCTCTCTCTCTCTCTCTCTCTCTCTCTCCTCGTTATCCTAACCCTCCAGTTCTGTTTTTCCTTCCTCCAGTCTGGAGACCTGTTTAAATTGGTCTGTCAGGCTCTGACTCTCTTAGGCTCTGTCCCTTGATGTCCTCTTGGCCACAGTCTGTCCCGGGGCCCCACTGAAGACTAAATGCCTGTGCTCAAGGCTGCCAGTAACTACTCAAGAGTCAGGCTGGGTCCCCAGTCACCCATGGCTGGGGGAGGTGCTGACTATGCTGGGGATTTGGAGAAAGCCTCTGCAGAGGACCTGGAACCGCCTATGTGTTCTTGAACTAGTGAGGGAAATTTTTTGATTGACAGCTAACATGACTGCATCAAGGCCAAAGAGATACTCTGTTTCTTATGTAATTTGGATTTTCCAGCCAGTCCAGCCCAAAGGAAAAGACAGTGAGCTCTGAGGAGAATTAGTCTCAGGCTCTGAGTGCCTTTCCCTAACCAGACACTTCCCTGCACACCCACCCCATGCCTCAAAAAACAAAAAAATCCAGCTCTGATATACTGAAAAGCGAAGAAGGAGAGGAGGGGCCCACAGGTACTAGGGAGGGCTGCAGCAGCTCTAGAGTCTCTCCTAAAAGCTGCAGTTGTCCCCTCCCCAACCTTCTCACCCTCTAACACAGGTACCTCTCTAGCACTTCCTCACCTGGAAGAGTAGAGGGAGAGGAATGTAGGAGAAAACCAGTCCCCACTCCACACTTAGAGTTTGGACTGGTCCTGGTGACTGCATAGAAGAAGCCACAGAACCTGCTTCCTTCAGAGCTCACTTCCTAGCCTCAGTTCCTGTTTGTTTAATTCCCTTCGCATAGACTCTTTCCTCTGACCCTGAGACTGCACCCTGATTCTTTAGATTCTTTCTGCTCTGCCTAGGTGCATCACCTGTCCCTTCATCCCCACAACCATCCTCTTTGCCTCCTCTCCTGAACCCTTACTGAGGACTTTTCTGCCTCTCCAAAGCTTTCTATTGCTAAACCACCATGGGAGGTCTGTTGAAAAGCTGTACATGCAACAAACCCCAAATTCGAGGGGGGGGGATAGCAGTCAACTTATGGGGAGGGTGGAACCCCTCAGTCACACAGCCACCTCCTGAATTCTTCCATCCGACCCCAAAGAAATTGCCTTCTCCCATCCCTCCATTGCTTTTTTTCTGTTCCAAAAACAGCCTACAATTTTATTTAATGAAAGACACATTTATGAACAATCAAATGATCCTCATAAAAATTTTATTGAAGGACGTAAAAACAAGCTACTTGCCCACGACCGAGGTCTCTCTCTCGCTTTGCCTGTTCTCACCCTGGCTTTCTGCAGACAGAACCTCCGAGTGACTTCTCTTTTTGGGGTGTATGTGAAGGTGTCACAGAGATGACCGGGGGCAAAGGAGAGTGAGCAGGCAGACAGGATGGAAATGCCCCACTTAAGTTGTATAGTTCTCTCCTCCACTTCTTCAAGCTGGCAGAGAAACAGATACAATAAATTTAAATAAAGGCTTATATATCTGTGCCAAAGCAAGAGGAGACTTGTGAAGCTGATGATAAAGGTGTGTGAAGTGGCCCAGTTCTACTCCTCCCACCCTACAGACCACCTTCCCAAGCCTCCCATACCCACCCTAGATTTGGGGAGCTGAGCTGGCCAGTGGCAGAAGAACTGTCCCCTTTCCTTCCTTCCCTCCCTCATCCCAGCTTGTTCAGTCCCCTCCCACCGTCCCTCCCTCGCCGCTGGTGCTGCTATTGCTGAAAGAAATACATTAATACACCGTATTTTAAAAAGCATCTTTAAAAGCCACGTTCCGAACTGACAATCGCAGATCTCCGTTCACTCAGAGACTGCAGGAGCTTCGGGACCGACAGAGATAGATTACGTCAAGAAATAGTTCCTCCACCTACCTCGTCCAGCCTCCCCGCCCCTGTGGGGCTCCCCGAGCCCAGCTCAGCCCTTGGGGGTCCAAGAACCCTGGCTTCAGGAACTCGCATTTTCACCTTGGTGTTTTTTTTTTTTTTTAATTCTCATGGTAGGGGGAGCCATCTGCTTTTGGCTGCACATGGTAAAAGGGGGGGGGGTTCCCTGATGAGATATGAGTCGTCCGGGGTGGGGTGTCCAGCGCCTTGGGTCCAGAGCTACAGATCGCCAGGAAAACGCAGGTCGCGGGGATCAGCAGAGAGAAGGGGGTGGTAAAGGGGGGAAAAAGCAAAGGGAAAAAAGCCCCTGCGCATTGATCCGCGCCGTATTTTTGGGTAAATACGATCACGTGGGGGCTGGGGAACCAATGAGCTGCCGGGAAAAGGCTGGAAAAATAATTACCTGCCTTGATTGTTCTGTGAGCAGATAAAAAGTACATATACAGTTCATACAATAATCTTATGTATGTAAAACCCTGTTACGATGTCGGCGACGGGGCCCATCAGTAACTATTACGTGGACTCTCTCATCTCTCACGACAATGAAGACCTCCTAGCGTCCAGGTTTCCGGCCACCGGGGCTCACCCTGCCGCCGCCAGACCCAGCGGCTTGGTGCCGGACTGTAGCGATTTTCCGTCCTGTAGCTTCGCGCCCAAGCCGGCAGTGTTCAGCACGTCGTGGGCGCCCGTGCCCTCACAGTCGTCCGTGGTCTATCACCCGTACGGCCCCCAGCCCCACCTCGGCGCCGACACGCGCTACATGCGGACTTGGCTCGAGCCGCTGTCCGGCGCCGTCTCCTTCCCCAGCTTCCCGGCCGGGGGCCGTCACTACGCCCTCAAGCCCGACGCCTACCCCGGGCGCCGCGCCGACTGCGGCCCAGGCGACGGCCGCAGCTACCCGGACTACATGTACGGTTCGCCCGGGGAGCTGCGCGACCGCGCCCCGCAGACGCTGCCCTCGCCCGAGGCGGACGCGCTGGCCGGCAGCAAGCACAAAGAGGAGAAGGCCGACCTGGACCCTAGTAAGTTGGGAGCAATTTTCCTTTACAACCGGCACAGGAGGGGAGGGGAAGCCAGGCGGGGGCAGCCGGATTACAGCCCGTCCAGCCGCGCGGGCAGCGCGGGAGAGGGGCGAAGGCGAGGGGGCCAGGACTCAATAAAAACGAATTACCTTGGGGAGCTAGCTCTCTGGGGCAGGAAGGTCTGAGACTAGGGCCCTGGCAGCCAGGTTGGGAGAGGGCCGGTCAGGGGAACTTCTCTGCCAGAGGCTGGCTTTGAAGGAAGACCCCTGATTCGTCCTCTTAACTCAGGCTTTTTGATTCAGTGGTCACTTTCGAAAAATAAAATGCAAGCAGGGACAGGAGCTGGGCTGAGGGCCTGTGGTTCATTTTGTGGTTGGAGAAGGGGCAGGGCAGCAAAAGGAAAGAAATTATCCCTACCTCTTAGCCAGAGTGGGGGGTCCTCATCCCACTAGAGGTTTATAAAATAAAAGGTCCACTGAGTTCTCCTCCCCCTAGAAGGGTCTAGGGGGTATGTAGTCTAGGAACTTAGGCCAGGACTTCCAAACAGAAGTGGGAGAGAAGTAACTGTCCGAGTCTCCTTAAACTTGAAAACCCACTTTTAAGTGTCTACAAGAGAAAGTTGCGAATGGGGATTAGGAATACGGAATGCAATAGGTTCTTCAGATTAAAGAACCACATACACGTGCCCCCCCCACACACACACAGGAGAGAGAGAGAGAGAGAGAGAGAGAGAGAGAGAGAGAGAGAGCGAGCCTGAGAGACTCTAGTCAGGGAAAGAACATTCTGAATGTTGTGTAGAATGGGGGGCTGACTAGGGTAGGTAAAGAGGTGGGGGGGGCAGGTGTAAGCTACAGGGTCAAAGAAAGAGGGGACTAAGAAGGAGAAACAGCAGTGGAGGGGTGTAGCCCCCTGGGTGTGAGGAAGTGTCTGGGGGATCCCCAGGAGGAGACTTCAGGAAATCTTTTCCTCTAGCTCCATAAGGGGCCAGGGCCTAATTATACCCTCGGAAGACTTCCCTCCTGCCCTCATCTACTCCCATAAACCTGAAATTGGAAGCTTGGAGGCTTGTCTCCTGCAGAGTCTGTCCTGGAGCTGGGGGGGGGGTGCAGGGGAGACCAAGAAGAGGGTTAAGATGTGGGGGAGCCTTTCTCCAAGGCCAGCAGCTCTCTGACGAGTGGGGAGGTTTAACCCTGAATATTCGCCTCAGCAGGGTTGAATTCTGAGCAAGAGATGGACACTGGGAAGTGCTGAGGGTTTAGCGACTCTCTGGGTCAGGAAACAACTATGAAATTTCAGGACTTGGTCGTGGGCTGTGAGAATGGGAGGGGCTGAGGAGGAGGGAAGTGGAGAGGAGAGGGGTCTTGCTATAAAAATAAAAAACAAGAGAGAAGCGTTTATGGGCCTATGAAACAGTTGGAAATTTGGACTTTTTATGAGGATATTCTCGAATTACTACTCTTGAAGCTGAAGACCAGACTGTGGGGGCTTTGGTAGCTTCAAATTTCCTACAGTTTTAGGTGCTGGAAACTGGACAGGGAGGGCACGTGGAGAGGGGGAGAATGCAGAAGAGAAAGGAGGAAAATGCCTAAAGTAAAACGTGACCAAATTCAGGTTCAATTATTGAGCTTGAGGAGCTTGACAAAGACTGGGGTGGGATAGCTGAGGTCTTGAGCTGGAAGGAGACTCTACTGATCCTTGCCTATGTTTGGCCCTCCAGGCAACCCCGTGGCCAACTGGATCCATGCCCGGTCCACAAGGAAGAAGCGTTGCCCCTACACCAAGTACCAGACGCTGGAACTGGAGAAGGAATTTCTCTTCAATATGTATTTAACCAGGGACCGACGATACGAGGTGGCCCGTGTTCTCAATCTCACTGAGCGGCAGGTCAAAATCTGGTTTCAGAATCGGAGGATGAAGATGAAAAAGATGAATAAGGAGAAAAGCGACAAGGAGCAATCCTAAGCCTGCCCCAGCCTGCTGCCAACACAGCCAAGGAAAACATAAAACCCCACAGAAATGTCCCAGCCTAGGCGGCAGAAAGCACGAGAAGGAAAGAGCAAGATAGAGAAAAGCCCACCGTCTTAAAAAGAAAAAAGGAAACTCTGGCGATGTGGGAGGGCTAAGTGCTGAGGAATTGGTGTTTAGAGGTAGTTCTATCCAGCGACCAGGAGGCAGGAGAAACTGCATTCTCTTCCCCCCAGCGCAAGCGAAATAAATGACACACACACACAAATGTGATTTTTCCCTTCTTTCTTCAAAGAAGCCAGTATTTGAATCTCTGTGTGTGTGTGTCTTTCTGTGTCTCTGTCTCTCTCTATGTCTGTCTCTCTGTCTGTCTCTGTCTCTCTCTCTCTCTCTCTTATTTGGTCTGGGCCATTTCTTCCTGGGCCGTGGGAGCTCTGTGGGCAGATTTTATACAAAAAGACACACACACAATGATGGTTTCCAGCCAGAGCTGAGGGGTGAGAGCCCGATCGTAGGGCTGGGTCAGACTGCACAGGCAGGCTGGTTCCTCAGGCTTGTATAGAACCGTGTTCTTCTCATCCTAGTGCCCCCTCCAGCGCGTCCTGTAATGTGCTTCTGTTTGTTACAGTAGAGCAACTCTGTTAATATATCGAAGTCACTTAAAAAAAAAAAAAACAGAAATTCAACTGCATCTAGTTCTCGTCGTCTTTATTTCTCTTCACCCGTGGCTCTGTGGACGAGGCAAGGGCTTAATCCTCTAAGGGAAGCTGGAGCCAGAACCAGAGAAGGGGCTCCTTCTACCTCCGAAGGGCAAAGGCCTGCAGCTTCTCTCCAGGCAGGGCAGAATGGGAGGGGGGCTCCTTGGAAGGGAAGGAGGGGAGGCTGCTGAGACAGAGGCCTAGCTTGCGCCTGCCCCGGCTGGCTGCCTGTGAGTTTCCTAGTGGCTTGATGGAGCGTGTGGGGAGCGCTGCTGGGATGGTTTTGCTGGCTGTAATTAATTGTCGTAATTTATGAGTACATGAGATCGGAGAGAAAAGATAGGTGAAGATGAAAGTTGGGTGCTGGGTGAAGGCCCAGGCTGGCTTCTTGCCTGGTGGCTGTGGTGCTGTGGTGCTGTGGTGCTTTCAGGGTTGGCTGAGAAAGAAGGCTAGCAGGATGCTCAGCTAGGGGAAAAGGCCATGCAGGCCTCAAGGAACACTGGGGGACAGGCACTGAGTACTGAATGAGAAGGGGGGAGGAGGAGGAAGGAAGAAATAAAAATACAAGAAAAAGAAGACAGGAGGGGGAAGAAGAAAGGAAAGAAGGAAGGCAGGAGAAAATAATGAAGAGGGAGAGAAAAAACGGATCGCAAAGTCAATATAATAAGAATTAATTTTTTCTCAGTGAATTCATTCCTGGTTCTTCTCTCCCCTTCTAACCCCCCCCATGTTTAGTTTGAATGTTGATAAGTGTTACTAAGGTCATGCTAAGTAGTTCTCCTAGGGGGTAGTGAGGCCAGGCTACAAGGGAGAGAGTTAACAGTTAGCTAGCAATGGGGTGCTCTCTGGTGGCTGCTGGACCCCAAGCACAGAGGCACAGTGATGTGTACCTAACAGTCTGGTGGGGCTGTATGGCTGCCCTGCACCCTTTTCTAGAACCTTCTCTCTCTGGAGCTAACAGTTTCTTGGGCTAATCAGAAGCAGACAGAACTGCTGGGTCCGCCTCATCCCAGCACCCCTTTTCTCGGAAATCCCCCAATCTGGAAACTATTAAAATTAGACTGCTTGAAATATAGCCCTTTAACATCTCAGGCCATCCGCTTTGCCAAAGCATCCCCTGGCAGGACTGGTGGGCACTTGGAGTGACAGCCTCTGTCACATTATTTGATTGGAGGAAAGTGAAAAGGGTTGAAATTTTTGATTCTTTAATATTGTGGGGGGAGCAGCAACCAAGTGGCAACAACAGACTTAGCAGCCAAGCCATTGATGCATTCCCTATTCCCTGCTTAGCAGACCATCCCACTCCTGAACATTGACTCCTTGGTCTTTTGGAAAGAGGCTTCGCCTTGTTTTTCTCACTACCTTACTCTTCCCTATGGTCTTTTTGCTGTTCTGTAATCCTGGCCTAAGTTCTGCACTTGATGGGAACCAAGTGCCTTAGTCAGGACTATCAAGAGAGAGGGTGCCGGCTTCTCTCCCTGCCTGAGCTTAGCACTGTTGTCCGGCTTCCACCACACCCCTGCTCTAAGGTCTGCTTCCTGAAGCCTGCCGGCTGGAAAGGGGGCCTCAGAGCTTGTAGGACCCAGAAGAAGGTTGGATTTAGAGGCGGCCCACTCTTTAATCCCAGTTTCTAGCCTCCAGATCAGCATTAGATTCGATTTTATTCATTAGCATTTGTGAATTAAAACAACACGACACGCATCTGGGGAGAGAAATGAAAGCAGACCAGGAGAGGGTCTGGCAGACTTTCTCTTCCCTCCTGTGTCCTTCCACCTCTCCTCTGCTCTTTAGTCAGAATCACAAAACCCTAAAGGTTGTCCTACTTGGGAAGGCAGAGGTAGGTACATTTCCGGAGCCCAGAAATGCCACTTTTATGGTCCTGTTTGTCTCCCTGCCTTGGGTTCTGAATGGGGCCCCGAACAAAACAGCAACGCGAAGCTGGCTAGACGTCTGGGCTTAATTGTTTTATGGTTTAAATAAGGTGGACAATCTTTCCTTTGAAATCGGATTATAGGAATGTTTTGTCTATAGCCCACAGAGATCAGGACCTCTCTGGCCGAGAGGGAGAGCTGAAGAGCGCGCGCATGCTAGGGAAGGGCTACAAACCAGGGGGTGGGAGCAGCCTGGAACGGTCAGAGTCCCACCCTGAAGTCCAGCAGGCAGCGGGTGGAATAGGCTGTGCAACACGATAAAAGGGACTGAGAGTGCTGGGAGCAGAAGGTCCTGAGAACTTCGGATGGGGCGGTGTACCCAAGCACCCACGTAGGCAAGGGCAAAGGCCTGAATGGAGGAGATCACAGCTATTCCTTTGCAATGTCTCTTTATTCCAGAAAGGAGAGTTACAAAGAGAGGAAAGTGTGGAACCCTTCACATGGTTTATTTCAAGAATTTAGAAAAACAAAGAATAGAGGCAACCACCTTCCTGGAAATCTCTCCTTTGCACCGGTTTAGAGGCTTCTTCCTCTCAACTTGCTACCTTTCAGTTCAGCCTAGGACCTCTGCGGGCTTTTCCTCAGTCCGATTGCATTGGAGCAAGTGGACACGAGGTGGCGCTGTTGCTCAATGTTAGAAACCTCTCTCTCTCTCTCTCTCTCTCTCTCTCTCTCTCTCTCTCTCTCTCTCTCTCTCTCTCTCTCTCTCCCCCTCTCCCTCTCCCCCTCCCCCTCTCCCACCTCCACCTCCACCCCAGATCAGCCTGGCCTACTGACAGTTGAGACCAAATTGGAAGCTTTGGCCAGAAAGGGCCTGGCTTCTGCCGGCTTTTCGGCCCCACTGCCTCTGAACAAACCAACCTTCTCACCTGCGAGGAGTAATAATTCGTGAGTGGCAGCAAGAGATGGGCCCTCGCTCTATCGGAGAGTTCAGGAGGTAAAAGAGTGCAGGCATCAAAAATAGTCGCTGATGGAGATAAGTGAGGAGCAGGTAATTAACACAAATAGGCGGAATGACCCGAACAAACGAACATAAATCCGTGGTACCTAAGAGGGTGGTGCAGGCCTTGGGCAGAGGGAAAGAGCGCCGGCGAGGATGATTGCTTGCGGCTCCTTTATTTCCAGGCTCAGAGAGCAAAATAAACCAGATACGGGTAAAAGAAAAATAAATAAATAAGTAAGTAGATAAAATAAAAGATGATAAAAGCCTTCAAAGGGGAAAACTAAGTCCAACCAAAGCTTATAGGACTGATGGGTTCTCCGGACAGGCGGTGGTAATGTTCGGGACAGCCGCATTCCACGACACAAAGGCCCAGAAGAATAGCTCCCTTGCAGGTTTTTTTTTTTTCTGGACCATAAAATCTGGAAATAGATTTCCCCACCCCCTAAAAGATAAGACACAGGCCCCAGAGAGTATCCGGACCCTCTGAGTCTCCTCTTTCCAGTCAAAGAAGAGAAAGTATTTATGACAGCCCCCATGGTCAGATGCTAGGAATCCAGAATCCACTTTCTTCAGCTCTACACCGAGCAAATTCTCTCAGATGGAAAAGGCTGGAGCCAAAGATGCAGCGGGCTATGCTGGGGTGGAGATGTTCTGGGGTTCCTCGCACTACTCTGGACGCTAGTGAGATCCACAGCCCTGACAAAGCACTTCTGGAATCTCCCCTCCTGCTGCCTCAGAGCTAGAGTTCTGTCCCTAAGAGTTTGGGCAGTTCCTAAGTTCAATAGCGGTGAGTTCCCTAAATTCAAAAGATTCCAGTATAGAGTCTCTTGCCTGAACACCAGGAATCTCCTTTAAGAATTTGGCTGAGAGTGGTCATTTCCCCAGTAATTATTTAAATAAAAAAGGACAGGGGAGAACTGCTCTTTCTATCCTGCCTTGCCCTGCTAGCCTGTCCTCTACGCCTAGAGCCATCCCACAACTGGCTCCAGATTAGGGCGGGAAAGGAGGAGATCTGGCTTTCTACCACACCCTTCCTTGCCCAACCCTGAAACCCCAGGATGAGGAAGAAAGACAGGTAGAATTTTTTCTTGATGCAAAAGCTTACAAATATATATATTTATCAAGCATTTATATTCACCAAACATTCTGTGCATGGCCTGGTGCACACATGTATGTACAGGTCTGTGAGTCAGAAAGGCCACTTTCAGAAATGTGTATAGCTAGTGTGAAATGAACATACACTTGATATGTCTCTGAGTAAGAAAATAGTGCAGCATCTATATATGTACATGTACATACATAGTTATGTATATACACACTATACACATATATACATATACACACTCATCTATCTATATCTGTATGTATGTATATGTATGTGTGTATATACATACAGATAGATAGATAGTTAGATAGATAGATAGATAGATAGATAGATAGATAGATAGATAGATAGATAGTGTGTGTGTGTGTGTGTGTTCCGAGTGTGCTCCAGGATGGCTTTGTAAGCCTCACTTACTGTGGAGGAAGAAGACAGAAAGAAATCATTCTTATTCATCTTCATTCAGGAGCACAATAGCACACATTCACACACATGCGCTCATGCTTTCTTCTCTTTTCTCCCTGAATTAAGCCCACTGTAGACACTGTGGCCAGGGAAGGGGGTTGAGGGTCCAAGGTTATTTTTCCACTAGAATTAACTTGAATTTGTCCAGTCTTGGGCATGGGGATCTGTGTCCCCCTCCCCGAAAGTGTGGGTAAATATTTAAAGAGTATCTGTTGACAGTTCCCATCCACATCCTGACCTGGGAAGCCTGCCTGGAGAAGAGGGGGGTGCAGGGAAGCCTGAGGGCCCCTGTAGGTCCAGCTGGCATTTCCTATGTGGTGGTGGTTTCTGAGAATCAGTAAGAGGCCTACTCCTGCTCCCTTCAGCCCGCTAATAGTCTCAGAAACAGAAATGTCTTGGGTTAGGCTAGGCAGAAGCCTGGGCGCTCAAGCTGTTTCTCTTCGTTCCCATAAACAGCTTTGCTCTCAGAGTCTCCCAGCCAAGCTGGTTTGGGTTTCCTGCTCCTTGGAGGAACTACTTTCTGCAAAGGTATTGTGGTCTTGCTGGGGTACATGGAGTGTCACCCCCATCGTCTCTACCCATAGTAGTCAAGGGACAAGAGTCTCAAGGTTGTAAAGAAGACAGAGCAGCTTCAGACTCTGGGGAGAGGTCAGGGACTTGAGGGTCTGCAGCCTGAAGGGTCCAGGTACATGCTGTGCTTCTTCCTGAAGTCCCCAGACTTTAGGAACCCCCAGGTAACTCACCTTTGAGGTTAAAGGCTCAGCCCCGACTTACTAACACTCACCCCTGGGGTCTTCTACCTGTTGAGGTAACCTGAGTTGACCTGCTGGCTCAGGTATCTCTCAAAAATGACAGAAAAGGGGTGCACCTTCTAACAAGAGTACATACTTTGGAAAAGCTGGCCTGGCCATTAGCTGGGGCTGGCTGGCCATCCCCTACACACACACCACACCCCCATCCCTCCCCTCTCCTCCCTCCCTCTTCTCCAGGTCCCCCCCAGGCCCGAACCCCTCAATCCTCTCCCCCCTCCCTTTCTCTCTCTCTCTCTCTCTCTCTCTCTCTCTCTCTCTCTCTCTCTCTCTCTCTCTCTCTCCCCCGCTTGCTCGCTCGCTCGCTCGCCTGTCTTCATGTCGTGGATTGATGAACGCGAATCGCGTGTAAGCGCCGCCACCGCCGGGAGTCTGAGGAATTCGCCTGGGCTGTTAGAGGAAAGAGCTAAGTGAGCGCGCGCGCTCTACCTACCGACAGTGAACAGAGCCGCTGCCGCCCGAGCCCTCAGCCGGCACCGCGCCCCCACCTGCCCAGCCCCCAGCCCAGCAGTCCAGCCCGGGGGAGCCGGCCAGCTTGGGGGTTCGGTCCCGGGGGGAGGGGAGTTTCGGGGATACCGGGCGGGGGAGCGTGAGCCAAGGGGAGGGGGCCGCAGGTTTTCATGTGCCCAGCATGAGTTCCTACTTCGTCAACCCCCTGTTCTCCAAATACAAAGGCGGCGAGTCCTTGGAACCGGCCTATTACGACTGCCGGTTCCCTCAGAGCGTGGGCAGGAGCCATGCGCTGGTGTACGGGCCCGGAGGCTCGGCGCCCGGCTTCCAGCATGCCTCGCACCATGTCCAAGACTTCTTCCACCACGGCACCTCCGGCATTTCCAACTCAGGCTACCAGCAGAACCCGTGCTCGTTGAGCTGCCACGGAGACGCCTCCAAATTCTATGGCTACGAGGCGCTCCCCAGACAGTCCCTTTATGGGGCTCAGCAAGAGGCGAGCGTGGTGCAATATCCCGACTGTAAATCCTCCGCCAACACTAACAGTAGCGAAGGACAAGGCCACTTAAATCAGAACTCGTCTCCCAGCCTCATGTTTCCATGGATGAGACCCCACGGTGAGAAGCCTTTTCTCTTTCCCCTTGGTCTCCCGCGCTCCGGGGTCTTCCCCCTCCCTCGCCTCCTTTTTGTCTGCCCTTGCTTTCCTTCCTGGCTTTGGGGGTCTCTTCCACTCCGATCCAGTGCCTGGGTGGGTTCCTGGAGGTTTGGCTGGGGGGGGCACCTGAGATATTGTGAGTGTTGGGGTGAAGGTGGGGGAAAGGTGATATGTGGGTGCAAAGGGGCTAAAAAACATTTCCTCCATTCCTTCTCTCTCTCCCTCTCCCCATCTCTAAAGTCAAAGTTGGGGAGGTGGCTGACAAGAACACCCAGAGTAAACTAGGGTTATTAGCCTTTGGGGGTGGTAGCCAGTTTTCCCAAAGACAGAAAGACAGCCATTCCAAGACAGTGGCCAGACATTGGGTGAAAGGAAGACCCTTTACTGTCTCCCTCTGGCCAGAGAGAGGGGCAAGAACCTAAGGGCAGGCACTCTGACTCTTTGGGGTCTCCACTTCTTCCTCTCAGAGAAGCAGCCTGAAGGCCATTACCCCAACCTTTTTTTTTTTACTTCCTCCTGTTGGAGAGAAGACTGAATGCCTGAGCAGAAAATCAATGCTCCAGAAGAGAGAGGGGCTACACAAAGTAGGGCTTCTGGGGTCCAGGGACTAGTGCTATACAAAGTAGGGGCTTCTGGGGCCAGGGGCTAGTCAGTTTACCCCCCAGTCAAGATCTATGGGGTTTCTTGGAAAGCTGCTCAAAGATTATGAGCCCCTCTAAGGGTGGCCCTTCATGGCTCAATTTCGAAGTACAGGGGGAAGCAAAAACAACAGTTCCGGCAGGGATGGCCCTTGATTTATTTGTTGGTCTCCAGTTAGCAATCAGGCAGAGCTGCGTTACATTCCAGGAGATCAATTATTTCTCTTATTGGAAAAGCATTAGGCAGAGATAGGCGAGGCGGGGGCAGTGGACAGAAACCCCTCTCCTCTAACCCCAGCCCTTTTCCTTTTCCTTGGAAGCAGATTGTGTCCCTAGGCCGGCTTACTAAATGCCACTCTGTACTTGTAAACAAAGCTGTAAGGGCCAGGCTGGAGGCCTGAAGGACCCTGCAAGGTTCCCTTGTCCCCCACAAGCCCCTACTTTTCAGACAGCTACCTCCCTGCCCCTCACCTTCACCCACCTCCTAAGGTGAAGAAAATCAAACCATAACATGTGTGGAAACTTTTCCTGCCCTTGCTTGTCTTCTGCTGGCAGCCTCACTGGCTGGAGGAAAAACTGAGAAGAAGGGGGAGCTTTGTGGGAAGCAGAGTAGTTGGGGGGAATGGAGCACCCCCAAACCAGATATAACCAGAGTGGGGTTCTGTTCTGTCCAGCTCCTGGGCGGCGCAGTGGACGACAAACTTACAGCCGGTACCAGACCTTGGAACTAGAGAAGGAGTTTCTCTTTAATCCTTACTTGACACGAAAGCGCCGGATTGAAGTCTCTCACGCCCTGGGACTGACCGAAAGACAAGTGAAGATATGGTTCCAGAATCGAAGGATGAAGTGGAAAAAGGAGAACAACAAGGACAAGCTGCCTGGGGCCCGAGATGAGGAGAAGGTGGAGGAAGAAGGGAATGAGGAAGAGGAAAAAGAAGAAGAGGAAAAAGAAGAAAATAAGGACTAGGAAAAAAGAGAGAGAAAATCCCCCCCCACTCCCTTGAAGTTTCGTTTTATGGTAGCAGATAAATTGAGAAGTTTACGACTGTCATTTGCTTTTATAGAGAATAGAATGGCACTCACTGCTCTAACTACCTGTCAGATACGTGCAGTTCTGCTTTTATTACCTTTGGACTTCCCCTGCTCCTTATCTGTTTGGGGGGGGGGGGAGACCTAGACACAAGGAAAAGTTCTGCTCCACTTCATGCTCAGCTCACACTCACTTGTCCTGGCTTCCAGCTTCTGAGCCCTTCCTGAACTTTAAGGTCTAAGCCTTCTCACACACCCACTTCTCCCCACCCTTCCACTCAGTGCTTCTCTGGTATTTATTTTAAAGGGAATCCGCCTGAAGATGTGGAAAATGGTTCTTGCTTGGCTTGTATGCTAGGAATCAGAGTACTGAATTAACTTCTTTTTTGAAAGAAAAGGAAAGAAGAAAAAAAGCAGAAGAAGGGAATGAAAGGGAAAAACTGTTAAAAGAAATAAAAGATAGCAAAGAAGAGTCCCTCCCTCTCTGAGGCTCCTTCCTTAGAAAACTCCCTTGACTTTCTCCAGGAACCTAAGAATCTCTCCACCCCCTTACTGAGGGGTAAAGAGGGGCCTGCAGTGGTCTCTAAAATCCTACCTATCCATGCCATAGTCACTTGGGCCCAAGCCTTCCTTGCCTGTCCTTGCTGATTGATTTCTGTTCTTTGGGCCCAGCTTCCTCTGAGCTGTCTTAGTGTTTGTGCTCAGAAATCACCATAATCATGAAGACAATATGCTGATAAAAAACTTTAATATACTACCTAAAGGGAACCTGCAATAATCTTGGGGGAGGGGAGAGAAAGAGAAAAAAAATCCTACTAAAGGAGGTAAAAACAGAAAAAAAAAAGAAAAAAGAAAAAAAAAACAAACCTTCAATGTATTTTATCCCCACCTGTAGGAAGCAACCCTGCTCTGAGGGCATCTGTAATGCGGTTTTGTTGCCGTCTGTTGCTGCTGATTTCACTAAGAAAAACCCCAACAACTGAGACTGCCTAGCCCGCTGGTCTTGTGGCTTTCATTGTGCTTCTGACCCCAGTAGAGTAGAACTAAACCGCACTGAATGCATAGTTACTGTCTTGAATTCTCTGTTTATGCAACGTGCTCGAAAGGAAAAAAATGTTAAAATATATCTATAATAATAATTTTTGGTCATTTGTCTTTATGTCCAGCTATGAATGTAGATTTTGTGTCCTGAAAGCCCTGTTCCTGGTCCAAGTACTTTGTATTGTATAAGTGAGTCATAATAAAAAAATGAAAGAAGAAATTGAAGCTGGAAAGACTTGCTGTTTGTCTGTAAAGCCCCCCTTTTCCTACTTCTCCCTCCTTATTCCCTTCCCCAGCTCTGCAAAAGGCCCTGCCCTGATCTGAATTTGAGTGTGGAACTTGGGAATGGGGTGGAGAGAGTTGGGAGACAGGAGGGCAGGTGACTGGCAGTTAAGGGGTTAAGGAAGGAGGAAAGTCTACTAGAAGGAAGGAGGATTACTTAGCTAATACTACTGCCAAACAAGAAGGCTCATAGGTGCTGGGACTTCAGAGGGAAGACAGGAGCCCCTTCATTTCTGTGCTGGGTCCATGTTTCTCCTGGGACTATGCCTTTTCTTCCAGGGGTTTGGGCTAAGGGTGATATGTGGGGTTCTTCTCTTGCTTGTGAGCACCCCTTACCAGCCAGTACATCATATTGTAATAGTGGAGAGGATAGGGTTAGGGGTATGTGACGCTAAATGTAGCTGAGTAGTCAGGAGAGTTCGGCTGACAAATGCCAAAGTGTGGAATGAGGAAGCTTCTGCCTGGTTTAGAGGAGAAGGGAAGGACAAATGAGTAAGCTGGTATACCAGTCAGGGTCCGCATCCTGGAATTCAAATTCAACCCAAGGCTATCACTGCCACTCAGCCCCCTTGTGTCCACTTAGCTTCTGTTCTGATTGTTTCAAGCCAGCTCCTGGCTGGCTTCACTTTTACAATTGGGCTGCTTGCCTGGCTACCACAGTGAGGACCGCTGATTTGGGAGCATAGGCCTGTTGGGTGGACAGCCCCCACAGCAGGGGAAAGGGAATCTTTTCATTTTCCAAAATAAAGAATTCAGTACCAGGAACTCAGCTAGCAAAGGGATCATTCTGTAGGGTCCTAGGCAGACAAATCTGTTTATGCCCAAACCATTCCAAATTCCAGAGATACAAGATGTCTGGTTCAGCCAGGCCAGAGCAAGAGGGGAAGAGAGGATTTCTGGTCTTCAAAAACAGAACCCTAAAGACATATATTTTTGAGACCAGATCTCTGGGGTCAGTGATTTTTAACCTAGGCCCAGGCCGAATGTTTCACCAGGTACTAATCTCTGGCTCCTATAAAAGGGGTTCAAGATTTGGAAGGCGGTTTTCCTAGAGGCTGAGAAGCTGCTGCGGGGTGGAAGGACAGGTTGGGATAACTTTAAGTAGGAGGTGGGGGGATCTGTGGAATTTGGGGTCCCTGCTGACAACTAACTGATCCCGTTTGACTTCGGAGGCTTAGGCGATTGTCCAGGGAAGCCTGAAAACAGGCTTTCACTTCCTATCTGACTCTGTGGGGCCACCGAAGGAGAGCCGGTTCATTTTTAATCCTGGGGTGATGGTTGCTATTGGAAAAAAATCCTTCCCTGAAGCAGAGCGAGATGAACCCCTTGTAAATGGCTCTGAGGGGACTTGCAGCTCCCCCCAACATAGACACCAACCCCCCCCATTCATCCCTGGCCTGCTCAGTAGTGTCCATGGTCCTAAAGTGTCGCGTCTGAGAGCGGGTGCGTCTGGCGCCCGGCTTCTCTGGAAATGTCGGGCAGCAGGAGGGTCAGACCTAAGGAGCCCCAGCGACCCCTCCCCGTTTCCCCTGCCCACCTCTTCTGCTTTCTCTTTTGGGAAAAAAGGAGGTTAAAAACCCATTTTATGGGGGAATGTAATTGCAAGAGCGGGATGCGCTCTTTAGAAATGCGTGCTCCTAAATGTCACTGCTGCCGTCCCATTACCGAAATGGGTACCATTCGGCTGCTGCAGATACGACTTTCTCCCATTTTTTACTTTTTTATTAGCCAATCAAAGTGGCTTCCGAAAGCTATTTGTGATTTGTGAAAAATAGTATCTTTCAAAACACAAACACTGAGTTGAAGCATCTCGCTCATTTCGCCTTGGATTTATTATTCTAATCTCAACGGTAAAGACAGGATGGTGCAGCTGTTAAACTGGGGGGCAAATTCGTTTCTCGGTATTAAAAAAATACCACCGCATTTTTCTCTCCCCACTCTTTCACTGAACGTCCAAGGGAGATGGGGGTCTTGGAGAAATCTGAGGCGCCAAAGAAATTAGTGTGCCCCTGAGATACTCCCAGGGACCCCTTGAAGAAGAACATGGGTTGACCTCCACAGTCTCATATTCATGGTATGAGATGCCATCCCAGAGGGTTATCCCTAGCCCCAATTAAAGAGGATTCAGGACAGGTTGTATGTGCCATAATCTGGAAGGAAAATTTCCGGTGAGCTGCCCGGCAGTGCTGTCCCATTCTCCCACTGCCCATTGTGAGAAGCTGGGCCAGCGCTTCCTCGCCGTGATTTTTAACTACCTGTTATAAAGTTTATGGGTGGGTTTGTAAAAGAAACGAGGTCTCTGCATCCGGCTGAGGGAACTGCTTCACTGGGAAGTTTGGGGAGGGGACGAAGGGTCTCTTGTTGGCTGATTGAGCACTCAGCCCTTGAGGTTCCCTTGCCTGCTCAATGCCGACCAAGGAAAGATCTCCAGTCAGTGGGGAGTGGCCGGACTACAGCCTAGCAACCAGTCTCTAGGAGGTAGCTTATTCTGGCCTCCCCAACCGTACTTACTACCAAAATTGGTGGTCTGGGAAATGGGGTGCATAAACTTTTAGAGCAAAAGGCAGAATTCGAAGCAGTAAATGACTCTCTTACGGGCCTGCGAGCTCTGAAATCAGATCTCAGCTGCCCAGATACTGAAGGAGAATTTTTTTTTGCTTGAAAAAGACAGGTGTTTTGAGCTACCAGAGAGGGTGAAATGGTTTCAAAAGTACCTTGCTCCTCAAAAAAGAAAAAAGAAAAACAAAGAAAGCTGGACCAAAATCTTAAACGTTAACATTTTTAAAAAAATTCTTTGAGTCTTGCAAGTTGCCATTAAAAACTAGGAAACAAGAGAACCTGAAATGAAACTAGAAATGGTCTTGAGGGGTGGGAAAGTCCTTCTGTCAGAGAAAGGGACCACCTGGGGAATGAAAGTCATTTTAGGGGTCCTTGAAGCTGCCCAGGAACTGTCACCCTCTGCTGCCTAAAGGACAGCCAAATTCTGGTCCAGTTCTGTCTTTTAGACACCATCTACTACAGGCTGCTTGGGAGGGCTGCCAGCGTCCTGAGACTCCAGTTTCTTGTCTGATGTGTGGGGAGTGGGGGCTTGCCTGGGGCACCGCAGTAGAAAAGACGTGTTCTCTTTCTAGAAAACAAAGGTAGGAGTAGGTACCCTATTCATTTTTATTTCCTTCATCTCCCCAGCCTTCATTGCCTCAAGGCTGCAGACCTCTGCAAAGCTTTGATTTTCATCAGATCCAACATTATTACCTTCATTTATTAAGAAAAGTATTTAAAATTCCAGACAGCAAGAGGAGGCAGCCGACCTTCAGCGTCTGAGCCCTATTTTCTCCCTTCTATACTAGCCCTATCTGCTCTTGCTGTGTTAGTCTAGCAGCCGGTCCGTGGGGAGTGGGCGGTGGGTGAGGGTGGAGTGGGGGTTGGGTGATGGTCCCTTTCTGAGAGAATTGGGTAAACATGGCGACCGTGGCGCCCATTTGCACACGCTACACAAATGCATCGCATTCCCGGTTGTTTGCAGAAAATTTACAGCTGAGTAATAAAAGTTTACGATCGACTCACAAGTTGGATTGGCCACAAGAAGTCATGTGGATTCCATCCATGAACGTGAACTTTTTATTGTGGTTTGTCCGTTCCGAGCGCTCCGCAGAACAGTCCTCCCTGTAAGAGCCTAACCATTGCCAGGTAAACCTGCGCTGGGCGCTCTGTTCATTACCAGTATATTTTTTATTAATCTGATTAGTAATTATTTTTCCCTATTTATTTTTTTTCCTTCCAGGTGGAGTTGCCGGAAGCTGGGGGCACCTGGGGAGGGCGGGGTGGAAGGGGAGAGGCAGGAGTTGAGAACACCTCTCTCCCTCCCTCAACCCGACCCTCAGGCCCCCAAGGGGCAGGAGGTACGAGGGTGTGGGAGCTGAGATCCAGCGCTGAAGACGCCTCCACCCCTCCCCTCTCCCTCCTGCCCCTTCCCTGCAACTCTCCTTAATTTGACTTTTTTTTAATTACTAGGACTTTCCTTTTTTCTTTTTAAATTTATATAAAGTATATGTGTGTATGTTTGGAGCTGAGACAGGCTCCGCAACGGCACAGAATGAGGAAAGACAGAGAGTGGGAGAGACAGACAGAGAGAGACAGAGAGGGAGAGAGGGAGCGTGACAGCGGCACCCGGTAAGTGTTTCCTTATTGGTTCAAATACGTAACTAATGGTCCGGAGCTGGGTGGCGGTTTCAAGATGAGGACAGCAACGGCTGGTCTTGGTTAGGGAGGAGTGGGGGCTGGTGAGATGGTGGGGTCGTGGGTAATTAAGGGGCGGAAAATGGGGGGACTGGGTAACGCTGAAATACTGGTAACTGGTACTGGGGAGAAAGTGTTGTCCTGATTTCTCTGTGCGCCGAAGTTGGGGTCCAGGTTTAGAGAATCTTGGCCCTCGGGGCTCAAATCCTAGTCTGGGGCGCGGGGCCCTCTGATATCAGCCCACAGTATCATACCTGCTCTTTAGAGAGCTTGACTGATGGAAATGGGTCGTGGTGGCCTGGAAGTTCAAACTTCAAGAGTAGAAAGAATCTGTAGGCTGGACCCATTGCTCCCTAAGCAACGTCAACCCCTCAACCCCAAACAAACTTTCCAGCGCCCCCTCCCCGTTCAGCAGCCCCCTCCTTCCCGAAGAGCTAGAAACCAGACCTCACACATGCGCAGTGTGAGCCCAGGGCCGGGCCGCGGAGCAGGAAGCGGGCGCAGCAAAGCGGGCGGCGGAGCCTGTTAATTGACAATTAGGGGGGGGAGGCTGGTGGCTGGTGTGCGTCAGCCAAGGGGAGAGAGTCTGCCCACCCCTGCTCCCGCCCCCACTCTGGCGCACAGAAGGATGGGAGGCGCCCTACGCTGGGGTTGGAAGGGGTGGGGGTGGGAATGCAGCGATCAAAAGCCATTTAGTGCTCCAAGAAAGCGACCTATCCACCCCCTCCCGCTAGTCCAGCGCCCTCAGCCCCCACTTGCGCCCCCTCCACCCGGGATGCCACACTAACTTTCTTGCGCACCCCGCCGAGCTGCTCTAGATTAGGACCCGGCTTGTCCTGGTGGAGGTGGGAATGAGAGAGGTTTCAAGTTGGGCGGGTGTAGACCAGGCCTTGTCCACAGGGCCTCGAAGGTGCTGCAAGCCCGCCTGCACTTTATGGGTGGGGTGGGTGGGGTTTCCTGGGAAAGGGCGTCAGACTAAGGTGGCATGGAGAATGCTGGATCTTCCTCATAATTGGTGCTAATGGAGTGTTGTATAGTCTTAACTTGACACATATGGTTTCATAACACAGTGGCTTAATTTCTTCCAAATGTACGTGGCCCTGACTGTTGCAGTTTGATATATGACCCCGCCCTGCTCCCAGGCCTGGGTCCCAGGCGACCCTGTAAAGTGTGAGATTGTGTTTATAAAGAGCGGCTAACACACAAAATTCTTACACACCCAAACAGACACACCTTAGAGCTGGGAACTCGGCATTTTCCTGGCGAGGGCCCAGACGCAGAGCCAGACTCACCTTCAGTAGGGTCAGTTCCCCCTCATCTTCCCCCCAGAATCTCTACTGAGAGAGCCTTAGCCTAGCAGTGTGGGGGAGGGGATAGCTCGATTTCCTGTTTAAACCCAGACCCGTCGCCTGCGTGCGCGGGGGTGGGGTGGGGTGGGGCAGAGTGGGTAGAGAACCCATTTTTATCAAATTGTTAAAAATACAGTTCGACTTCTTTCAAACCAAATCCCTTGAGTTGACCCTATAGTGAATCCTCTCTCTCCTTCCCCCACAATCACCTTATCTTCCCCAGCCCCCCCAAAATTCTCCCCTTTGCAGTCAACATAAAGGCCTCTGAGGTATTCTCCCGGGGGAAGACATGGCATTTTCTCTCCCCTTTCCCACCCCACCCCCCAACAGGACTGGTGTGTCGGCAGAGGCGTCTGCCGAGGGGCTAATTTCGCGTTCCTTGTTTACGACCAAGAAAAGCGCTAGGCTCTCCCCAAATGGGCGCAGCCTGCCGCCTGCTCCGCTGCCGCTGCCGCGCACTCTGCTGCCGCTTGAGCCTGGCCCCGAGGCGGATGCCCGGGGGAACCAGGCTAGGGCTGACAAGAACGGGAATCTGTGGGACCTGAAAAGGGCCAGGGGCGTGCGTTGAGACAGTGGAGGGGCCCTGGAGGCCGGAACGTGAGCCTTTTTCCTGGCGTACAGTGGGAACCGCCGATCGGTGAGGCCGCTATTTCTCTCTTCTGCCTGTATTTTTGTCGGACCTTGTCCCTGCTAATGGCCGCAATGACGTGGGAGGGAATGTTCAGGGGCACAAGTCTCCTTTGTTCCACCCCAGAAGAAAACCGTTTTGGGAGAAGGCTGTTAGGCCAGAGTGGATTCCTTCACCTGGGATGTTAGAGGCCCCCTCCCATCAGAGGGGCGGGCCTGGGCTAGGCTGGGATATTTCTCCAGGCCTACAGGGAACCTAGCTGGATGTGCTAATAGCCATATCGAGGTGCTAGGGTGCGAGAGTTCCCGTTAAAAACACCAGCTTGAGGTGTTTTTATATTTTTATTGATTTCCTGTTCCTTCTTGGCTACAGCCCTGTAGCCTTCCTCCCCTCGCCCTTCCTATACCCTTCACCCCTAGCCCCCTCCCTTGGCAGGTGGAGAAGCCAGTGACTGGTCCTGGTTTTCAAGTTTTCCGACCTGGCCAAGGAATAAATCAGACCTCAACACAGCACTATGCTCGCCAGTTACTTTCGTTTTTCTGCTCCTTGGTTCTTTCTTTTTCTGGCATTCCGGCAGAAACTCAAGAGAGGCACCAGTGGCGATCCTTAACCTCCTTGCATGCCAAATTCTGTGTGAATGTGGTTCCTCACTTTAGGAGAGCTCCTTTGATTATCTAATAATAGGCAGGGAACTAGGAATAGAATTTTGCTCAAGGACTCTGCACACTCAAAGCTGGGGCTAGGCAGTCACTGGATAATGTGGATCAAGGCTTGGCAACCTCCCAAGAGCCTGGGACCTAGCAGCAGTCCCTCTGAGCTCACTTTTTGGGCACACTCAGATCTGCCCCTTAAGAGGCTTTGTAAGCCCTGCCATCCCTTGTGTTTCCTGCCAGGTTCCTAGCAGAAAGGAGCAGAACAAACGCTTTCTCCTCTCTTTCTGACAGTTGTGATCCCTACAGAATTTGACCTTGGTTGGAGAAGGCAACCTTGCTGAACTGGCTGTTGTGTTGTGAAACCAGGCTTGGTGGAATTATATATTTATTATATAGTCTCAAATATACCATTTCAGATTCTGGGAGGAATATAAAGAGACTCATATTTTCTTGTGCTTTTAACTATATATTACCATGTCTATATTTGTTCAACACCATGTTTATGTGCATGCAGAATTTTGTTGGCTGAGAAGGCTTGGGCTAGGAGAGAGATGGGCACAAGGAGGAGGCCCTCTGGGCATCTCTGGTGGAAATGTGTGTTGGAATCAGAGTATGTGGCTTGCAAAAATCCAAAGAAGCCACAAGGGCTTTGGCTTATTGCTTTTGCTATCCAGTCTCTGGCCTGAGAAATACTACATCCTTCTGCTGTCTCTCTTTATCTCCCTAAGAAGTCTGCCAACTCACAGGCTGTCTTCCAAGGAGAGAACCCAGTCATCTTGAAAGTGAAGTCTTTGGACTCTTTCATAGCTGTTGTGAGGCTGTGAGCAATTCTGATTCTGAGCAGCCAGGACTGGGCCTGGAGACTGAAAACCTTCATAGGGATGGATGGCAAAGGGATTATAGTGGCTAAGATGATTTCTGGGTAGGGGTCTGGGTGGCTGCAGTCCAAGGTGATTGAAAGAGCTTGTGGAGGAGGTAAACCTGGAGGGGCAAGGGTGCTTGTGAATAGCTCCCCCCACCCTTTGCCTCCCTGGCTCATTTCCTCATGCCAGATTTGACTGTCTGGAAGGTCCCAGATCTGGAGACTGATGGGGGTACATTTTAATCTTTTCAGTGACCTTAACCAGAGAGGCCCACTAGGAGAGAAGGTTGGTAGAGGCCCCTCTAGAATACAAGGCCTGTGGGCCTGGAGCCCTGAGTATGGGCCACTGTTGGGAAATAATTGGCCCCTTTTGCAGCTTTTCCAGGACAGACAGAACCGAAAGGAAATACGAATGTCAGTGGAAAGCCATGTGAACAAAGGCGAGGGCAGGAGCAGGGCTGGGTGGCCTTTGTGGTGCTCCCAGGGCTCTTAGGTTCCTCCAGAGAATCTCCTGCCCAGACTTGTGGCACCAGGAGCTCACAGCCTTTCTTCCAAGCTTCTCCCTCAGGCCTTCCTACTCTGGTCACACCAACTTTGGGGTGACATTAACCCAGAATCTTGCCCCTTCAGTATTCCACAGCCTGTGCCAATGCTGCCGGACGCCCTGTTTATTGTGTCTGTGCCTTGTTTACTTGTTTTGTCTGCTGCCACCCTGCGTCAGAGACCTGCCAAACCAGCAAATTCGCTAGGGAGAACAAAGTGCAGGGCTCTTTCAAACTCCCTCCCCCTTTCAACACCCCTCTCTCCCGCCCTTATGCGCTCCCTCATTTTCCCCTTCCAAAGGGAGGGAGCAGAAATTGTTCTAAAAACTGCCACAGTTTATGGGACAGGGGAATTATGGAGACACCATAAACCCCCGGGTGTCCTGGTGTTGGGGAGATTTCCAAACCTTCCTTCTCTTTCCTGTGGCAGCTTTTCTTCCTTCACCTTGGTAACTTGGAAAGGGGTCACAGACCCTGAGCTCATTCTAGCTCCTCTGCCCTCCTCCTCCTGGTTCCTCCATTCCTTTCTGCCTGAGCTTCTCTCAGACATATGTGGTTGGATTTTCAGTCAGGGTAACGTTAGTAGAATCATAAAACTAGATAAAGCTTGTTGCCTACCCCTCTCCTCAGCCCTCCAAAATATCAGTGAATTTATGCAAATCCTACAAAAATTAAATTTCCCCTTTTGTAAGGGTCCTATAAATCCCCAGTCATGTCAGGTGTAGAGTCAGAAGGGTCGATGTTTGTCTTTAATTTTGCTCCTGGCTATCAACTCTAAAATAGTATCACTACAGTAATATTCTTTTTTCCTGAAACGATCTTCTCTCCCCATCTCTCTCTCCTTTCACCAGGATGAATTAAATGCCTCTTTCAGATCTGCTGACAATAGAAGATAAGCTTATTTATAGAGAAATGACGATGAGGTTTCATTGTTGGCTTATTGTTCTAGAACATAATAACATTTTATTTCCAAGTGGGAGAAGTTAGGCCAGGAGAAGAAACGGGGTGGGTAAGAGGGGGCTTCATACTCATATATACAACTCTTGCCATACTTTTATGATTTACATAGTTTCCATATGGCAACTCACTGTGATATCATAAATGCCAAGTTCTCCAGTTTTAAGTTCTCATTAACCTCCAAAACATTCCCAAGTAATGGTCTACATTCAAAGGCTGAGGAGGAACCAGAGAGCTGAGACTCCTTTGGACTAGCATAGAATAGTACATTCCTCATTGTCTGTGCTTCCTCACCTGGCAGCCTCCCGAGGCTCTATTTGGGTAATGCAAAGTACCCTCAGTATTCTGGGTCGTGATTTTTATTTCCAGGCCAAGTACTGCTTTGCTCTCCTGAACAGTTCCAAGGCAGCTGAACTCTCAGTAGGGATGAGATGCTTTTCACAAATCCTCTCCTCAGCTCATATTTCTGCTGCTTTGGTATCAAGGTGGGAGACTTGAGGGCCTGGTCTCTAAAAGTCAGAAATTATTTTATTCAGAGGAAGCCTGAAGGGGTCTCAGTGTGATGGGATCTCTTTTACTTTTGAACTTTAAGTCAGTGTTGGAGAAGCCAGACATGGAAAAGTGGGTTTTGTGTCTGCTGATGGCAGTAGCAGTAGCATAGGGTAACTGGAGTGTAAGTTAGGAAGGGAGAGAAAACAGGCCATCAGTTAGCAGGGCTGCTCTGTGTTCCTTTCTCCTGTGCTTACTGCGGTAAAGACACAGCAGCTCTAGAAGGCTCAGAACCTCTTCTTAGTTCAAAAGGCGGCTGAACCACAGCACAGGCCCTAGAGTTATTTGGGCAAGTTTTCAGAGCTGACCCTTCTGGTCCTTTTCTCCTTCCCTCCTTACACACCAAGGACACCCCAACTTCCTTCAGCTGGTGAGCTCAAGCCTTGTCACCAAAGATCAAGTTCCTACAACTGAATCTGTCTCTGCGTTGGGTGTGTCAATTTTCACTTTTCTCCCAGTGTGTCTAAGCTTGACTTTTGAAAGCAGCATTCTTTTTTGGAATGCACAGTATGTACAGAGGGTGTGTGCGTTAGGAAATCTTTCCTTAACACCTCTAGAAAAAACTGGGAGCCCTTTGGGTGAGCCCTGTTTGGCATTCCCAAGCAGAACAGACCTCCGTTCAGGTTCTTTGGCGGCCTGCAGCGTTCTTTGCAATTCTTTTCCTCCGAGGTCCACAGAGATCAAAGGGGCTTGTTCACAAAACACCAGACATTTGGAATAGGGTTTTTTTTTAAGTTTTTTTTTTTTAATTTAGCTATAAGCCTGTAGAGCTAGCTGAACTCTAGAACAACAAAGCCTTAACCAAATAGTGCGATTGTGAGGTGAGCTGAACAATTATTGAACTCAGCTTTCTCTGCAAGAGGGATTTCAGCTCGCTCCCAGTGGCACAAAAGGGGCCGAGGAGGGTAACCATTCTGTGTCGCTGGAAATCAAGAACTGGAGGTGGTGGAGGGGCAGTGTCCTGCAGCTGCGGTATCTTTTAGGCTTCCAAGAGCCCAGGCAGGCGAGGGAGCTTGGAGTCCCGCGGTTCCCACTACCGCGTTGGAGTGAGCTACACGTAGTTAGGCTCGGAGGCCAGAAATGGAGTAGGTCAGTGCTAGAGACAGTCACAGACGTCTTTGCAGAGGTGGAGAAGATCTAGGGAGAGAGGAGACCTGCAGAACACAAAGGAGGACATTCTGCCGAAGAATATCCCCGAATAAAAATTCCAGATCTCACCAGGCTCATCTTAAATGACTTTATTTGCCAGAGCAGAGAAGAAAGCAGAGGCAGGCAAGATGAGGACTGCCCATAACATCATTTTAGAAATGAGTCCCAGTCTCCCCTCCCTTTTTTCTCAGTTCACAGCCATAGGGACCCCCTACCTTTCTCCTGGCTTAGACTCCTGAAAGACTGAAATCCGGGGAAACCCCTAACGTGCAGCCCTCAGCCTCCAGGTCAGTGACTACACCCACTCAGGCCCAAGAAGCAGGCAGTAAATTCCTCTCCTATAATTAGTACTCCTGGAAAGCACATTTCTAATGGGGGTGGGCGGCTGGAGTGGCCAGTGGCAACTTTTCCCCCTTTATTCCTTTTCTAAGATTTTTAATGTTGTTTTTAAATCCCGTAATTACTGCTCCCAAAGCGAAAATCTGCTCTTGACACCAAGTCTCTTCTTAATGCCTAATTCAGAAAGTCGAAAGCCCACGGATGGTAGGGCATAGACCGGGCAGGCGGGCAGACGGGCCTAATGGGGGGCTGTTCTGATTCTCTAAGCTTGTGTTTTGATGGAAACAAAGAATGGGAATCTCTCTGCTTCCCAAGACTTGTGCATATTTACAGAGCTGCACTGCAGTTTTAATAAAACATCTGTTCTTGCTTCTGCTGATGAGCTTCCATAATTATTTTCAGACAAATTTAACAGGAAAATATAAATATATTTAGAAAAACTCAAACTCCGGCCCCTCCCCCATAGCCAGCCAGTCTTCCGCAAAGGGAGGAGAGAGCACAAGATGAGAAGGAAAAACTATTACCCAGTGGAGGGAAGATCAACTCATCTGATCTGCTCACCCCCTTGTAGAGAATCCTCCGAGTAAATTTCAGCAGCATGATTAAAGGTCTAACTAAAAGAAATGGTATCTTTTCCTCCTTTAGGAATAGAAAGGAATGCAGGAGAGTGTCTTGGGAGTTAATTTACCCCCAAAGTCTTTAGATAATGGGAAGATATTTGATTTCTGCCTTCCCTGGTCTCCCCTTTCCAGCATTTCTGTCCCCCACCCCCGCCCCAGGCAGCTGGTTTCTGTTCATTTTAAATCGGCGAGACCTTTCAGTCTCTGCCTCTGTTTTGGGACGTAATAAAACACTTAACTTTTCCGGGCCTGAGACTTTACACTCTGCTCCTCGGGTCGCCCACCCCTGAGCCTACCACCTTTAGGCCCCAAAAGAGAATCTCCCCAACTTTGGGGCCCCTTTCATCTCTGGATATGATTGAGGGGGCTCTAGGAAACTCAGGCATCCTTGTTAGGGGACTGTAGCAGTGTTTCCCTCAAAGTCCCTTCTTTCTTTTAAGGTCACTCCCTCCCCCAACTCATCCATAAAAGAGATTTAAAAATACACAAAAATCCACACTTATGGAAAACAAAACTTCATTAAGACATCCTATCTTCCATCATTCAATTTGTTTTACATTGCAACAATTTAATATCTTGAAGGAAGTACCACTGACATGATTTATTCCTCTCGCAATCTCATTCTGAAATAGGGGGGAAATTTACTCTTTCTTGCTGTGGCTTCTACTTGCTACACCGCTACCCTCGGGGCAGACAGGACGCTGGGAACTTTGAAAAGAGGCTACTGGTGTCCAGGAGTGCACTGACTTGCTCCCTAGCTAAGCCCCTCAGTTAGCTCTTTCCCTGCCTCTTGCCCTCCAGGGGGGCTGGAGACTCAGCCAGCTGTTGGAAACCTCTGCCCAGACATGCCATGAATTCAAGTACAGATGAATTGGAGAGCTAAAAGCAGCACACTACTGTCTGTGTTGGGGGAGCAACTGCTATGCTACCCCCAGATGAGATAACTTTTAAAATCCCTTTCTGCCTCCTCCTCTGCCTTCTTCATCTTGGAAAGAAAATAGTATAGTCCAAGGGATAGAAACTTTCATAATTACAGGGCTTTTTCCTCTGCTCCCCTAAGTTCCAGCAGTTTCTCTCCTTTCCAAAGGCAGGGCTGGATTTTTAAAAAGCCAACACAATTGTCTGGCAGGAAGACTTCTCAACTCCCTAAAGAGTTTCATGTATTAACTAACATTTTGTCTGCACTAGTTCCTACACACTGTCTGCTTTGGGGTTCTAAACTTTATCCCCCCCCAACCTCGTGACACTCCAGGGAAACCTTAACATTACAGAAGATGAAGAAACGAGTTTTTTCCCCAGCGTAGTCCCGTTTATGGCTTTATTGCTGCCCATTGATTACTCCGCTTTGTTACACAGAAGGAAAAGATCATAAAACCCAGCGACATCCGGGTTCTTGTTATAGAACAACAAAAAAAAAATAGTGAGGGGGAAAACGTGAGTTTTCGCTGCTTCCTTCCTGTGTCTTGCCAGCCTCCCTTTGTCAGCTCCAAGTATTTCCAGCCTATGTCGATATCAAATTCAGTTTGGATTAACCAGAGGGAAACCCCAGCTGCACACCTTCTGCTGTTTTGGTTCTCTTTACTGCAGCTCCCTGAAGCCCTACAAACTGCTCTGTTCTAATCTCCTCCCTTTGCTCAGCCTCAAGGTGGGGAGGAAAATGGAGGTAAGGGCTTCTGAGCACCTAGAGGTGACTGGCTGGGTGAGAACCCAAGTTCCCCAGGAGTCCTTTCCCAGGGTCTTCTATCTAGCCTTACAGCTCAGGTCCAGGGCTCCATTCCTGAATCCAGAGCAGATAGGGTCTTGTGACCTGGGCAGTGGCTTGAGCCTGCTGGAAGATAACTAACTGTTCATGGCAGTCCCTTCCTCATTCAGGCTGCATAGTATGTGAACTACCCCACTGGCCTGAGCTTGTTTCAAATCATAAATTTCACCAACATAAACAGGAGTTGATGTCTTTAGAAAGAATCTCAGAGTCTCTCTCTCTCTCTCTCTCTCTCTCTGTGTGTGTGTGTGTGTGTCTCTGTGTGTGTGTATGTATTGTTATACATGTTTTCTTTTAAGTAAAAATGTTGCAGGAGTTTCCCCAAAAAGGGACCTGGGGAGGAGCAGTAGGCTGGGAGGCAGAAAAGAGTAGCTACTTACTTCAGGACCCCACTATACCCCATGGTCTCACCCTTCGGATCAACTTGTCACCCTTCAGATGGACATATCCTCTAACCCAAGACTCAGAGACACTGTCTTCCTCTGTGCGCCATGTTTCAGGAAATCTCCCTTTCCTTTTAATTTTTTTAATTATTGGAAAAATATGCTGTCTAGTGATGGGGCTCACTTCATGAGTGGCAAGCTAGAATGTCTTGTAGAATTTCTGAGGACTTCCTCCCAGTGCGAAGGATCTCCTCAGATGAAGCAACCAGGATGTAATGTTAGAAAAGGGGCAAATGCAAAAGATGAAATCGAACTGAAAACACAAAGATTTCTCTCGATCTGCATTTGGCCAGAGCACAATAAAGTTAGCTGGGGCAGAGATTTCCTTTCGCAGCAGGGTAGGGGCCCTGCTCACGGACCTGCACCCCACCAACACCAGTTCCCTTACATATATATTCTTAAAGGAAATCCAAGTCTTACTTTCAAAGCACACACTTAGTCTCAACTAGGGAATCAACAGAAGCAGAAGCGATTTTTTTCCCCCTTCTTGACATCTTGCTTGCGATTGGCTAGAAGGGGGTCAGCTGACTTTGTCATTTTGTCTGTCCTGGATTGGAGCCGTCCCTATAACCATCTAGTTCCGAGTACAAACTGGAGACAGAAATAAATATTAAAGAAATCATAGCCCGACCAGGTAAAGGCAAAGGGATGAATTCCTACTTCACTAACCCTTCCTTATCTTGCCACCTCGCCGGGGGCCAGGACGTCCTCCCCAACGTCGCCCTCAATTCCACCGCCTATGATCCAGTGAGGCATTTCTCGACCTATGGAGCAGCTGTAGCTCAGAACCGGATCTACTCGACTCCCTTCTATTCGCCACAGGAGAATGTCGTGTTCAGTTCCAGCCGGGGGCCGTATGACTATGGATCTAATTCCTTTTACCAGGAGAAAGACATGCTCTCAAACTGCAGACAAAACACCTTAGGACATAACACACAGACCTCAATGGCTCAGGATTTTAGTTCTGAGCAGGGCAGGACTGCGCCCCAGGACCAGAAAGCCAGTATCCAGATTTACCCCTGGATGCAGCGAATGAATTCGCACAGTGGTGAGTTTTACAGCTCCGAGATATAAATTAAATAAACTGAACTGGCTTTATGACCGGCTTCCCTAGAAGAACGGGCGGAGAGAGTTTTTTATGGCCCCATAAAAACAATCACGCTCGTCTCCTCGCCGACACCGAGACAGGGCCCCCTCTTCAGCCCCCTCTGCTCACCTCCGCTCTGGCTCGCAGGGGCCTGGCCCCCTCGGTCCCTGACGGATTGGAAGGCTCCAAGAAGAGCTGAGGGGGCAGGAACAGGGCAGGGATGAGGGGAGGTGACAGAGGGTGAGAAAACCCCCCAAAGTCTCTTTAGGTTGGAGGGAAAGGGGGGAGTTAGGAGAGGGCAGAGAAGTGGGGAGAACTTTTCAGGGAACCAGTATTTTGGGGAAGGTGGGGGGGAAACCCAGTCCTTGATAGATGGGGCCCTTATCCCCAGTAGTTGGAATTAGAAAAAAAATAGAAATTTAAAAAAAAAGAAAAAAGAAAAAGAAAACTCAGCTTTTAGACATGCAGCCCCGCCCCCCAGCTTTCTTTGGGATACACATCTCCCACCTCGTGGGAAGACTGAATGAAGTTGGGGTCCTGGCTGTACCCCCAGTGGGGGTGGGGCAGAGTAAAAGGGGGAAGGCTAGAGCTCGAAAAACCCGCGAGTTGTGGGTCAAGTAGAGAGAGTCTGGACTTTGCTAGGCGAAAATGTCTTCAGAGGAGGCCTTGTTGATTGTTTCTAGTGTGTTTTGTGCCCGGATCTCTAGGGGTCGGTTACGGAGCAGACCGGAGGCGCGGCCGCCAGATCTACTCCCGGTACCAGACCCTGGAACTGGAGAAGGAATTTCATTTCAACCGCTACCTAACCCGGCGCCGGCGCATCGAGATCGCCAATGCTCTGTGTCTGACCGAGCGACAGATCAAAATCTGGTTCCAGAACCGCCGGATGAAGTGGAAAAAAGAATCTAATCTCACATCCACGCTTTCGGGGGGCGGCGGAGGGGCAGCCGCCGACAGCCTGGGCGGGAAAGAGGAAAAGCGGGAGGACACAGAAGAGGAGAAGCAGAAAGAGTGACCAGGACCCTGCACCCCTCTCTCCTCCCTTGCTCCTCCCAGCTCCCCGAGTCACATACTCTGTATTTATCACTGGCACAATTGATGTGTTGTGACTTCCTAAAAAAAATAGGGAGTCAGACGTGGACCTGCAAGTCAGCTCTGGACCCCCTCCCGCACTGCACAACTCTTCACAGGCCTCCTCCTCTAGCTCCCCTCGCTAGCTCCTTCTCGGCTTATCTGCAGGCCCCTTCCCTTGCCCAGGCCTTGGGGACACGGTCCCTGAACCACGCTTCAGACTCTACTGACGTCCCTCCAATTGAGCCCTAGGCTCTCTCCCCACCTCGAGGCCCTGAACTCTCGCCCCCGCGCAGATAGCCGGCTCCTAGGCCTGGGGCCTCCACTCCAGGGCCTCAGGGCCCGGCCTGGCAGCCGGAGGGCGGGAGGCCTCAGGAGGGCGCGCCTTGGCCCTACAACATCCCCCACCTTCACCCCGGGCTTCTCCCCAGTTCCTGCACAGCCCCTCTGCCCCAGCAAATGCCCAGTCCAGGCAAATTGTATTTAAAGATTCCTGGGGGGTCATTATGGCATATTACGAACTGTGACCGTTTCTGTGTGAATATTTCTAGCTGTATTTGTGGTCTCTGTATTTATATTTATGTTTAGTACCGTCAGTGTTCCGATTTCATTTTTAAAAGGATTAAAAAAAGAGGGAAAATAGCAAAAAGAGAAAAAAAGTGAATGACGTTTGTTTAGCCAGTAGGAGAAAAGAAAGAACGAAAGAAAGAAAGAAAGAAAGAAAGAAAGAAAGAAAGAAAGAAACCCCCTCGTGTTATCCTTCTGTATAAATCCGACCTCTGGATCCGTTCTCGAATATTTAATAAAACTGATATTATTTTTAAAAGTTTATAATCCGCCTGTCTGTTCATTCACCCGCCCGCGGGCCTGCAGCAGAGCTCCCCGTGGCCGCCAGCCCTCCACACTCGCCTGCCCCGCAGCCAGGCGCCGAGCCTCGGTCTCTGGGTTCTCCTGGCTGTGCTGGGGTGCTGAGAGGCCTCTGGGACCTCCCCTACGAGGAGCAACACACACCCCGGAAAAGAAAAGGAGGAAAAAGGGCCTCTTGGACTTTCGCTGGGGGCGGGGAAGCCTGAGTAAGCCGGTTGGGCTGCAAGCCCCACGCGGGCCTTTCTTCCCGCCTGTAGGAGCCTGGAATCCTCGGCTTCTGAGCCCTGAGCCCAAAAGGCGAGAAAAGGAGCCTGATCCGAGCACCAGGTCGCGCCCCCTCCATCCCGCCTGAGAGCAGCCTCAGAAGGAGGACCTGCAAGCAAGCCCCCCAGCCCGCCAGGCCAGGCCGGCTGTTGCAAAACGTGGCTGAAGCGCCCTGGCAACCAAGGACTGCGGTATTGGAGTCAGTCCGCAGGGACTGAACACTGATCCAAAGACATCTCGAAAGAGAAAGACTGGAAACTGAGTTCTGGCCTATGCTGGAACTCCTGACCCGCCAGACAAAATTCCTTCTTCATTCCAGCCCTTGCCTATCTTGTTCTTGCTTCTTTTCTCCTCAAATCTAATGTGGGGGGGGAGGGGGTGGCAGCAGGACCCTAACTGTTTCTAGACTCCAGCCTTCTTTCCCCAAGCCTCGCCAGAGACATCTGAGTGAGCCTAAAGGGAGAGGTGGGGGTGGGAGGTCTCCCTGAGGGGGAAAAAGTCCTCCTGAGTTTTGCAGACTCTCCACGTCCCTGCCACCGCCCTCACCCAGCCTCCACCAGCGGGGAGGGGCACTTCTGGCTGAGCCAGAGAGCTTCTGGGGAAAGGCAGACAGCAAAGAGCAAGATTTGGGATTAAGAGAGCAGGGGAAAGGAACCAAAGACTGAAAAAACCCTGGCCAAAGACTGTCTAGGTTGCCCAGTCGCCTGGACTGCCCACCCTGTGCCTCTGAAGAGTCCAGAAAATTTCTAGGGACCTTCTAAATTGAGGTTGCTGAGAAACCTGGTCTAAGGGCCTACCCTTAAAAGATTACAAGCAGGTCATTATCTGTGCCTTGCTGGTAATATTTGTAGCGGTTTGACTCATGCTCTCCAGGCCCTAGAGGGTCATCTGTTTGCTGTCTGAAATTCTGGGCATCAGTACCCACAAGGATCGCAGCTGTAGGAGGGTCCTCCAGCCCACTGTGTCTGCTTACACACATGTAAATGGTACCTCTTACCCCTATAGGGTTCCTAACTTAGTGAAGTCAACCCAAGTCCATCTAGCCCCTCTGGTCATATCCCAGAGAGTCCTCAAGACCCTCAGCCTCAGAACTTCTCTGGCAGCTTCTGCTCACTCAGGAGCCCTCCCTCCTCTTGGGTATCCTGCCTACCTCCCAGAGGCTGAGTTCATTTTTCCAAGCTGAGAAGACAAACTCCTATTCAGCAGAGCTTAGCCCAGCCCTCCCAAGCGAGAGCTCTGGATCTTTAGTGTAGGGAACCTAAGTACACCCTCTTGGTTCTCTAGCCTAGACTTTAGCTACCCCAACCCCCTTTCTCAGTCATCTTTGCAGTTTGGAAGTCTCTGGGGGCAGGGAACTGGCACTATCCATTATAAAAACCACCTGTGTAAATCCTAAATAAGGCCTCATCTTTTCTCAAATTTAGGCAAAATTTTAAGGCCAGCTCAAGGGTTAGTTTGTCCAACAAGCAACTTCTCTACAATCCAGCTGCCAAGAGAAGCTTCAGGATGCAATTCCTCCAAGTAAGCACCAGGTGTCGCTGTGAGCTCGTTGTCCCGACCACCCCCAATTCCAAGCACCATTTTTTTTCTCCCCCTTGCTTCCCTTTCTCTCTCACTCTCCACCCCCCCCCACACACACACACCCGGGTTGGGCTTTGCCAACATATCAAGATGCGTTTCGCCCGCTTCCATCACTAACCTCCCGGAGGTCATCAAGCCAAATTTATGAGTGGCCGCTCCAGTCACGTGACTCTATTTAAGGCTCCCTTATTTGGGAAGAGCGCATAGGATAAAGAAAGAGATATCTCCACCTATAAATTGTGCACTTTGGAGAACAAAAAACCCCTCAACTTCAAAGAGTCACAAATCACCCTTAATCAAAAAGGGTGCAGAAATTTTTTTGGGCCCTCCCCGCCATGAGCTCCTACGTAGCCAATTCATTCTATAAGCAGAGCCCCAATATCCCTGCCTATAACATGCAAACTTGTGGGAACTATGGATCGGCCTCAGAGGTGCAGGCATCCAGGTACTGCTACGGCGGATTGGACTTAAGCATCACTTTCCCACCGCCTGCGCCTTCCAACTCTCTCCACGGGGTAGACATGGCTGCCAACCCCCGGGCTCACCCCGACCGCCCCGCCTGCAGCGCCGCGGCCGCTCCGGGACACGCTCTGGGCAGAGACGAAGCGGCTCCTCTGAACCCCGGGATGTACAGTCAGAAGGCGGCTCGCCCGGCGCTGGAGGAGCGAGCTAAGAGCAGTGGGGAGATCAAAGAGGAGCAGGCGCAGACAGGGCAACCCTCCGGACTGAGCCAGCCACCGGCCCCGCCACAGATTTACCCGTGGATGACCAAACTGCACATGAGCCACGGTAAACTTTAGGACTTCATTTTGCGCGCTCGGGTTCGCCTGGGTTTTATAGGCCATGCGGGGCAAATAAAGAAAAAAAACCTGCGGCCATAAATTTTACGATTCAGGCATCAATGGCTCGTAAAACTGTCCACTAAAAGGCTTAGAGGCTGTGTGCGCCCAAATTTACGACGACATAATTGGATCATAGGAACAAAACGTGTATAAAAGGCAATATTCAATTTTTGGGGGAGAGGGAGGGAGTTAAAAAAATAGAGGGATCCAAAGGGTGAGGAGCACGGGGCTTCAGAGTGGGGATCCCCCCGCGGGCTCCCTCCCTCCCCTGCGGAGCCCGGCCGGCCGGTGCTCGCTGCTCCGGAGGATTCCAGCGACTCGGGAGGGGCGGGAGGGGGGTCCCCGGTGCTCGGATCTCGAGGGTGTTTATTGTTCGGTCCGAGCCTGGGTCTCCCTCTTCCCCCCACCCCCCCTCAGCCCCTCCGGCCGCAGAGTGAAGGCTGCGGTGGAAAGTTTACTGCCCAGGCGGAGGCGCTTCTCCCGAGGTTGGGCCTGTCCGCCTAAGGCCCTTCTGGCCTGTCCCACCGCGCTCACCTCCACCCCCTCCGACCACGGGTGGGAAACTGCGACTGGGGTGGGACGCTGAGTGTTGCTCAGTATTCAACCCTTCCTGGCTTGGGGGGATTTATGTTCCAGAGACGGATGGCAAGCGGTCCCGAACCAGTTACACGCGCTACCAGACCCTGGAACTCGAGAAAGAATTCCATTTTAACCGCTACCTCACTCGCCGCAGGCGCATAGAAATCGCCAACAACTTATGTCTCAACGAGAGACAGATCAAGATCTGGTTCCAGAACCGCAGGATGAAGTGGAAGAAAGACTCCAAAATGAAGAGCAAAGAGGCTCTTTAGAGGAAGAAGGGAGCCCTCAGAGAGCACCCCGGTCGGCTTTTGATCCCTGCTTCCTCCCTTTTCGGTTTTTATCGTTCTAGATTTTGGGGTGGAGGCTGGAGCACTGGCTCCAGGCCTCCAAACAAAAGCGCATTTCCTTGGCATTCCGAATCCCCATCGACCCAGGGTTCCGCGGGGCCGCCTGCCCTGCCCATTTCACCTCGGCTCAGCTGAACACCCCAGGCCCAGGACACACTCGTGTAGGGTTTTCCCGAGGGCTGCGGGCTACAGCGGGCCAGTGCTGGATGAACCTCAACCTGGGCTGCCCCTCCAGCTCCTAGCCCGGGCGAGGCCAGCCTGAGTTAAGGTGAGACAGACCGGCCACAACCCCTTTCCCCGACCTCCACCTCACCCTCTTCTTTGTTCCTGCTGGCCAGGCCGCTGAAGGCTGCTTGTGCCAGGCAGAGGTATGACCAGACTCGGGGCGCTTTCCTATAGCAACTAACCTTTATAGTTTCTAAACTCGGTCTTACTTATTAATGATTTGCATATGAAGGGGGAGATGAATGAAAGTGGCCAGTCCCTGAGGTTGTCTGTTCTCTCCAAACCTTCTAACCCATCCCAAAGCCCGGGAATCTCCCCAGCCTGGCCTACTGCATGCACTCTCAGGTTCACAGCCCCAGCCTGCTACCTAGCTCATCTATTGGGGTCTCTTGCCTTTGGACCCCAGCAAGTGGTTCTTGAGGCTTTTTGCTATCCTGAATTTCCTGCCATGACTTTCTCACCCTCCTGCCCATTGCAGTCATCCAACTATTTATTGACTCCAGATCCTTTCTGAAACTATATTTTGTCATATCAAATAAAAATGAAGAAAAACAAGATTAAAGATGCAATGACTTCTGTCTGTTTAGGGCATGCATTAAGCAGACGTGTCTAAATAGGTTCTGAAGTGTATGGGGAGGCCCAGTCTTTAACCAATCCCTTTAAAAATACTTTAAACACTTCTAGGAGCAGCAAGAATAGAGAAATGTAACTGAGTTCCAAAAAGGGCCTCTGGGGTGAAGGGAAGGGTACTCAAAAGCTCCTGTACTGGTGTTTCCCCAGACTTTTCTATGCCCTATTCTTCCTTGATTAAAAAGACTTCTAGACTGTCTGGCCTCTGTACGTAATGCCAGGACATAGGAACTAGTGACTCAGATGACTAGAGACTCAGGCCTTTCTGGGTCTTCAGATCTCTACTCCGTCTGGGTCATCCCCGAGGGAAAGCTGAGTCCCCGGTGTAGGGCTATGTTTGATCCCAGAAGGATCCCCAGCAATAGTTGATACTGCTTGGTAAAAGAGATGGGGGGGGCTAGTCAAGGTTTGAGATGTTCTTCAGTTTTCTAAGATGTGGAATGGGGTGACAGGGGAGGGGGGACTAGGAGGACAGGGAGTGCAGCCTGCCCTGTGAGCATTTCTGCCTCAAAGAAAACAGACAATCTGCTCCCTGTCTTCTAGGTTCTAAGCCAATGAAGGAACTGGATCAGAGCTACATAAACCAGTGTGGGGGTCAGTTTGCTCTCTTTGATCACAGTCTCTGAAATTTTGATGGAGGGGGAGGGGGCACAGCTAATTCAACTGAGGCTGGCCTAGGCTTCTGCTCTGCTCAGCTCCACTCCAAGTTCCTGGGATGAGCTGGAGGAGGAAGTACTTTATAGCAGAAACAAATGTGGGATGGGTTTATAAAACTCTACTGCGTTTCCTCTCCAGCCTCCCACAATGGGGTGATTTCCTGGAGGTGTGGGGATCTGAAACTGGGCTAGGGGCTACTCTATACTAGGACAGAAAGGGAACAGAGTGGCCCTAGGGAGAGGCAGGGAGATTTCTTTTCTTATAACCATTAATGCTGATACTCCTTGGATTATTAAAGGGCTTACTTTACTGCTTCCCGCCACCTAAGCTATTGTCTGTCCCCATCCTATGCTTAGCATGTAGGAGGTCTCAGTGAGTATCTATCTGCTGAACTGGATCCATTACCTCCCTTCCCTTCCTCTGTGCTCAGGAAATGTTAAAGCACTGCTAAAGTCTCCCCTCAACTTCCTCAACTTGCACCCTGGAGCCTGAGCAGCCCAGCCCCAACCTATTCTCTTCCTCTCCTCTCTCTCTCTCTCTCTCTCTCTCTCTCTCTCTCTCTCTCTTTCCACACACACACAGAGAGAGAGAGAGAGAGAGAGAGAGAGAGAGAGAGAGAGAGAGAGAGAGAGAGAATGTGTGGTTTTCTTCAGGGAGGTATTTTAATTTTTCTGCGTGCTGAGTTAGACTATTGGATGAGCACTGAGGTGTGAAGAAGAGCTGCCAGCTCAGATGGCTAACACTTAAATAAGGAAGAGGTGATGGTGCCCAGACTCACCAGTTCCAGCCTCCCAGGCTTCATAAGGCCCTGTGTTTTCTCCCCAGGGGGACACATCAGGGTTTGATAAACCCAGGGATAGATGGGGACTGGGAACAGGATAGGGGTGATGCTGACCAGACTTGCCTGGCAAAGTCCACCTGCCCTTCGGTGGATTGCTTGCCTCCTCCAGGCAAGTCTGAACTTCTTACTCCCTGGAGGAGCTAGCTGAAGGACTGTCTCAGCTTGCCCGGGTTTGGAGGGAAAGCTGTGCCTACTAGCTCTCGGGTTTTTTTGCCATGGGCCTGAGCCCTTGTCCAGCTCCAGCGGTGCTGCTGGCAGAGGCAACCCAGACAGAAGACACAAAGCCAGAGGCCTCAGACCTCTCCTGGCCTGGGAGTGGGTGAGGCCTAGAAATCCCTTTTCTCTTTGACCAGAAGCTTCTGCTTAAAGTCTACCCCATCCAGCTGCCCCGGGGACCAACTTCCAAGTTCCAGGGCTTAGCATTGCTCTGGGAGAGTAAATAGAGGGGCTCCTTGTTTCCAAAAGGTGGTAAGAGAGCCAGAGCCCACCTCTCTACTTTGCCCTAGAGCCCACCCACTCTGACAGCAGGAAAGAGGGAAGAACGTGACTTACCTTCCGGGGGAGTGAGAAGAGGGGACACGGCTCACTCTGAGCAATTAGAGGAGAACAAAATAGGAAGAAAATATCAACAGGACCTTGAGGGCATCAGGTCCTTGGAGAAATAAGTAAGTAAGTAAATAAATAAGATCCATTTTCTCCCCCCTCCCCCCTGCAAGGGGGTGCAGGGAGGGGCAGAGGAGCAGCGTGGGGGCTTTTCACTGTGACTGGGCATTAGAGGACTAGAAAAGGCTTCTATGTGAATTTAGGAGTTTGAAACTTTTGGAGGTTATTTATGTGAATGGCCTGAAGGCAAGCCCGTGAGTGGCTCTTGGGGGACCACGTGATGTCATTAAACCAAGTTTTATGGTGTAGGGAGAGCTGACAAACCCACAATATATTTACATCATATATAATCTTAACTGTCCAGCCATGCAGCTGCTGGGGAGGTTTAATGCTAGGACAGAGGGCCTGGCAGTTAGAGGGGATCACGGCGCTGGGGATGATGGTGAGAGGTTACATCTTCGCAATGAATCCCTGGCGATCTCTGTAAGTTGATTCTCTCCCCCCTTTCTCTCTTTCAGGCCCTTTCTCTCATTTACTTAACTCCCTCCCCAGTTTGAAAGAAGAGGATTCTCACCCATTAAGGGGAGAAAGAAAAAGGCCTCCTTAGACTTCCCCAGGGCTGGGTGGGAGAATAAGGGGAGATTCTGGAGTGCAGGAAGATGGAGGACCTTTTCTCCCTAGACCAGGTCTCCCGTCTGCATCCTTCAGTTGGCCCTAAACATGAAGGCAAAGTGCCTCTGGGGCCCCCTGTTCCACAGAGAGGCCATGAGCCAAGGGTATACGCAGGGTAAAAAGTTGGGGAGGAAGACAGGGAAGGACAGCTTTGTGGTTTCTGAACCCACAGACTGCTGCTTGTACTGATCTCAATGTCTCAGCACTAGGCTTGGGTGGGCAATTACCCCAGCCTCCAGAGTCCAGGACCTGGGTGTGTCTGGGGCCTAGAAGGCTCATGTCTTCTTCCCCCAGTCCTAGCTACTAGGTCCCTCCAGCATTCCCAGCCTTGCCTAGGTGAAGCCAGGCCCTGGAGACCTAGAGGTTTCTGGTTGGTGTGCAGCAGATGTGTGTTGGATGTGGTTAAGCATGGTGGAGACAACTTATTTGCTAGACTCTGGAAACCTCCTACCTGCGTGGGGGTGGAGGGAGAAGAGGATGTGGCTTCCTAGGAATGGAACTAACAGGATCCTTATTGTGCAAGGCACCCTGGGGCTCCCTTCAGGTGTCTATCAAGGAGTACCAAAGGAAGCAGAGCAGAGGACATATGCCCACCACACCTGTGAGGTTCACCTCCCTGGGTGTGGGTAGGTTAATCCACAAAAGTGAGTGCTTGCTCACTGGCTAGGAATGAGGAAGGTTTACAAAGATTCACAAACACCAGAGGTCAGGGGAGCAGAGGGGGCAACCTTCCAGAAGAGAGACTGCAGTGGGAGAGAAGGGTCTGAGCAGCTGTGCAATGGGAAGGTTATGCATGCTGTGAGCACAGTCCAGGGTACCCTACAATACAGCAAGAATCACCTGAGCAGATCTGGGGAGAACAGAGGCCAAAAGGCAGGGGAGGCTCAGCCAAGCTCCAACTTTATGACATCCCATCTGGGCTTAAACTCTCAAGCATTAAAAGCTCAGGTTCCAGTGTGCAGGGCTCCTCTGATGCACTCTCTCAGGACCCCCCAACTTGCTGCCTCTACCCTCTTGCCCCAACTTCTCTGCTTTAGACTCTCCAGGAGAGCATTCAGGAAGCTTCCTCCTTAGACTCTGCCTGCCCTCTCCCACTCCTCTTCCATCGATTTGTGTTTTTGAGGGTTTCTGGAAATTTACTGACCTAAACATCAGAAGATGGGAGTTTCCATCTCTTAGGGACTCTTTCCCACTTGAGCCTCCCCAGGGCCTTAGTGGAAAGCCAAGGGTCTTTAACCAAAAATTTAGTCTGTGTCAAAGCTGCACTCCCTTGTAACACTCCAGCACCCTCCCTGTCTCACCGTTCTCTTTCTCTCCTAGTAGAGGTTGAGGTGAAGGTGTCTCTGTGTTTTATGGATTTACACAGCGTCTCTTGGGGTCATTCAACACTTCTCTGCCCTCCTTTTGATCTTCAGGCTCAAAAGTTCCATTTCATTATCTTTACTTCTCTTTTTTACAATGGGACCTCTCTCCCTTCCCATGTTTTGCTTTGGTCAGGTCGATATAAGTACTGTGTGCCTGTGTGTGTGTGTGTGTGTGTGTGTGTGTGTGTGTGTGTGTGTGTTTGATGTTTTGCTGGTCTCACCTGGAAAGGGGCAAACACAAAAGGGATCTGAGATTCTTGGTTTTCCCACCCTCTTTTCTGGACGATTTTGAGATGGGGGGATGGGTAAACAATCAGGTGCCAAAGATGCCCTAGTCTACCCAAAAAGCTTTTAATTCTGTTCCTAGGTCTTTAATGCCCAAAAGGAGCAAAACAACCAATCAGCAAAGAATTTAGCAGAGTCACATGCTCCACCAACCAATCAGCAAAAAAGTGCTTGGATCAGGGTCTGGATCTGGTCCCTTCCCTTCCTCTTCCCCACTTCCTCTTCAGCAATGCCTTAAGGACCAGAGTGTTCAGAAGCCTGAGCTCAAGCATGGAGGGGAGGTGCTATAGGAAGCAGATTGCGGTCCCCAGTCCTTCAGTTTTAGAAGCTGTTCTAAGTAGTCTCTTGTATCCCTACTTTCTAATAAAGTTGTTTTTGGAGTTCCATCACAGTTTTTGGGGCATCTGAAAGCAGTCTTGTTAGCTGGTGTGACCCTGTTCGAGTCTCTGGCTTTCGGGAGGCAACTCTGAATTAGGCTACAGAGCAAATACGAGTGGAAAGAATCCAATTCTGTGCTGCTTCCCACGTACTGGCCTTTCTTAGCTTTTGGAGTTTTCATCCTCCTGATAACCTCTTAGGGACAGGTAGGACAGTTAGAAGATTAACTTTCTGGAAATGCTCCAGGAACAATTAACTTTATCAGACTGCCTCAAGCAATGTGGTTGGACAAGGAAGCAAAAGTAGAGATGGTTTTTGAAGGTTACATTTGATACCTCTAGTTTGTTTAATGTTTTTAACCCAGTCGAGGAGAGTCTCTTTCTAAACAAGTGAGTGGACTCAAAGAATCTTCTTCCCCCATACTCAACAACTGGTGGGCTTGTGGAAGCCACTTTCCCTTCCTTTCTTTTTAACAAGATATAATAAACTTGACTGGAGCGTGAAGCTCAGTGGTAGAGCATTTGCTTAGCATACTTGAGACCTTGGGTTCAAAACATACATATGTTAATACATGTAATGATAAATTAGATGATTATCTTGTGTTTATGCTACCAGAAGACACAGTCGCTGACAGTGGGTGTGCGTGTACTTTGATATTGTATTTATGTGAATCAAACCAAGTAAGGAAATCAGAATAACTTGATCAACAATTCTGGATGGCATAGTGTGTGTATCCAAAGGAAATACTTACACTTGTGCATACTTGGACACTGGTATATCCAGCCTGGGCATTCTTTTCGTATCTCCTGGGTTTTGCTGGAGGTTAGTGAAATTCTTCTGCCTTCTCTTCATCTCTGATCTTCTGCATTCCATGAGCTAAAGGGTAAGAGCTCTCCCTGGGTCTCTAAGCCCTCTTCTTCAGGTATTATGGCTAGGAGTCAAGAGAGGATGCCCTGCCTAATTGTCTTCTGGGTAGGGTTGATTTGGAAATAATGCATAGGCTAAGGGGAGATTAGAGTGAGGAACCAGAAACAGAGACCTCTTCTTCAGTGTGGCCTTATCACACTGGGCTCCCCAGATCCCATGATAAGCCAGGAAAGACAGCAGACCTGCTTGGTCCTCACAGGCCCCAGAAAGAGAGATTTCTCAGTGACCCTTTCTTCTTCATGTCCAAGTATACTGTCTCTCTTAATCCTGTTAGAAGCTTTGGGATGTTTTTGAAGGGGAAAATGCTGAAGTATCTTTGCTTTAGTTTGATGTCTTTTTTATTTGTTGTGTTTGGTTTTGATCTGTGTCATTTTATGGGAGGACAGCACTGTCAGTCCCCTGAGCCTCCTCCAAAGTGCAACTGGAGCAGCTGAAGCCCTGAGAGAGTGAGAGGAATCTGTGATTATAATGCCAAGCTAGGGCTTTTGGGTTAGGACTCTAATAGATGTGATGTTAGAAAGCTAAGAAAGTCAAATCCCCCCTCCCAATTTTTCTAGGATCATTGCAACTCCTAGTGGTGTGCTTGCTCTGATAAAATCTCCCCGGGCTTCTTTGATGGAGTTTTAGGAGATAACTTCCCCCCCCCCCCAACTGCAGGTAGTGTGTAGCCAAGTATCATGTCAAAGTGATAGATCCCTTTGTTCTTGAGTCTCACAGGATTCTGGAACTCCTGTCCCACTCTTAAGTCTAAAGGAATAAAAAGCTAGGGGGAGATTCTCTCTCTCTCTCTCTCTCTCTCTCTCTCTCTCTCTCTCTCTCTGTGTGTGTGTGTCCACAATATAAAACTTAGGAAAGTTGGGCTAGAATATTTGTTTTGGACATTGCTCAGCCTCTCACTGACTGACCACCATTCAAAGTTATGGTCAAGTCACATAGAAGGTTCTAGGCACCCTGTGAGATAGTACAGGAAGGAGGCCTGTCTCTCTAGTTCTACCATGATATGAGAAAGATGGACAGTGAAATGGGTAGGATCAGTTCCCTGGGATACTTTCCTATGGCACCATAGGTCTCAGAGAGACAGAACAGACTAGCTTTGCCCTCTAGGGATCCTTACTTCTCTCACCACCTGTCCCTGAACACTAGGACACCTAAACACAGAAATATATGTATATATCCAATTATACTTTGACAGAGGTGAAAAGTTTGGTTGGACATAATAAACCAGCCTGCAGCCAATTTCCCAGTCCTTTCCTTTTCCATCTTCCTACTAGCCCAAGCTGGAAACCATTTGTCCACACCCCACCCCTCAAGCCCTCAACCTTTGACTTACTTTTCTTCCCCAGCTCTGGAAACTCAGACTTTAGAATAGCCCCTAATGGGTGGTAGCCGTGCTCTTGGTGACTCTCAGTATCTTGTTGTCCGAGATTGAATTTTGTGAAGATCCTGGGGCAGGGTGGAGAAGGGGGATAAAAAAAAAAAAAAAACAGACTCTTATGCCTTATGCCTTCTTCTCCAGGCTCAAAAGTTTCTTTGCTCAGACATTAAAGAAAACAAAAATTAAGAAAATGCTTCTTAAAAAAAAAAAAAAAAGAAAATGCTTCTTTAACTTTAAAAAGTTGACGTTCTAGTTGGAAAACTCTGTCTCTCTCTCTCTCTCTCTCTCTCTCTCTCTCTCTCTCTCTGTGTGTGTGTGTGTGTGTGTGTGTGTGTGTGTGTTATAAGGGGTCAGGTCCTTTACATTAGACTGTATATGTGTTCTCCTCCCCTGTGGAGGATGGGGGTGGCTAAGGTTTTATTGGGGGAGCCTTTCCTGTTGGGGGCAGAGTTGGGTCATAAACACCTAAGGAGGCTGTTTTGATCTCCTGAAATCTCAGGAAGCAGCGTCTAAAGTTTTGCTTTGTAAATCACTCTTCTCCCAAGAAGCCTGCTAGACCGGATTGCACTTCCCCAAGCCCACCTAAGGCCTCTCCTAACTTCCCTTCTCCAGTAAATGAAGAAGTAAAATGAAAGGACTTTCAGAGTCCCCCAAATCCTTTGCCTCCAAAAAGAAAAGGGTCAGTTAGTGATTTCTTCCCATCCCCAAGACACACAAAGTTTCAACTGTAAAAATCAAAACCTTCATTTCCTTTTTCCCCCCAATGCAAAACACAATCAGCAAGACTTTAATCACAAAAGAGCTAATTCCAAAGACAAACAGCTTCAGAGCCTGAAAGGCTCCTGTTGTCTCTTTACTTTGGCTGTAGGAGGCAGAGCTGGCGTGAGGCTTGTAGCAATTTCACCTGGCCCTGGATGGAGAGAGCTACCATGGAAGGTTGTGTTTCAGGGAGTTCACAGCTTTCACACAGATCTTTCCACCAAACTGAATACATTTGACCTTAATGGTTCTATTTTATGACGATAATCAATGACTCTTCAGGTATCAACTACACCCCAGCCTCCACAGTTCCCTTTTCTGAGCTGTGAGTCTACTGAGCTAAAGAAAAAGAACAGCCCTCCACCTCTCTCTTAAGTCTGGACAATATCTTGTTTTGTTTTGCCTTCCATAAAGACAGGGTTTTTCTGTGTAGCCCTGGCTGTCCTGGAAATCTCTCTGTAGATCAGGCTGGCCTTGAACTCAGAGATCTGCTGGTTTCTGTCTCCAGAGCACTGGGATTAAAGGTGTGCTGTAGGAGCAACATCTTATCTGGACACTCTAGACACTTTCAGAGTTTCAGGCATCCACTGCCAGTAAAATACTCTTACACATAGGAAATAAAGGCACACGTCACATAAATTCCTAGAGTCTTTTAATATTTACAAAGCTTTGCCCCCCATCCATTTCTCGGAGAAGTTTGGGCAGTATACCCCAAACCTATAAGCACCGGAGAAACCTCCTCATTCCTAGAACAGATACAGTGCAACTCATGCGTCTTCATGGAGAGCAGTGTGCTTCTAGAGCACACATGAAAATGCTCCTCTAGCTTCTTCTGTGTCTGTATCCGCATGTGTTTCACCTCCTTCTCCGCTCCACATTTGCATGCAGATTTAGAAATCCACAGTGAACCTAATGGTCTTCTGTCAGATTCTTGTGTGCATAAGGCCGATCTTTCTCTATAATAGTTGGAGGTGCGTGCTGGGATGTGTTAGCACAGTTCTCTAAACAGCGAAGTGACTTTTGCGAGTCTCTCCTCCTTAGAAAGAGTTGTGCATGTATGACTCAGTTTTTATTTTGAAATTTTTATCTAGAATTATTCAAAGTTCTTATCCAATAAAATAGCTACATATTGAAACTATGTATATGAAGTGTTTATAGGTGTTACCATATTTGTGCAAATTTAAAATATTTGTTTAGACATAGTTCCCACAATGCCTCTAGGTGTAAGGGCATAGATTTCCCCCTTAAAAAAGTTAACATTCTACAGCTGTCCGTTCCACCCCAAGCACCTGTGACCTATAAAAAGATATCTAGTGAGTAGCGGTGGGGACCCAGTATCACTAGAATGTGCTGCCTATTAAAGCAAATGATTTTATCCACTACCACCAAGATTTTCTCCAACTCTAGTTCAGCTGAGTCATGGGACTTGTGAAAACCCTGCAAGGGTATCATAGCCTCCTTCTAGTAGATTGTAGCTAGAACCTAAGATCCCAACTCTAGCTTCCCATCTTCAGTACCACCAGAGGCAGCAGCCCCGAAGAAATGCAGTGTAGTTCCTCTGTTCACAGGGGTGAAGGGTTTATAAGTGCACACACACACACACACACACACACACACACACACACACACGGTATTTGTAACTTGGAAGAAAAAGTGTTTAACTTCTAAATATTTTTGTAGATGCCCAAGTGATGCCAGGGTCACTATACAACCACAATCTCCCTTCCCGCGTTGTTCTTGGTACCCGGGGCCCAATTAAGCTGGCCGCCTAGGCGCGGCAGGCCGCTCTTATCGGCGGGATTGATGCCTTCTCAGCTCCTGTATATCATTTCCAAGATTTTTTCTGTCCAACTCCTCGGCTGCTTTGGCTTCTGCGGCTTTGACTAATGATTGCTACGGATGCCAACGTCTCCAGAATCCTAATAGCCAGGCAGACCGACTCTTATTTACCCAACGACGTTACTGTGCAGAAGGAATGGGGGTTGAGGAACTGGGGCATCTTAGGTCAGGGGGGCAAGGAAGAGGTTGTTATTAACCCAAGCTTCGCCGAACTTCCACAAGAGAGAGGCGATCCGACCCAGTCCTCTCTCTGTGGAAAAATTACACAGTATCAAAACAAAACAATAAAAAACCTTGCTTTTAGTGACTCATCAAAGAATGAACATGACTATGGGAGAGGAAGCAGAGAAGGTTTATTAGTTGTAAATAAGGAGATTGAGCAGAAGCCCAGCAGTTTGGGGAGGTTGAAAGTTTCTCCTTCCGGATGGGAAAAGGGAGCAAGAGGTCAGTAGGTTTCCTCCTCCGAAGAGGCAGAGTTCTTGACTCTAGTCCTCCACTTCCATCCCGACCCTAACGCACTCCTCTCTAATTTAACCCTACCCCCTTTCCCTTCCTTGCCTCACCTGTAACGCCTGCAGTGGAGGAGGCTGAACCGCGGTCCCGGGCTTGGGTGGCATCAGCCACCCGGAAAAGACGCTTCCTGCTTCTGGGATGGTCAAGTAAAGGGGCCTCCTGGCTGTGGGGTAACAATAGGATCCCATCGCCTTGATGCGTGTTGGGATCCGCAGCCAGTACCACAGGGCCTGCGGTCCCAAAGGCGCCTTGTAGTCGGATTTCCTTCCCTGGGTTGCTGGTTGTCCGCCAGCACTGAGCCCAGGTGTTCACCAGGCAAAGGGTCCCGAGCCCACATCCTGCTTCCTCCGGTCTCAGTCCAGATCTTTTTACACTTTCTTGGGGGTAGAAAAACAACCCACAAAGCCCGGCTCCCAGGCCAGGCGCCGGGGACAGCTCAAATGGGGAGGATCAGGATGGCGCAGCACAAAGTGACTCGGAGGCGGGTGGGCAGGATCACATCGTTGCAGCCTTGGCACGCCCGGGACCCTGTGGCCTGACCATTTCCTTAGAGTGTAAGGCGAGGCGACCTAGGGACCCCGAAACGCGCCCACGGCCGGCACTTCTCGGGAGGGCTCGGGAATGCGAAAAGGGAGCCCAAAGATTTAAACACTGGGAGTCAGAGTCGTCCCGAAGCAGCCCTAGAGAAAATCAATCATGTAATTAAAACAGGGAAGGGTGAGACTTGGGCCGGGGAGGTGAGGTGAGCGGGCCGGGGTTCTGTGGCCTGGGTGCGGAGGGCCGAGGTGGCGAGCGTGCGGGCGACTGGCCTGCCCGCCCGTGGCGCCCTGCCGCCGCGGGAAGTTCAGAGCTCCTTGCTACTGGTCCCAGCAGGGCTAGGAAGAGCAGCCTGGGACCCTTCCCAGGCCGATTTGGAGACGCCACAGCTCTTTCCCAGGCTTCCCTGTTTTTATGGGGTAAAGACGCCAAGTGGCAGTTGAGACTGCTTCCTGATCCCAGTGGATCCCACGGATCTGCCCAGGCAAGTTTGACAGAGAAGGGGGGGTGGCATCTAACTCCTTTGTGTTTAACCCGAAGCAGGGTGGTAGTCCCCCAGTTTGTCAGGCACCTATTTATCCCCTAACCCATGACCTACCTTTAGGATGACTCCGGACTGAAGCTTGGAAGGAGGCGGCAGGCCACGAGACTTTACTACAGGGGAGATTGGGGGCTGAGCACTGGGCCCCCTTGAGCAGGGCAAGAGAAGGAAAGGCACACAGAGGAGAGAATAAGGCGCGGGGAGTTCCTTTCCTTTCTGTAGAAAGAAGACGCACGATTGTTACTGAGGTTAATAAAGGCAATGATCTTCTGTGACTGGGTCAAGGACCGCACAACTGTGCAGTGCAGTTCCTTCTCACGGAGGATCTTTGAGGTGTCAGGAATTCCCCACCTTGGCTGTGGTTGGAAAGAATGAAATGAAGCCTTCCTTATCTTACTATGACCTCTCTTCTCCCATCTCTAAAGCACTCTAGAAAAAGAAATTCTTGTACTCTTCACCCTCAATTCCCTCTGCTTTTTCCAGCCCACTATTGCTGGTGTCTTTGGTCTTTCCTGGAGGAGTACCTTTCTTAGGAAGGAGTAGAGTTCTTTGAGCAATTATCCAACCAAGTTCCCAAGAGTCCTGCTGTGATCCAAGAGCAGACACAGGGTTCCCTTGCCCGTCATGAAATAGTCCCTCTAGCCTTAGCCTTTGCTTGTCTGCTTGTCTTGGTCCTGGATGCCTAATCTCGATGTGGCTCCAAGCTCTGAGGCCAAAAACAAACACATCAGAATATCTTGAACCGCCCCCAAAAGAGTTTCCTCAACTGTGGGAGTCACGGAGCCCTAATCTCTAGATCTTCTCAAGACACACTTAGTTTCCTTTGAAAGTTCTCTTAACAACAAAGTTCAGGTTTCCAACCTCCAACAAAGCAAAGTTCCTACATCCTTATGTCAGGGTTTACAAACGTATTTACAGGTCAGGTTTGCATCAGAGAGAAAGGGATACCTCAACACAAATCTTAATGGGAGACATAGTCCAGCAGCTTTGAAAGGGAGTGGGGTTCACCCAAGCTGGGATGAACAGAGGGTGGGGAAATTCAACCTCTAACTAAGAATTTCTCCAGCATAAAAATGAAGCATCAAATTCGTTAGCCCAGGGCCTTCATTTTCCCTTCCACATTATAACTAGTTATTGAACTCGCTGGAAGATCTAAAGGCCATTTGCGAAGAGACAAATTTCAATGGAGTTTCCCCATCAATAACCCCATGGCAGTGACCTATTGGAACAAGTCAAACACCAGAGGTGAAATGCAGGTCACTCTGTCTAACCAATATTAAAATGCGGCCACTTTTTAAAAAGCCACTTTAAACGAGATTTGAGGAAAATTGAATTCCAAAGAAGGCAAGACGGAGAGATCCACAAGAGCATCATGCCTGTGGTCTCCAAACAAACAAGAGAAATTCGTCTTTAATATTTTAAAGGAGGGAAATTAACATCTTACGATTCTCCCACCCCCCATGATTCCAGGAGGGGGGAAAGGTTGAGTATTTTCTAGTGACATGTCCAGGTTATTAAAATCATTTTAGACCAATTTATTACTTTTACTGACAAGAGATTTAAGGAAAAAAATCAATTAAGCATTTGCATATTCTTTTGCATACATTAGTCCTGCCTGGTGGCGTTAGGAAAGGAAAAAAACATACAAATACACATGTACACACACAGAGATACACAAAGGGAAGAATAGTATAAAATCTTGCTTTAGTTTGGGGTTTTCAAGTTGCCCTGGTTGCGGGGGGGGGGGTGAAAAAATTAAAATGAAATGAATTGTCTGATTGCATGCCATCTAGAAGTCAATTTATTTGAGAAAAAGAAAAGACACATGCTGTAATTTTTAATCCCTAAAGCAATAACAAAGCACATACATTAAAAACAACTGCAAACAACCTGTATTTCAGAGTGGGAAAGAGTGACCCTCATTTTCCTTCTCTTTACAGTTGAATCCTGAATTGTTTCTCTCATTATTTCATTTAATTAATTTATTTTTGTCCCTCAGAAAATCCAGAGAGTATGAGGTGGGATTTTTTTTTTTTACTGCAGCACAGAATCTGTGGAGCCACTAGGGTATCTCAGCCAGCATCTTGTTACTGGGGAGGGGAGGAATATGGGTTAGCCAACGGTCAGTATGGTAATCCAGGCACAATAAGGCCTCTCACAACAATGGACACATATTTTTCTTCAGTGGTGTCAGAAGGGAAGCGCTTTGTACTGAAACTGTTTCCGAAAGAGAAACCAGATCGAGATTTAGAAAGGAGATGGGGTCTGGGGCAGCATGCAGAGAGCACTGGACGCTGGCAAAGATGGTCAGAACCGAGCAAAGCAGAGGGCAGAGCCTTCGGGAGGCATGAGGCAAGAAAGGAAAGTACAAAATAAGACAAGCCCAAATACAAAAATTCATCACTGGGGAGTGCCTCTTTAGTACCCCCTCCCCCACTTCAGCCCCTGCTACAGGAAAAGATGCCCTGTTTGTGACAATGTTCAGGTAAACATGTATGGGTGTATGTTCCCATCTGGTAGTCAACTTCCTTTTCCTACACTACAGGAGCACCTAGAAAGTTTTTGCTTGTTGTTTGGTTTTATTTATTATTTTTTGTAAGTTATGCAGATGAGAGTGGACACATTTGGGGGTATTTCCTAGACTTTAATTTTTGTTTATTTATGCTGAACTAGCTGAGCAAACCCGGAATGGGAACTCCATTTATTAATGACTCTATAAAAGATATTTGATATTTTAACAAATATTAATAGCATGTATAGATATGTATTTGTTAACCATAAGAACCAAAAACAAACTTGGTATTAAGTTTGAGGCCTCTGCTCAAGGAGTCTCTTGGACTCACCTCTAGGAACTAAGGAGTCTGAGGAACGCTAGGGCATTGCCATGCTGGGTAATGCCTTGGGAAGGAGGCCTTAGTGAGTTCAAGAGGGTCAGGCACACAGAAAAGAGGGTTGGGGTGGGGCTGGGAAACCGGGGAGCAAGCAGACCCCTCACCTGTGTAAGAGAGTGGGGCTGAGTGAGGCAGCAAGGCAGGTGCAGACCTAGAAAGGGTGGAGGCTGAAAAAGCTCTTTAGTTTCCCTCCCCCTCCCCTCCCTGCCCCCCTGCTCTCTGGGGCTTTGGATTCCCTGATGGGACAATTGGGACTGCTGCTCTTTTCTTTACCAACTTCCAGCTACGTGTAGTTCAACGCCCGCCCCCCCCCACACACCAGCAACAAGAGAGAGAGAGAGACAGATAGTATAAAAGAAAGTTAAAATTTTCACACCACTCCCGGCCACCAACAACCACGGGGGCGGCTTTCTGGCACTCACGGCCTTGAGCTCCTCTTCCAAGCACACAGCCAGTCCTCATACCCAGGTTCAGGTCCAAGTAAGCAAGGCTTCTTCAGAAGCTTTGGGAGTTTGGGAGTCTCCAGTGAGAGATGACTCACCTCTAGGGAGTTCCCTTTCCCTCATCAGCTACTGGGGGGAGGAGGGGGTGTGCTAGGGGACAAGGTACCTACCCACGACTTAGAAGCACCAAGTCCTGGGAACCAAGCCCTAGCAGGCTCGGCTGGGACTGAGGCCCTAAGCATTGGAACCTGGAAGGCAGCCAAGGGCCCAGGCCCAATCTGTCTCTTTGGGCTTTGCTCGTGGCTCCTTCCCATTCCAGCCCTCAAAGCGAACCCTAATTTGGAAGTGGGGACCCTCTCACATATCCCAAAAGTGATGAAAAAAAAACGTTGGGAATCTCCTCTTTTCAGTATCTCTCTCATGGGGCTTTATTATTTTTTTCTCTTCCCCCTCCTCATTCCCTTAATTGCTGATGTTCTAATTAAATCCTCAAATAGTTGTTACGCTGTTTTAAAAGGTACTTATTCAAGTGTCAACCAGGCTGGGCTGGGAGGAGGCAGCACGGGCGGCGAATTAAAGGTAGATTGACTAATCACGGCTGCGATCATAATAATAAAATCAGAGGGGAAAAAATCACATTACGACTTTTTGTAGAAAGGAGGGAGCAGGCAGCCAGCGGCCGCCAGCTCTGTGCTTCCGACACAAAGAGTGCGGGCGATTCTGCGAGACTGATTTATGACGTTTTACAGCCCTATAAAAGCTGTAGCGTCGAGGCAAGCGCTCCTACCACCGCTGGCAGATTTAGTCTAATAAATAAAACATAAACAGTTAACTTTATGTGTCACTTTTATTGTTATCAAGTAAAATATAGCCGAGCCCCGGCAAGCTATGATTTTAAACTATAATTGTTATCAAGCACAACACGGGGACCTGGCTCCCTCCCTGGGCTTCCCCTCTGCTGCCCCCCACCAATTCTGAGTTCTAGAAGATCAGTTAATTGGAGTCCAATGATGAGGCCACTCCTAGCTGAGGAACCAGGGGCTGGAAGAAGAGCCCTTCCTTGTGTCCTCTCTCCTCTCCTCTGGCTCTGCCACCTCCCCTGAGGGTATTCTGTGGGTGGGTGACAGGAGGGTCAGGGTGAGAATCCTGCCCTGCCGCCCAAGCTCGGGGACTTCAACTTCTTTTTGGAAGGCAGCCTGGAGCTGGCCCTGGGGAATATGTGTTTACATGTAAACACATATGTTACATGGCTTTAGTCCCTGACTGGAAGCAAGCAGGCTCTACCCACACAGGCCTCCCTTGAGAGTAAGGAATGAAGGGGAAACTCTCAGGGCTTTAGTTGGGCCCCCGCTTCAGAACAGTGACTGCTGGAAGAGATCTCTCTCTCTCTCTCTCTCTCTCTCTCTCTCTCTCTCTTTCTCTTTTTTAATTTTTTTTTTTTTACCAGGGCTGTTCCGAGCCAGTCTGGGAGGTGCTGTGAGAAGGCCAGGGGACCGGAGTCACACATGAGCTACCAGCTACCAGTAGGAGATATCCTCTGCTCTGGGACCTGGGCCGGGAAGGACAGTGGGTAGCAGGGAGGTCAAGGTTTCTGAAATCTGCTTTTGCCAACCACTTCCTGTCTCTCTTCAGCGGGGGCTCAAGCCCTAGACCTCCAGAAATGACGTCAGGATCATTTGCTTCTCTCAGCCACAACCTGACTAGTACTGCTGGGACCCTGTCTCGAAGGTCCCTTGGCCAAGAGAGGGTTGGGTGAGTGTGTATTGGGGAGGAGAGCTGGACTTTAGGTTCCTTGGATGGCATGAGGTACCTCAGGCTTTCCAGCCTTCTAACCTCCGCCTGGGCCCCTCCCTAAGCAACCTCCTCTGAAACCTTCATTAAACTTCCTCTTCCCGCGAAAGAGGGGCGCTGCCCCATGACCTACACAGACTGCAAAACTATTGCCATAATGGAGACCACTGGAAAGGCCCTGGAGCCGAGGCCCACGGGGCGCACTGGAGGCCGGAGAAGAGACCCTGGGTCGGGGCTGAATCACAGCCTCCCGACAGCCCTCATGTCCAGGCATGGGAGCCGAGCTGGGAGCTTCCCATCTCTTATTGCAGGGGAGGATTGTCAGTCTGGCGGGGTGAGCACTGGTGAGCACCCCAGCTTCTGCCAACCATCCCCCACCCCCCACCCCCACACCAGCAGCAGCAGCACCACACACACAAAAAATTGGATACATTTTGAATAAAGCGATTCGGTTCCTTATCCGGGGACTGGGTTGCTCGGTGTGATTGGCCGGCGGAGTCACATGGTGAAAGTAACTTTACAGGGTCGCTAGCTAGTAGGAGGGCTTTATGGAGCAGAAAAACGACAAAGCGAGAAAAATTATTTTCCACTCCAGAAATTAATGATCATGAGCTCGTATTTGATGGACTCTAACTACATCGATCCGAAATTTCCTCCATGCGAAGAATATTCGCAAAATAGCTACATCCCTGAACACAGTCCGGAATATTACGGCCGGACCAGGGAATCGGGATTCCAGCATCACCACCAGGAGCTGTACCCACCACCGCCTCCGCGCCCTAGCTACCCAGAGCGTCAGTATAGCTGCACCAGTCTCCAGGGGCCGGGCAATTCGCGAGCCCACGGGCCGGCCCAAGCGGGCCACCACCACCCAGAGAAATCGCAGCCGCTCTGCGAGCCGGCGCCTCTCTCAGGCGCCTCTGCCTCCCCGTCCCCAGCCCCGCCAGCCTGCAGCCAGCCAACCCCCGACCATCCCTCCAGCGTCGCCAGCAAGCAGCCCATAGTCTACCCTTGGATGAAAAAAATTCACGTTAGCACGGGTAGGCAACTTTGCTTTTTGCCCCCTCCCCTCTTCCTGGCGCTCCCCACCCTCCCTGGCCCCCTCTGGCCCCGTCCTCCTTTCTCTCCTTCCCCCCCTCTCTCTCCAGGAGCGACTCTGGGTTAGCACAATTGAACTGGATTTACGAGCGAGAATGGGTAATTACATCCCCCATAAATTTTATGGCTTAGCTACTCTGGGCAGTCCGAGCCATGTGCTACGATCTGTTATGTATGTGTGAAAACTATGCTCGCTTTCTAAGGGCGCATAAATAATTCAGTGTCGTTACAATGAGGATTCCCCTCTTATTACACTACAAAGTCTCCAGCTTCCTTCAACTTCTTTATAACCCATTTAGCTTGATGACTTTATTTCCACCACTCCCTCCTGTTCCTCAAAGCTGAGGATGGGGTGAGGGTGGGGGCGGGGAGCTTGATGCCTCTGAACCCCACTATTTGCTTCCCCTCCCCCAGTGAACCCCAATTATAACGGAGGGGAGCCCAAGCGCTCGAGGACAGCCTACACCCGGCAGCAGGTCCTGGAATTAGAGAAAGAGTTTCATTACAACCGCTACCTGACCCGAAGGAGAAGGATCGAGATCGCCCATTCGCTGTGCCTCTCTGAGAGGCAGATTAAAATCTGGTTCCAAAACCGTCGCATGAAATGGAAGAAGGACCACCGACTCCCCAACACCAAAGTGAGGTCAGCGCCCCCGGCAGGCTCTGCGCCCAGCACCCTCCCGGCAGCCACCCCTGGTACTTCTGAAGACCACTCCCAGAGCACCACGCCGCCAGAGCAGCAACGGGCAGAGGACATTACCAGGTTATAAAACATAACTTACACCCCTGCCCCCACCCTGTGCTCCGAGACCCCCTCACACACAAATTGACTCTTATTTATAGAATTTAATATATATAAATATTGGTTCTTTTTTCTCTTCCTCCTGCCTCCTTGTCAATTCCAAACAAACAAAACAGATAAACAAGCCCCTTGCCCTTCTCTTTTCACTGTTAAGGACCCCTTTAAGCATGTGGTGTTATCTTAGCATGGTACCTGCTGGGTTTTGTTTTTGTTTTTTAAGGCCATGGGGGGGTATTTATTTTTTAAGAAAAAAGCTGCAAAAATTATATATTGCAAGGTGCGATGTTCTGGTTTGGGTGAGTTTCAGGGGAAACGAGAAAAAGAAAAAGGAAAGGGAGATTTTAAGTGGATTCTCATCTTCTCTCCTCCTCCTTCCCCCTCTTTCCTTAGGCCTTTTGCATTGAAAATGCACCAGGGGAGGTTAGTGAGGGGGAAGTCATTTTAAGGAGAACAAAGCTATGAAGTTCTTTTGTATTCTCGTGGGGGGGTGGGAGGAGGGGGGAGGACAGCAGACAAAGCTAAATGCATCTGGAGAGTCTCTGGGAGCTGTTCAGTTTGAGAAGCCAAAAGAAAATAAAAATGAACTTTGGGTTCAGAGAGACAGTCTGTAGGTAGATGCTCCCTACCCCATCGCGGTTATTGTGTTTTTGGACTGAATTCACTTGATTATTGTAAAACTTGCAATAAAGAATTTTAGTGTTGATGTGAAATACCCCATGATCAATAATAAACCAGTGGCTGTGAATTAGTTTTACGTCAATGTCTGATGGCTTCTTTTTAATCCCCCTCCTTCTGGCCTGGTGACATCTCACCTTCTCCAGTCTCTAAGTTCACTCTGAACAAATACACAAACCTTAACATTTGACCTCAGGTGTTCAGGCCTATTGAAAATCAGTCTGGGGTAAGGGATAAGGCAGACTGTGGAGGGTCCCACTGCTTCTTCTCTCCGACTTCTCAGAAAGACCAGGCCTTGCATCCTTAGTCCTTAGCGTGGAGCTGAGCATGGGGTGGGCATCCTCTCTTTCCCTTGGTTAGGTCCGGCTCCCTCTCTTTGACTTCCTTTTTTATTCCCCACCCTCCTTGTCCTTCAAGCCTGCCAAACCTGCAGACTAGAAGGCAAGTTTAGGGAAAGGGAGGGGAAAAAAGTTTTCCTCTTTCAAGACTTTTTGGGGTAAGACTTTGAGGATGATTTCCTTTCTTCAGTTACATTCTTCTAAATGGGTGAAGGGTTTAGAGCCACTGGTTCTGAAAATTGACCTGTCTGGATAGCATGTCTGTTTGTTTAGCCTTGGGGAAAAGGCTGAAGTGGAGGCCCAGAGGCCTGCAAAGGCCCTTGCATGGGTAGGCCTCAAAGGCTGATGCCTGGAGGTAGCTAGCAAAGGAAGGAAGGACTCTTCTGTTTTTCTGGAACTTCTGATTCTGATCTACCAGGTATTAGAGATTCAAGAACTACTCTCTTCCTATAATTTTCCGTGTCCTGGCAGAAGGGAGGCATCTGAACAAGGCTTTGAGGTTGTGGATAATAGAGTTTTCTCGTGTATGGGGAGATGGGGAGGTATACTACCAGAAAAACTATCAGGAATTATCCAAAGGACTAACTCAACCCAAAGGACCCCAGGTGAACCTATCCGGTCCTGGAGACTAGGCCTTAAGTTTAGCCTCCTCATTTTTCTTTCTTTCTTTCTTTCTTTCTTTCTTTCTTTCTTTCTTTCTTTCTTTCTTCTTCCTTCTTCTTCTTCTTCTTCTTCTTCTTCTTCTTCTTCTTCTTCTTCTTTTTTTTTTTTTTTGAGGGGAAGGAAAGAGGTGCGGAAAGCAGTTAGGAGCTTTCTCTTAGGCAATTTATCTAAACTTTGGGATGGAGGGCACTTAGGAATGGGAACCAGCCTGGAGAGGCTAACTGAACCTCCTTTCTCTACTCTGAATCCTGGAGTGAGAGGCAACAACAGACAGAGAAGACAAGTTGTGAAAATCTCCTGGATGTGTTTTAAATTTCTTTTCTCTTGAACCGCTTGCTGACTGATCCTGGGAGAAGAGGCTGTGCTGTTCTCTGGCATGTGGCTATGTGTTGGGAGTTCTGCTTAGTCCTTGAGGTCCTTCCTCAGTGGTGCTCTGGAGACAACAAAACATGCTGTCTGCAATGTGAGGAAGCAGAGCCAACAATTATCTGGAGTTATTTTATGTAATCAAGCAAACTAGTGACCTGATCTGACTGTAGCCCCAATCATCTCGAGGATAGTGCCATCCTAGGGCCGGGAGAGCCGCGTGTCTGCCAGGTAGGCCAGGTGTCTTTTGGAAAGGAGTGGGGTCACCTGCCTGGCTTTGAGCTTTGGCGAGTTTGGGAGAGGACTACCTCTGCATGTTGCTTCTGAAGTTTCTCCTAATGCTTTGCTTTCCGAAGGGCCACTCCTGAACACAGGGAAAGCAGCTTATGAAGGCTGGGACATCTGTTTCCCTTTCTTTGAGAGTTTCTGTTTTTTTTTTTTTTTTTCTTCTTGTGGCACACAATGTCATTATCTCTATCTCTTGATCTGGAAAGGATCCCAAATCCACGCATTCTTGACAAATGTAGCAAAATTAAAATATTTTGCACTTGGGTTTTTGAAGAGTTGGGCCTCTGACCTCCAGAAATGTCCCTCTTCTTCCTCCAAAGTTTTCCTTTGCCTGGGTCCTGGCCACCCAGAAAGCCTGTCGCCTAGCTGGGCAGGAGGGGAGCATGGGCTAACCTGGGTCTGGACTCCAAGCTCTAGCAACCCTGGTCTCGATGCTCCTGATGCTTCCTGGCCTCACTGGGCAGTGGAGGGCAAGGTTTTCATTGGAGTTGGGTAGAGTGGTAGGGAAAGGCTGGGGGTGGGGGCGGGTACCAGCCCAGGTTCACAAGGTCACAACATTTTCTCTCTCATTGCCTTTATATTCATCAGAGCCTCTGACCTCTCCCCCACTCCCATCCCCACCCTCCTAAGCCCAGTCCTCAGTACCTAGCCTCCAGATAGGATGTCACAGCCTTTGTAGGACTGGGGATTTCTTGCCCAGAGAGGAAAGAGCGTGAATGCCTGCTAGTCCAGCATTGTATCCTCTTCGATGGCCAAGTAAAATGAAGACCTGTGAACTGGGGGCACAAATCTTCCAAGGGCCTTCTTTTCAAGCATCCGGGATCCCCACAAGTCCAAAACCCCTTTGCTGTGTAAGTAGCTAGCGCTTGATTTTCCCTGGGGTAAGGAGAATAAATCTAAATTCGATATTCCACTAAATTTTTGTTTTGACTACAGTTGTTTGAGAGGGAAGGTAGGAAATCAAATGTGGATGGAGAGAATCTGCTTGGGGAAAAATGGGAGTCCACACATGGGGGGCAGTTTGTGAGAAAACGGTTCAAAAATGGATATAACCTAGAGAAAGTAAGATTAGCAGGGAAGGCATGGCTGCTTTGTTCTCTGAGGATCTCTTGTAGTTTGTATGAAGTTTCTTACAGTTCTGAATGTCTCAGTTTTCTTCTGTAGAATTGTATATTGAGAGAGAGAGAGAGAGAGAGAGAGAGAGAGAGAGAGAGAGAGAGAACACCAGTGCACGCACAAGCCATGTCTTAAAGGTTTGCCAAAGTGTGGGCTACAGTGACCTCTGCTCTGGAGGGGTTCTCTGTTTTCCCAGGATTCAGGACTAACCCAGAAAGGACCCTTAAGAGGGCACCGTGGCAAGGAGGAGAGGTAGCTAAGCACTTCAGTTCTTTCTAGGCTTTTTGTCAGGTTCTGTATTCACAAAGCTACTTCTCCAGGCTTTCCTGAGCTTTGATCTGGCACCTCACCTTTGGGCAGCTAATTCAAATTAAAATGCCTCCTCTCCTAGAGGCCTCTCCTAGGCTTGGTAAAAGAGATCCCCTAACTTCAGCGGCCACCAAAGCAGATGGAATATTTATTGCCTCTCTGGATGTCATTACCTAAGAATACAATTTTATGAACCTTCTAATCTGTTAACTTGATTTATCTGGATGGGCTGAAGCCCAAAATAAACATTTGGAGAATTTAGGTGGGAAAAAATTGTCTTTGCCTCTGACCAAGCTTCCTCATAGAACTGTCTGCCCTTCTCAGACTGCTTTTTCTACATCCAGAATCTCTAACCCCATTTTAATCTTTTTCCCCCTGTGGTGTGTGGCAGTTTTGAGGTGTGCCTCTTGAGAAGTAAACAGATGAGATGCACTATTTGAACTAGAGACTTCTGAAACCTTGCACACCTTATAACCTGCCCGGCAGGGAGTGGGCAGGCAGAAACTAAGGCCAAAGGGAAGGAGATTTCACTATAGGCTTCCCAAGGCCGGGGTCAGCTCTCGCTCTGCCCTGTTTCACAGGTGGAGCAGCCCCTTTCCTATCCTGCTCTCTTTGGAGTTAGCCCTACAGGACCTAGGGAAACATACATCCTCGCAAGCTGCAAGGGTGGGGGGGAGGCCGCAGCTCCCTTCCGAGACCCGATCAGGCGGGAAAGGATCGGGAAGGGAGAGTGTTACAGTAAAAGGAAGGGTTCATTTTGAGATGTCCTGTTCCCTTCAACACTGGCCAGACCCTCTCATTTGTAGCTCAGGGCTCTGCTCCTCCTGACCCAGGGGTAAGGGTGAAGCAAAGGCCTTTTATCTCGGCTCACTTCCCTGTTTTGGACTCCCTCTTTTCCCAGCCCAAGTTTAGGGACTGGGAGAGGAAAGTATATTTGAATTTCGTGGCGGTGTGATGCGGATGCAGATACCCCGACACAGAGCCAAACCACCAGCCAGACCCTAGCCTCTCTCCCCCAGCCTCTGGGGGCTTGGGAAATCAGTTGGGGATGGCGGGAGGGGGCAGCTCCTTTTCTCTGGACCGCCCTAGGGCAGGGGTCTCAGGACGGAGAAGTGGGGAAATAGGGCCAAGCTGAGCAAGGGCTACTCTGGGCTCCAGGCACAGTGTCGCCTTCGCCTAGGTCACGACCCCGGAGCTCTGGCTGCGGACAATAGGGCTGGGGTGGGGAGTGCGGGCTGCGGGGCGGGCTGGGCGGGTTCACAGCACGGTGAACTCCGAAGCCTGGGGGTTTTGTGGATCCCAATAACCTTTCTTTCTCCTATCCCTCCTCCTTCCCCACCGCCACTACCTCGGGGTAACTTAATTACTACCAAATAAGGATAGTTTTCTCCGAGTTAACCCACAGAAAATAGAATCCTTTGGAGATCTTTGTGGGCCTGAAGAGGGAGGAAGGGCTCATCTGAGCAGCACCCAGGGCTGTCAGAAAGATCATAGGCCCTCAAACCAACTACCATCAGAACTGCAGGTCAGAAAGCCCTTCCTGCAAGAGATGGCTGCCTAGGTGCTGTGACTTTTGTCTCCCTGTCACAGCAGGGTTTGGCCTTTATTAAAGAGGGAAGCCTTCTCAAACCTGATGTGCTTGTTGATAAGGGACTGGAAGGTGAGTCACTCAGGACAAGTCCCCCAAATGGGTTCATTCTTGTTGGGGTGGTGTCTCCTCACCAGGGTAATAACCAAACTTTAGTATGACTCTGCTCATTTGAGCAACAATGGGTCTGGAAGTTTGTACATGTGGAGTCTTTCCACTTAGAGGGAACAGATTTAGGAAATAAGATTCCAGCTTGGCTTGAGTTCTAACTGGAGGGAAGAAGTCAGCTCCTGTGTGAAGGACAGCTCTGGGTGTACTCTGTCCAGTGTGGGCCTCAGGACTGTCTCCTAGACCTGGCTTTCACCTGTGCTGCACCTCCTGGGGGTCTCAGAGAATCTCAAACCATTTTGGAAGGTGACTCCAGCTGTCTCTTCTTGACTGTCTTTTGCCTGTCTCTCTATCTTCCCCTCTTCTTCCCCTCTCTGTCCCAGCAGTTCCTCTGGGACAATCGCCAGCCCTAGCTTCACTCCTAAAAACCCTGCCCCCAGCTGTAAAAGTAGAGGAAGAAGAGCCAAAAGGTGACAACTTTGGAGGCACAGCTGAGGTTCAAATGTTCCTGGACAGGCCATCAGGCCTGACTGCCTCAGACCGGATCTGAGCACTCTAGAGTGGTCCCTGGGCCAGCAGCAAGGAGAAGGAGGTTTTATAGCAGGGCAGCTGTGGGCTCAGGTTCAGCCAGGACTCCAGGTCTCCTCTTGGCAGAGCCTCCAACCTCCACCATACCTTTGTTCTTCTTCCGGTTCTCCCTGCCCCCTCCTCTTCTGTTTGATCCTCTCCACCACCCCCTTCCCAAATCGTTTCTTTAGATCTGGAAGCATCTGTTCCTGCCCCTTCCCCCACTGTCTCCTCTTCATTTTCTTTCTCTCTCCACCCCAAGCAGTTGCACAAAGGTCAGATATACCGCCATCCAGACACCGTGCGGCCAGAACGTGTGCCCCCTTCATTCTCCCAGGTGCTGGGTGCGTGCAGTTTGACTCTTGGTTTTCAGGACCCAAACCTTCTCTTTTTGGGACAATTATCCATTAAATTAAGGAAAAAACTGGGAATCCTGGACGGGAGTTTCTGGCACTGGGTTGCTAGCTAACCAGAGCGTTCTCTGCTGAGCTTTTGTGAGCTCAGTTTTGGGCGTGTCTTCACATTCTGGCTCAGACAGGACCTGGCCTTTCTAAATTCTGTCACCATACATTTCTTCCTGTCTTTCTTCAAATGACAATTCTTTCTTTCTTCTGTTTATTTCCTCTTCACCCCTTTCTTTTGTTGCAAAGTAATTTCTTTTCAATTAGAAAGTCCCCAGTCCCATTCAGAATCCTTCCGTCTAAAGTGAGGTCAAAGCCTTGCTCAGCCTGCACACTGGGGGCCCTCCCTTCGCTGCCTTCTAGAAAAATTAAAAAGTGTCTTTAAACGGCCCCCTTTTACAGCTTCCTTCCTGACTTGCACCCTCAGAGAATATCGTATCTCAGAAGTTTGGAGATGATGGTAGACAATAGCCAGTCTCTCCTCTCTTGGTCGGTCTAGTTTTGTGTAGGTCTAGTTAAGTCAGGTGCCAGCTCCTGAGCACTGGGAGACCCGCCTCCAGCAAAGTCAACTTTGTAGCCCCAGGGCACATATTAGAATAATCTCAAAGTCCTTGTCCTAACACCTAATGGGAAGGAGTAACTTCCCCCTCCCTTCACCTCTGTCTTGAGGTCCAGCCCTGATGGGATTCTGTCTTCACCTCAGAAGAGCAGCAGTTGGTCAATAGCCCGATTATCCCTTGGTTTCTACCTACCAACTACCTACCAACATACACACACACACACACACACACACAGAGACACACACAAACACACAGACACACACACAAACACACAGACACGCACACACAAACACAGACATGCACACACAAACACACACACAAACACACACACACTGATTAGGTGGATCTTGATGGCAGAAGTGCCTTTGCCATTCTGAAGAGGGTCTTGTCCCGTTAGTGGTTAGTTACCCCGCAGTCCTTTCTCCTAGCACACATGTCTCTGTACAGGCACACCTTCAAACATGTGATGCATACCTGCCAAACCTCTGTTCTTAAATGCATGGGTAGGTAACTTTGCTGAAGGCAGCACATGTGTGTGCATCTATGTGTACAGAAGCCATGAGTGACACAGAATAACATCTCACCAGGCACTTAGGGAGTGAATTCATTCCCTTACCACGAATGTCCCTGGTAACAGAGACTGTATTGGACCATGTGGCCTAAGGACCTCTTAGGCCTGGGGTGATTAAAAAGAAGGAGGCAGGGGTCAAGGGACTGTCTAGAAGACATGAATCCTTACCTGTCCCACTTGCTTCAATGTTAAAATTAAATAAAAACCACAAATGCTTATTTAGCTCTCTAATCCTCATACCACACTCCTGCGACAGACCTTAAAAACAACACCACCGCAGTAACATAGCAAGGGCCATATAGCTATGCGCTAGACTTGTTAGATGTCTTATTATGGTGCTGCAGGGATCAAGGATTAATGCTCAAGAAACGTTTGGATTTAGAAGCCTTCAGGAGTGTTATCTGTTATTACATTAATAGGTCTCTATTTAAGTATTTGCTATGGACCAGGCACTGGATTAGATCCAATCTCTCATTTGAGCCTTAACATGGGAAGAAAGTGATTAAATTTCCACCTGACAAAGATGCTGAAGCTGGCTGTGCTGGGCACGCCTTTCACCTAGCACCTGTGTGGCAGAGGTGGGAGGATCTATGTGAGTTTGAGGCCAGCCTGGTCTACGCAGTGCTTGGCCAAACAGCCAAGGCTGTGTAGAGAGACTCTTATCTGAGGGGAGGGGAAAACAGGTGTGCCTCACTGGGATTTGCTTGCCCTCTGATTGGACGTTCAGAACTGTTCCATTTATTTGCTATTGAGGGACGTAGAGTCTGGTGTTTAAAATGAGGCAGTGTGGCAAGAAGTCATGGTGAGGCAATGGGAGCCTCAACAGAAGGCAAGAGGGACCCAGAGTAGCCTGGTCTGTGCCACCTACTCTGGCTTTGCCTTGATGGGATCTTATCCTCGTCAGCCTAGTAGTTCTTAATGTATGATCCCAGTATTTGGTACAATCTTATAAATTATTAGAATTGAGGCTGGGGATGTAGCTCAGTTCTGGTAGAGTGTAGTCTGCATGAAGCCTTGGGTTCAGTCCCTATCACCACATAACAGGCCTGGTAGTGCAGACCTGGAGACTCAGCACTGAAAAGGGTCAGGAGTTCAAGGTAAGTTCCTTCTCAGTGCATAGTAAATTTGAGGTCAGCTTGGCTCACAAGAGACCATTTTTAGAAATTGTGTGTGTGTGTGTGTGTGTGTGTGTGTGTAAGTGTGTGTATGTGTTAAAATTAAAATCCCAGGGACCAGCCAGGCAGTGGTGGCACACACCTTTAATCCCAGCACTCAAGAGGGAGAAGCAAGTAGATCTCTGTGAGTTCGAGGCCAACCTGATCTACAAGATCTAGTTCCAGGACATGCTCCAAAGGTACAGAGAAACCCTGTCTTGAAAAAAAAAATTCCAGGGACCACAGGGCAATGGTGGCACATGCCTTTAATCCTAGCACTTGGGAGGCAGAGGCAGGTGGATTTTTTAGTTCAAGGTCAATTTGGTTTGCAGAGTGAATGCCAGGACAAGCCAGGGTTACACAAAGAAATTTTATCTAGAAAGAAAGAGAGAGAATTTCAAGGAGTATTTATTAGTATAGATTATATCTTTCTAAAACAATATAATCTATCCAACGGGGAAATGATCGGTTTCCAGAGCAGAGACAACGCGGAGCAAACAACGCTGTCCTCTCACGTGTTTGCAGACACCTGTGACTGACATGTCTGAGGTTCTCACGTGTTTGCAGACACCTATGACTGACATGTCTGAGGTGCACAGCCCGGTCCAGACGGAAGAGTGGGACCCTGCAGAGCTCCCAGAACCCCCAGGGATCTGTACGATCAACAGAGCCCACACTACAATAATTGTTCTGGCCAGGCGTGGTGGTGCAGTCTTTAATCCCAGCACTCAGGAGGCAGAGGCAGGTGGATTTCTGTGAGTTCAAGAAATGTACTTTGTAGCCAGCCTGATCTACAAAGCAAGTTCCAGGCTAGCTAGGGCTACACAGAAAAACCCTGTCTCGAAAAACCAGAGGGAAAAAGAGAACTCGGTTTCTAGTTCTCTGGCCCTAGATCTGTGCTCACCTCATCTCAACCCTTTCTCTAGAGACACGGTTGTTTAGAATGTCGTGGGAAGGCAGAGGGGCACAATGTGCAAACCATTTGTGGGAGTATGTGATGTTTGTATTATTTGAATATATCCATGAAGAGAAATATGTCTCCTGTCCCTGCATGCTAAATTACAGCTCTCCTGAGAGATACAGGGCACCAGTCTGCTAATGTTTTTCCTTCCTTACCAAATTCTCCTATGGTCCTGACTGATATGTGTGATCTCAGGGACTCCTTTTTCTCCCAGGCTTTGCACTGGCATGTTCTCAGCAACATACATAAAAAGCCCGGCTTTTCACACGAGCATACAAAACAAGCTCATTGTGGCATAATCTGATTTCCATGTTTTCCTGTCTGTCATGTGTGAGATCTTTTTTTCACCTAAATGACCTACAAGTGTGTCACTCAAGCAATTGTATCTGTGTAAATGGAACCCTCAGATGTCCACATACCTGCTTAGGTAAGGTATACAAATATACATATACAAATGCATCACGAGCAGCTGAAATCTCTGTCCTTTTGTTAATCTGAGAGGTGGCTGTGGTGTGTATTTTGTGCTTTCATGAAGCTCGGAAGCTCGTGTTTATGAAGGGTGCAATGAGAAAAGCTCTCAATAGGGGTAGGAGTCTGTAATTCCGAATTCTTCTAAGCTTTGTTCCCAGTTGCCTTGAGCAGATCTCTTGCTGGGTAAGAGCTTCCCCTTTCTCATCTACCTAAGGGGACAGGGTCATTATAGTTTCCACAGCATCTCAAGAGAGTGGGAGACTTACAGAAGAGTGCAGACAAAACTGTGGGGAAATAGTTGGACACTCGTCACCAACTCCTCATTTCCACAATGGTTTACCCACAAACAGCCTAGCTCTGCCTCTTCCCCTACCATTCGCAGCCACATATATTTGGAAGCAAATCCCAGACATCATATCGTTTCTTTTGAAAGTACTTCTACCAGGTATCTCTAAAAGATTATTTTTTGCAACAGTACTACAATATGACTATGATATCTACCAAATTTTTTTAGTAAAATTGTTTGGTTTTAGAGAGTAAAAAAGGCTTAAGATGCTGAGCCGCTAACTCCCCTGTGTGTCATGCTTAGAGCTAATAAATGTCAATAAAAGAAAATAAAAACAGTGGGGAAAGAGTGACGTTTCCATGTTTATCTCCGACTTTAAATCCCAGACAACCACCAACTCCTCCCCTTTCCTCATTGGGTCTATTAGAAATGGGCTAAGAAAAGACCCTGGAGGTTCAGACATGGGGCTGCCAAAAGGAGCTCTTGGAAGATACTGCAGATCTCAACCTGGAAAAAAATGGACTTGAGCCAACAGGAGTCTTAGCAAAGGGCTTGCCCAACCATTCTTCAGCATCAGAATTCTTCCTTAGTTTGCCAAAAGCTTGAGAGATATCTAAAGTCACCTTGGTGTTAGTTAATGGCCCCTCCCCGTAATAGCAGCTTCACAGCAATGCCCAAAAGGAAACTGCGCGGAGGCCCAGAAAAGCTCCCCTGCTCAGACACATGCAGAGCCTGAGAGACTGAGGCAAATATACAGTGCCCATTGGCAAACTCAATGAGAAACAAACCCAACACCCAGGGACACTTGCACATCTGAGGGTTCAAACATGACAATTCTGGAAGCAAATGAGAAAGCCAAAGACAGGCAAGTGCACTGGAGCCAAGCCCTAGTCTCTGCTATCATGAAGTTGGCCTAATTCTGATCAAAGCCGCACTCTACGGGGTGCGTGGGTGTGCGAGCACACACTGTGTGTGAACATTCTTTTAATACTCCTAACATCTTAAAGGTCTCTACTCTTCATAACACCCAGTAATACAAATTGCATTTCCCTGACCATAAGAAAATATCATTTCTTTGTGTGTCCGAGTCTTTTGAATTTGTTCTGTTAATTCATGTTTCCCATGGCCTTCCCCTTGTCTTGACAACACACATTCTTTATCCCTCAGGCCCCTCTCTGGAGGCAGAGATGAGTGACTTGTGTGGTATGGTGTGTGCCGTGGTTACGGGCGCAGTGTCCTAAACAAGAGTCAGCTGGAGAGGGAGAGGAACACTATCACACACAGGCCTCGAGCCATCCAAAGAGCTGTTTGGCCTGCACTACAGCTATGGGCCAGGCTGACTTTTCAGTGGACTCTCTGCTCCAAGAGGGTGCTTTGACATCATAGAAATGTGCTTTCACTGGACCTGAGGGAGCCTATGGCAGTTGCCTGTGCACAATTTTTTGAAGCGAATGTATCAATCAATTAAAAGAATAAAGATGGCTGGGCGGTGGTGGTGCACGCCTTTAATTCCAGCACTTGGGAGGCAGAGGCAGGCTGATCTCTGTGAGTTCGAGGCCAGCCTGGTCTTCAAAGTGAGTTCCAGTGCAGCCAGAGCTGTCTCATAGAGAAACCCTGTCTCGAAAAACAGAGAGAGAGAGAAAGAGAGAGAGACAGAGACAGAGAGAGAGAATATGGGTGATGGAATGGCTGGATTGGGTGGTTGACTAGGCCTTGCACAGTCAGAGTGATTTTGACTCAGAAAGGCTAGACATAATTCGACAGTGCTAAACCAGACCTGCAGATTAGCGAGATAAGCCAGTAAGAGCAGCGGGCACTGTGGTGCATGTCAGTGGAAGAGCCCACTTTCAGGATCTCGTTTGAAATCAATGACCTCATCACAATCTGCGGTCACATTTGAAAGCACTAGAAATTAGGAATCCAGGCTGGAGAGATGGCTCAGCATTTCCACTGGCTGCTCTTCCAGAGGACCTGGGTTCAATTCCCAGCACCCACATTCTCCATGAGTTATGAGTCATGAGTTACAGTGACTCCAGTCTCAGGGAATCTGGCACCCTCACACAGACACACATGAAGGAAAAACACCAATGCACACACAATAAAAAAAAATAAAACAAAAAAATTAGTCCAACATATGAGTTTTGAAGGGATAGAGCTGAGCCCCTGACTGACACCATGGTCTTACTCCCAGCCACACTGTCAGTGTGCTCACATTAAAATGAACAATGAGGCAAATTTACTTCTGAAATAGTCAATTCCAATTTGTTTCCTAGTGCTGGGAATTTGTTGTTTGTTCCTTAATTTTTAAATTGACCAGAGTATGGTGTGTGTGTCTTTAATCCCAGCACTTGAAAGGCAGAGGCAGGTGGATCTCTATTCAAGGCCAGCCAGCTCTATATAGCAAGCTCAAGGGCAGCCAGAATGGTAAAACAGAGAAACCTTGTCTCAAAAAAAAAAATAAATTTTTTTATGTTTATTTTTTTTTATGGTGCTTGGTATTGGACCCAGGACCTTGTGCACACCAGGCACGTGTTTCATTGTAGCCTGTGCCCTCTCTTCTTACTGTCGGGACAGGAGTGTGTCTTACCAATCACCCAGGCTGGCTTTGAACACACTCTTTAAACAAACTGTGAACTTTCTGTTTCAGTCTGTCAAATAGCTGGGATTCCAATCTGTTTAGAGTCAACAAGAGATTGAAAAGTATTTTGTAGTGATAGTTCTTTTGTATTTTAATAAATAAAGCTTGCATGAAGTTCAGAGAGTAAAAAACCACACTGTTCAGTCATACAGGCCAGGCAGTGGTAACACACACTTATAATTCCAGTAGCCACTATTGGCCATAGAAATCGGGTGAAAGTAGTGCACACCTTTAATCCCAGCACTAGAGAGGAATATAAATGGGGAAGAGACAGCTCTCAGACACAGTCTTATTCTGAGACTCCTAAAGACAGGATCGCCATTTTGGACTGAGATAGTGGTAAGAGCCGGTGACTGGCTGTTTTGTTTTCTGACTTCAGGTTGAAACTCAATTTCTGTCTCTGGGTTTTTACTAATTGTGCTACATATTTCTTGGTATCAAGAACCAGTGGAAGGAGCCGGGCGGTGGTGGCGCACGCTTTTAATCCCAGCACTCAGGAGGCAGAGGCAGGCAGATCTCTGTGAGTTCGAGACCAGCCTGGTCTACAGAGCAAGTTCCAGGACAGGCTCCAAAGCCACAGAGAAACCCTGTCTCGAAAAACCAAAAAAAAAAAAAAAATTAAGACCCAGTGGAAGGCAGAACAAAGCCCAAGGAAGGCCCTGTGGCTAGCAGGCACTTTTAAGGAACTATTTATTTTATTTCTTATGTGTATGAGTGTTTGCGCATTGTGTGCGTACCTGACACCCACAGATTCAGAAGAAGTTGGTTCTCCTGTAACTGGACTTAAGGATGGCTGTGAATCACCATGTTGGTGCTGAGAACTGAACCTGGAGTCCCCTGCAACTCCAACAAGTGCTCTTCTTTATCTGCTGAGCCATCTCTCCATTAAAACACTTGGACAGGTGTTTTGTGAGAGCGCCAAATCCTAACCACTAGTCAACCACGACAGGTGTTTGAAACCAGACTCATTTGACTGGAATAAACTCAGTGAGAACCTACCTGAGATGTTCAGAGAACCCAGGTATCTGGCAACTGTTAAACATGACAAGATTTTTTCTAGAATATAACCAGAATTTTCTGTGTTTAAGCTCAACCCTATCACCTACCTCCAGGCTTGAGCTGGTCAGGTCAGTTGTGTCCAGAGCCAGGTTCTTTTGTTTTAAAACTTAAAGAGGCTCAACAACTTTTTGTGTCTCCTTCCTTCTTCTCAGTCTGGGATTGGGGAAGTCAGAGGCAAAAGAGCTGCCCACTCCTTCGCTCAGGAATCCTAAGCCACTCTAGGAAAGGGATTGTGGAAGGTGGTGTGGATGACCACAGAAGTCAAAGGTGGACTCTGGCGGGGTTACTGTGTATGACGTGGGCACAACCAGGAACGAGGGCTCAGGAACCAGTTCCTCAGCAGTGGGAATCCAGTTTCTGTTTGGGCCTCGATGGGAAGATTCTAGCAGCTGTAGAGCTGAGCAGCAGAGAAAGCACTTTCAAGGGAGAGCCTTAGAGAGGACCTATTGGAAGAGCACGTGGTCCCAGTCGGAGCCTCAGTTTCACTTCCTTCACAGTAAGGTGGTTTGATTAGGTATTGCAAAGATCCTCCCAACTCTGAGATTTAAGCAAAGACTGGAAGATGCTGGGGGGCAGGGAGAAGAAATACTCTTTGTAGCAAATCAAATGATGGACTATGTGTCTCTGTGAACCAAACCAGGCACAGCGAACTCTTCATCTTCATCCCGGAGTTGGGGGCGGGTAGGGTGTTTGCTGTGTTGTCGCTTCACTTGACGACTCTTCCACAGGGCTCCTTCAGACACACCATGGGGAAGTGTTTCCCTGAAGGACCCTATCCTCTACAGAGAGAGGCCAGGAAAGATGGGGTGGGCAGCTGGGGGTCAGTGTGTCTGTGTGATGCCAGCAACCAGGTGAAAACAGCGAAAGCAGCTCACTATCTGCTTAGCTTCAAATAGGAGAATAAAGGGATGCAATTTTGTTTCTTTCATCTGAAGTTCGTGGATAATGAGATACAGGATCAGCCTTATGAGCAATGCCTTTCAAACCTCTGGGAAAGCTCTGTTTCCCCTTCCCAATTATCCTGCCCCTGAAATGCCGTAAGCTCCACCATTAGAGCACATGGTGAGGTACAGCTCTCTGCAGATCACAGCTTCAGAACCCAACCGCACCACTGGGAGAGTTTATCACACAGGGATATAGCTGGAGAAGCCGTGCTGGGGGAGTCCTGGGGTAGAAGTGGGGGTGGGGAGGCTGAGGATCAATCATTAGTTTCACCAGCTGACCCTTTGTGGGGAAGCTGAGCTCAGAGGAGGAAGCAAGAATTCAGGGGCTCCCCTAGAAAACAGATGCCTGCAATTATGGGTGTATTCTATGTCTGAGGAAGGGGTGGGTTCAAAGTGCTTACAGTGGTGATCAGGCTGAAAAAGGATAGGGCTGTAGTAAAACTGAATTCAGGGAAGCAAAGTGTAGATAGATGGACCAGGGACACCACCAGAGAGGCCAGTGTAGAAATGCCTCCAGGTGCCAGGTGGTGGTGCACGCCTTTAATTCAGCACTTAGGAGGCAGAGGCAGGGCAATCTCTGAGTTTGAGGATGGCCTGGTATGCAGAGGAAGTTTCCAGGATGGCTAGGACTATAGAGAAAAACCATAACTCAAAAAACCGTGGGTGGGGGGGCTGGGAGGGAAGCCCTTTGGACATAAGAAATCTATTGCAATTCCATGGTTATTGGCATTTTATGTAAGCCATAAAGCAAGATTTGTATAAAACATAGCAGTTAGAGAACATAAGCAGGGTTCAAGTCCTACTGTGTGACCTTGAGCAGGTGACTTGACCTTCTGAGGTTATATATCTTCATCAACGCAGCATAAGGAATCTAACATATAGCAATCTTTGTAAGTGGAAACTATTACAGTCATAAGTGTTGAGGGGGCTGCAGGAACACTTCTCTACTTTGAAACTAAACTATAGAATAAATGACCATCATGGTCAGAATAAAGCAGAATTACTGATCAAGTAATGTATAGCCTTTTTCAATGGGTAAGCCTAGGCAACTTGATTTTACCCTTTGAGATCTGGTAATAAATCTGTGTACCTTTCCATGTAACCTGCAAACCTCTGAGTTGAGGCAGCATTGGCTTAACTCGCAGACGGGGGCTACTATTTAAGGAAAATCATAAACTACTCTCACTCAGATTTGTATAATGAAGAATATAGCATATGAGAAAATTACTTTCAGCCTAAAGGTTTTTTTTTGTTTGCTTGTTTTGTTTTTGTTTTTTGTTTTTTGTTTTTTTTTTTTTTTTTTTGGTTTTTTGAGACAGAGTTTCTCTGTAGCTTTGGAGCCTGTCCTGGAACTAGCTCTTGTAGACCAGGCTGGTCTCGAACTCCCAGAGATCCGCCTGCCTCTGCTTCCCGAGTGTTGGGATTAAAGGCATGCACCACCACCTGATAAAAGTTTTCATCTTGGCTTCTGCCGTATGGGTGTCAAATCCCATCACTGCAGTCCCTGCCTCCTGGGCAGTGACTTCGGAGGACTTTCAGCCAAAAAAAATTGCCTAGGAGAATGTGTGTCAACATGTTAGTGAAGGTTTCCTAATCTGGCAATCTGGCTGTTAACCAGTGGAGAAGAGGAGGCTGGGACTCAGGACAAATTAAGTCTGGGCACGACTGGGGCTATTAAAGGGCCAGAACACAGGTTTCTACTGTCCAGGAAGCATACAGTGGACAGCAGAAAGGCTTGGGGAGATGAAAAGGAAAAAAGACACCAAATGGGAATGGAACCCACCAAGAATGCCACTCCCTTGTGATTTAGGGGGATGTGGATTGGAGTCTGACTGATATCGACTCTACCTGGCTCTTGCGCTTCCCAGCTGCCTTGGTTTCTTCCCAGGGCATGGTCGTGTTCTTGGGCTGTTGGCAGGGGCTGAGCCTGGAGACCAAGGATTCTCAGCAGCACCCAGAGGCTCAGTGACCAGGCTAGGCAGCATTGCTTCTGCTGAGACTCTTAGCACTGTAGCTAGAGTCCCCACCTGGCTGGAGTCAGGGAAATGATCACAGAGTGAGCTCTCATCACTGGGTCTCCAGGAGTCTGAAATTCCAGTCAGAATCCATTACCCCAAAGCATGTGTCTGCATTGTAATTTCTGAGAAGATACAAATTTATATTCTATAATGCATTATTATGGGGGGGAATTGCTGAGACAGGGTCCCACTTTGTAGCCCATGCTGTCCTTAAAGTTTGGCAACACTCCTGTCTCAGCCTTCTGAGTGCTGAGATTACAAATATGAGCCACCATGCCTTGAAGACATTAATATTCTAAAAGTGTAACTGGGAGCTAAGGACAGGGCTGTGGTAGAGTACTTGTCTAGCACATATGAGAACCTGGGTTTGGTCCTCTGCATTGTGATGGGATAGACACTTTTGGGGTTATATAGTCAGGGAAAATACTTATATCCCCAGCAAACAAGGACACACACACACACACACACACACACGCATGCACACATGCACGCATACACTCCTCTTTCTCTTTCCCCCCTCCTGCTTTCTTCTCCCCTCTACTCTTTCCTTCCTCCCATTGCAAGAAGAGACCAATAAGGCATGTAGGATCTGGCGTGTCTGAGTCCGACCGGGAAACCCGAGAGGCACTGCATGGAATTTTTTTTACAGGACTGACTGGCTATAGCCCCATACCTGACCCCACATCTTCACATCATAGCAGCACAAAGCCTCTCCCTAGAAAGAGCAGCCAGAGGAGTAAGGAATTATTTCTTCTCCTGACCATTATTGCAATAACAGGGAAACTGTATTAATACAAAAACCACAGAAAAGTGGACGTCTCTGGGCCTCAACCTCTCTCCTTCCCAGCCCTTCCTCCAGAATCCTGGGGATGGCTCCCACCCCAAATGGGAAAGAGGAAATGGGAGTAGGGGAGAGTGTGTTAGGCAGGTATAAAACACAGGAGGGGGTTCTGTTAGTGTTCTGCAAGGGTGACTTTGTGGATGGAAAGAGAAGGAACTGAAGGGTGGTAATTAGCTTATTATTGGTTCCCCTGGGTGTTGTGAGAATTCCTTAGGAGACACTTGTGAAAACGCAGAGGGAAAACAGTAAATACATACCTAATGATATGCTAAATAAATTATTATTGTTATTATTATGACTATTATTATAGCGATTGCAACTTGCCCCTGGCATCGGCGTTTCCACTAGAGATGGGAATTGGTTCCCCTACAGCTAGGCCTCTGTTGCTGCCAATATGCCCCCAGGCACTCCTCCACCTCAGGAATCAGTTGAGTAATTGGACCATATAGACCAGTCTTCAATTAACAGCTACTCTTCTGTTTCCACAGAAACTAGCAAGGTCTCTGCCCAGTGCCTGCTCTAGGAAAGAGAGAGGAAGAGGGCTCGTCAAGAATGACCGGCTATGCTCAGGGAAGGAATGAACTGTTCAGGAGAGGGGGGTTACAGAAAGAAAAGGACTTTCACTGGCTACGGAGTTTTGAATCTAGAAGCCACAGCTTCTAGGAGCCCGTGCTACCCCAGCACCTGCCAAGGACACTATGCGCTAGTGCATTTGTTAGTGAGAGAGACACATTCTTTTTGTCAGTTTCCCAAAGAGTTCCGAGATTCAAATACAGGCATGGCCACTCCAGCCCCGGTGAGGACCCAGAACTCTCCCTGTTCAACCACAGGCATCTGGCTTTCGGGCTGAGGTAACCCTTATTAGGGCCTTATCAGAACCTTGGGGTTCATGTTTCCAGTGAGTGTCCCACCCCTCATCCTGGGAACCCAGACAAGCACACAAGTGTGGAACTTCTCTTTCCTCCCTCCCTGGATTCTTCTCTGGGGACTCTAGCAACCTAGGTGTGAGAGTGGGGTGGGGAGAGCCAGACACTCAGGCTGCGAGCTTTGAGAATGGGATCCAGGACCCATTCCAGACCCTCAGACCTTCCTTTAACCACAGGGCAGGGCCTTCAAGGAGCTTGTAGAAGAAAATAGAACTCCCAGAGGGCCCACCCCCAACACACACTCTGAACTTTGGTGGGAGAGGGGAAGGCTGGCCCTTCCTGAAGATGATCCTTCACTAGATGGGCATACATTAAATCTTCTCATCCCTTCCCATTCACGGACTGTGACTCTCTCTACCCTACAGAACCAAAAAGGGGAAAAACAACCCTAAAAAATCAAACATATGAAACAATACAATTAGAAAACATTTCTGCATTAAAAATGAGCTTTTTAATGTAAAAAAGTATTTATCTTTTAACCATTAATATTTTTAACCATACCCTTGATCTGCTCCATATCCTTGGAGCAGGGCTGAGGCATAAAGCAAGGCTTTTCCTTTAGCTGCCCGTCTTGTACTGATTTATCTTGTTATAGTTGTATATTTCTTAATGGCTCAGTGGTGGCTCCCCACTGAGGCCCTCAGGACAAGCAGTTCCATCCCAGCCCACATCTTGCTTTATATTTATATTTCATGTATCTAGGCATCTGGGGAGCAAGAAGAGTGAGGTTTAGGGGAAAGGAACACTGGGGTGACAGAGCCTACATTGGTAACCCAATCCCCGATCCTGCACTTGGGCCTCTCTCTCAGAAGCTCCCCACTCCCCACCTAACCCCAGCCTCTGGCCTGGTGCTAGCCACTGGTATCTGGTTGCTGGACTAAGTCAGTATGGCCACAGTGGGGGTGCAGAGCAACCATGAGCTTTTGGGTGGGTTATTCTGTGTACCTCGGTGAGCATGTATTGAACAAGAGCTCTGCCAGTCGCAGACAGTAGGCAAGCCTTGAACTGGTCCCCAGTCCTGTGGGCAGAGCTGTGCCGAGGTTGCTCAGCCCAGGAAGCTCCACGGTCTTCCTAGCACCCTAGAGATTTTTGGAGGCAAGACTGGCTGGTCTAATTTAGGTCAGGAAGACTATCCAAGAGGAATTAGTCTGCTGAAGCGGGGATAGGGGCGGAGGCTGTGGGGGCATTCTCCAGACCCTCCGTGCAGGCCCACACTGAAGTTCACCTCTAGAACCATGGGGGCTCCTGGTCCCAGTCACACACCCTGAGCCCAGGAGACCCAAGAGAGAGTAAATTATCCTTCACTAGGTTTTCCTAGACCTAGGTTTTCTGGATCTGTTTCCAGAAATCAGGGTGGGGGACACCTCCCTTCTGACTCAGTGCCTCCTCTCACTTCTCAAGGCCACTCTGAGACCCAAGAATTAGAGTTCAAAAGAATGGCTGTGAAGTAGAGAGGCAAGACGGTGTACAACAGAGGGTCTTCCTGCTCAGCTGGCTAAGGGAACCACTGGGTGGGGAGGGAGGATGTTCGCTGCCCCCTCCTGTAAGTCCTAGGCTACATATGTCTATAGTAGTACCCTCACCAACCCGCTTTCACCTTCTGGTGGGTGTTAAATGTTTACCTCTTTCCTCTCAGACTGCTTGAACCGAGGCCCAATCACCCTCCATTTCCTCTCCTCCTGGGCATTTCTAGGCTGTTGGTCCTTTTGTAACTCCAACCTCCCTCAGGAAAGAACTCTGCTAGCTAGGTTCCTAGCTTTCTAGTCAGCCCTCTGTAGTTATCTCAGTAAACAAGTATCTCCAGCCTCTACACATAAATATGCCTGTTCAGAGATAGACTGGCCTAAGTCCCAATGCACACACATCATGAAATAATTACGTCTTATATACATACACATATCTCTACAGAGTTATATTCAAAAATGTCTATAACTCTAGAGTCTAGACAGAGATAGCAGCATATACATAGAGAAGTATAATTACTTATGTCTATTTTATAACTATGTGATTATAAATAGATATGCCTATATATAGTGATAATAATATAGAAATATCCCCACAGCCATATATGACTCTAAGTGGATGCTCTAACTGCTCTGTATCACAATCAATAAGTATATATCTCCTGATACATAATTCTAACAATATACATTTATCTATATAGCTGCTCCGAGATATAAATCTGTCAGGATATCAAATGCCCATAAAGCTGGATGGCTGTAAGAGGGTCATATATTTTCCCATATATAAATCTGCTTCTGTAACTGTTGTATATGAACAAATACAATGGAAATAATTATATTTTCCTCAAGCATAAATCTGTAAACACAACTACAGCACATTTAGGTATGGCCAGAGGTAGAGGTATTTTGTAGACATCGCCTGTCAATAGAACCACGGGTGCCTCCAAACAGAGTCATATAGAGGAGATTGTAAACAAGCTCTCCAGATGAGGATGGAATCGTAGAATTAGACAGAAACATGGCTCCAACTGTTCTTTTTTCTTCCTAAGACAGTACTGAAGAGTGCCACACCACACAGGGCCGAGGAGGGTCAGAAGTCTCTGGACTAAATTTAGGGAGCCAAGCAGGAGAGGGTGGGAGGCGGTGGCGGCCTCAACACAGCACAGAAGCCTCCTGGCAGGTGGCCTGAGGCCTAACAGAAAAAAAAAAAAAAAAAAGAAAAAGCAAAAAGCTGGCTTGAGTCCTTTAGCCATCTCTTGGGCCACATACCCTTTCATTAGGGAATCCCCAACCGGCCAGGGAGCTCACTGTGCTTTTAAGGTTCGCCCAAGCTGAGGTTTGAGCAATGGGCTCCATCCTTCCTGGCCGCTTTCACTTTGGCAGCCAGACGCTGCCTGCGATTTGAGATGTGGGCCTTTCTCGGAACCCCGCGCAAAGCTCTGGCTTCGACCTGTTTTGTTTATTCTGTTCCATTGCTATTTTGCTATTTGCTGGGTTGGGTTGATTATCGCTGGATCCTCTACCCGGTGTTACTCAAATTCGAGGAAGCCAGGAAGGATTCTCCAGTCTTTGCATGTGGTACGGTGGTTCGTAGTTCGCACATCTTCCCAGCTCCTTTCAGACCAAACTGGTTACCCGCTGTTGAAAAGGAATCCAAACCTCTGGGCAGGTTTGTGACTCCAGTCTTTGAGAAGTTCTCCTGCTCCCTGCTTGCAGCCTTTTCTCTTCTCTTTTTCGCTCTTTTAGAAAGTTGGCTGTGTTGTTATATTTTTTCCTTTTTGATCCTTTTTTTCGTTAGACCCGAAACTGTGGGGCGGCTTCGTTTCTCGCGAATTTCACGTCCCTTGACTCCCACTTCCCTCTAATCAATTAATTACTAAAACAATCAGAAAGCTGTACCTGGAGAGAACGAGGTAGACACAGCAGGAATCCAGACCCGGTCTTCCGCTTCCTTTATGAAAATCACTTGACTCCAAGTTCCACAAAGAAAAATTCAAGGCGCCTTAGCATTCTGTACTTTGTGAAAAGGCTCTACAAGAGAACTTTCCGGGGAAGCTGTCTGAAGGATCTCCCTCCTCACGCAGCCGCTCTCCCTAGTCCCCCCCGCAGCCATAAATACTTTTTGTTTCCCTCTCGGCTGCTCTTCCCGTGCACCCCACCCAACCGCCCCACGGACTCGGACTCGGACTAACGCCTCACCCATCTCTCCTTCTCGGACTGACCCCTCTTTAAAGCAGGAGCTCCTGAAAGCCACCAACCACCCACATGTTTGTGAGGGCCCCCTTTCTGCTTGCACAAAGCAAGCTGGGGGTGGGGGCAGAAATGAGTGGCCTCCAGATCTTTCTCCCTTTCCACAGCAAGATGACCCAGTCTGGAAAAAAGGGGTCCCAGCCCCAAACCTTTCAGAGCATTTCAAGAAACTAACTTCCTGACTTCCTTGTCTTTCTCTTTGAGTCTGTGGTGGTGACTCTTTCCTTCCCCTGCCCACTCTTCTAACTATCCCGTTGGGTACTTTATTGCTACCCTGCTGAAGGAGGACTGTTAAGGACTGTTTTTATTATGTTATTTATTGTTAGTATCATTGTTAGAAATTTGTTCACTGGGTTTAGGGGGCTGCCGCCTGGCCCAGAGAAAATCCTGCCTGTTCCACATACCAGGGGTGGGGGCGGGCACACACACACACACACACACACACACACACACACACGAGCGCAGGCACACATACCTAGCAGTACACACACATGACCAACCAATGCCTGCGACCTTAAAGGCCCTACATAACAATTTAAAGGAGTCCGATCTCCTCCTGCAGCCACGCACACAACGTGCTGCCCCCACACACAACCTTCTGATGGAATACCTCCCCCACACTAATGCCCAATCCCACACGAACCGAGCGTGCAAAGCAAAGGAAAATACCTAAGAGTCCCTTCTCTCCCACAATCTGGAGGGGCGAGTCAGGCCCCGGTCTCTTTCCCCAGTCCCTCTTGCCTTCTCTTTTTTTCTCCTTGTTTACAGCTTCAGAGAGCTCAAGGCCCATAAATCTTGAGGGGCCTACAGAGCGCAGAGCACATTTGTATGCATCGTTAGGACTCACTAATACCTAAGCCCATTAAGGAGCGTGTATGCGCGTGGTTTCCGGTGTGTATTAACTTATAGTTAAATTCTAGAGGAAAGGGCATTGTGAATTAACATATACCAAATTTATCACGGATTTTTGTCAGATCAGTCAGCCAGGGCTTTGGGGGAGCAAAGTGCCTGAGTCAGGGTGTGCCCACCCTCCAAACTTTTGTGCAGCCAACCTGGAGGTCCTGCCCAGGCCTAGCGGTGGTTCTGGTCCCCAGGCCTACAGGCTGCACACCTGTGCCCCAGTGTCGGGGCCGAGGCGGGATCCCCGAGGCCTTGGCGGGCACAGAGAGGTGGGCCAGGGAGGCCGCTCAGCTCGTGATCGCCCAGCCTCAGGTTTCCGATTTCTGGAAGAGATTAAACCCTAGAGAGGACAGTGGAAGGAGAAGGTGGCAAAAACCATCCGCAGAGGAGGAGGTCCGGAGGCCAAGGAATGAAAGAGAGTCTCGGCCCAGCGGAGCCTCCAGGGGCTGAACACTGCGTCCTTGGGCACTTTTCCTTCCCCTCCCCAGCTACTCCGCCCAGTCGGGCGGCTAATCGCTGCCCTCCTAAAAAATAAATGGATAACGAGTAAGAGGGAAAACGCAACGCCACAAGAAAATCTAATTGCATGGTGTGATTCAGCCAGGTGTTCCCAGTTCCAGTGACTCACACTGTCTTGGAACCCCAAGGATCTGGATAATTGGGCCGGCATAGACAGAGATGGAGGATGCCAGTTCTAGAGGGAGGATCGAGGAGTAGAAGGTCCATCTCTTGGGATCCAGTAGAAAACGCCAAAGCTAAATAAAACAAGCTAAATTATTGTGTCCGCGTTCATCGGTTTGCCTGTTTAAATACCGCAGAGCAGCCGGGCCGGTCTCCCGAAGCGGTGCGCTGCGGGCCTAGAGGCCCGAGGGGTGCGGGCCGGGCCGGGCCAGGCCTGGGGTGTTGGGGGGGAGGGGAACGAGGCGGACCCTCCCCAGGCGCTGTGAACTTTAGCTGGGCCGCCGCCTGACAGCCCCAGAAAGCGTTAAAGGTGCAGCAGCCCGCGCCAGCCTCCGCAGCCGCCTTTGTACGCGTGATTTATGACTTCAATCTTGGTTCACCGAGAGTTCACACGGCTTTCGCTGCTGTTGAAGGTTAAAAGATGGTCTTCGCTTGACAAGTGGGACTATTGAAAATTCCTTCTTCTTCTTCTTCTTTTTTTTAAGCGAAAAGCTGAGGCTCGAGGCTCAGGATTGAAAAAAAAATTGAGGAGAGGGGAGGGGACAGGGGTTGCAGGTGGAGCGAAATGCAAACTGATAGGTCAAGAAGGTTTGTCCCCTGCATTTTGATTTTTTTTTTTTTAGCCAAGATTTGAGTGTGTGTTCATAAAGGGAGTGGAGAGAGCCGTGATTAGGGGGTCTGGGAACGAGTTTAAAGATCTTATATTTAGAGGCCAAAGGCACAGACACAGGAGGGGCAATTTCGTGTTTCCTCAGTGAATTATTTAATAGCTTGGGTTACCAACCCCAAGCTATTTTCCTCTTGAGACGAAAGCGGGTCAGCTAACCGGAAGTAAGGGCTGCTTGCTGCCCAGTGACTACGGTGGTGGATGCCTGAGCGAAATGCTTACCTAGGAAGTTAGGTGTCAAGGGATCCTTTACTTCCAGACGTGGGCAAAGGAGTTTCTGGACCCCTTGTTCCAACTGACTTTATCTTTCTGTAGGTTCAGCCTGAGACACAGGTTTAATACAGATTCAGAGAAACGGAGGTTTCACTAGGGAGGTGGGAGGCCAGAGCATTGGGAGTTCAAGACCAGCTTAAGTTATAAAAGACCCTGACTCAAAAGATAAAAATAATTTTTAATTCCCTAGTGTGGGAATTTGGGTCGTGCTGCACACAGTGTTTCTGTGGCTGACAGGATTGACCCTGCTCCCCAGGTGTCTTATGTCTCAGGCTGGCCTAGAACTCCTTATGTCGCCAAGGATGATTTTGAGTTTCAAATCCTCTTGCATCCACCTCTTGAGTTCTGGGGACTGGGGACTGAATCCGGGGATTCAAAGATGCTGGACAAGCACTACATCCCCAACCCTGGAAATCCCTTCTAATCGTAGATAGATTATTTTGATCTCAGATCCAGTCCTGGGGTGACCCAGTTCCTCTTCCTTCCAGCACTTTGGAGAGGGTGGCAGTGCTGCAGCCGCAGCTGTTGGATAGGAACGTCTGCTGCGTCTGCTGCGGCCAGAGCACCCTGGAGGTCGCTGCTCCTCCCTCTCTGGCCCCTTCCTTCTTTGAGGGAGAAAGTCCTCTGCTCTGAGGGCCTGGTGGCTCTTTGATATTCTTCAAAATTGGTTTAAATCAATCAATCTATCTATCATCTATCTATCTATCTATCTATCTATCTATCTATCTATCTATCTATCATCTATCTATCTATCATCTAGCTAACTAGCTACCTATCTAATGTGCCTGTGCATGTGTGTGTGTGTATGTCTGGGTATATGCTCGCATGTGTATGTGTATGTCTGGGTATATGCATGCATGTGTGTATGTCTGGGTATATGCGTGCGTGTGTGTATGTGTGCATCTGGAGGCAGGAGATCAATGAGAGTGTGCACTCTCCTTCCACCATGCGGTTCTGAGGTCGTCAGGCTCGGAGGCAAGTGCTCTTACCTTTTGAGACATTTCACTGCCCCCGCTTTGAGGTTCTTTAAGACATTTTTTTTTAAACTAAGCCCGATAGCACACCCCAATCCCAGCTCTCGGGAAGCAGAAGCAGGAGGGCCAGGAGTTAAACATCTGCTATATGCAAGCTGTCATTCACATTTTTGTTTACATTAAGTCTGCTGATATGGAAACTTGGAGGACAGCAGTAGAAAGTAGGGTTCTCTGTTGGTAGGCCCAGCTCTGTCCGAGCTGGTACTTGGGGTAGAATCTAGGGCCTCACTTAGCCTTGCTGCTAATTCTGTAGATGTGCTCAGAGGAGGTCAGAAACAGCCCCTCAAATCTAGATTCTGGGAACCAAGGTCTCTATATCACAGAGGGCCTACCTTTTGTTGGAGAGGCCTTCCACTACAAGAAGAAGGCTTCTCGCTTGCAATCCTTAGAAAAAGGGAGAGGAATATGAGCCAGAAGGATAGACATTAGCCCCTCTTGTGAGGAACCCTATATATAATAACAGAGCAAGGAGAACAGAATAGAGAACCAAATGCCAGGAATTCAGAACTTAGGCTCTGAAGTCTCTATGAAGGATAGCCCTTTGACCTCAGGAAGTACAGAAAAGTAGAGCGGGGTTGTATTTAGAAGCACAGGAGTGGGTAGCCCTTAGGTGGAAGGGCCAAGAAAACTTATGAATCTCTTCCAGGTTCTGGGTGGGAAACATAGAAGTGAACATAAAGGTCTTTGGCAATAATGGCTGCTCCGAGGTTCCCTTCTCACCACCTCCGACTCTTCAACCTGGAAAATAATTTCAGTGGCCTGGGCCTCTTTGCAAATCTGAAATAATTATGAATTATTAATTCATAATTAAGAGGGTTGATTGTGACCATGGCTCTCCGGGGGATCTCTTTATTTTCTTCTCCTGTGTGGGGCAGAGGCACCCTCTGTTAGCCCTTGCCCTCTGCAGCAAGCAAACTAAGGCCTAGCTCCTCTTGAACTTAGCCGTTTGTGGAACGGCTGCCTCATTACTAAGCCAAGTCATGTCTCACCTCACCTAGTATCTGTGCTCAATACGTCCCACTATGTTTGCTCACGAGATGTCACCATGCTCCTGAACAAAGCAGGGACTGGAGGTGAGACTGTGGCTGGAAGAGACCCTTGATGGAGCCCTGGGAGGGACTAGGAATGAAAGCTCTGTGCCAGACACCAGGTTCCAAGATATCTGGGATACAGGTGGGTGTTCTGCCTCCCCTACTTGAGGAAATTCTCCTCCAAGATCCATAATACACACCTAGCCTTTTTCTTACCTTGCTTTCTCTGGGTTCACCCCTAACCATGACTCCCAATGGCTCTCCCAAAGGAGAGCTCAGAAACTGAAACTTGTATGTTAATTTTTATCTAAGTTCTTACCTTAGCTCACCTTCACTAGCATGGAAGAGTTTTTCAGGCCTTTTTCTCTTTTCTCCTCCTCTGGAAAGGTAGACAAGGAGAGTTGGGTGCTAACAGATAGACCTAGAGAAAGAGACACGTGAGAAATAAGTAGGGCACACGCCTTTAGTCCCAGCACTCTGGAGGCAGAAGCAGACAGATGGATCTCTGTGAATTCAAGGGAGTTCCAGGACAACCAGGGCTATGTAGAGAGACCCTGTCTCAAAATGAAAATAATAAAAAACTAAATAAGTGAGAAGTAAATCAACAGTGGCTCAAAACTGTTCCTCTATTCTTTATCCTGAGGTCATAACCAGGGGAACCTTCCATTGGGTTCCCAACTCTTCCCTTCCACACAGAGCAGAGATTTCCCCATATGCCTGGGATCAGGCTGGCTCCAAAGCCTTTGCTCTAAGAACAAGATGTTTTCCAAAGGTCACTTAAGGACCCAGCCTTATATGTCTCTCAGGACCTGTCTGGTCACTATCCCAGTCAGTCACTGCGTTCTTCCCATGAGGTGATTCCTGGAGTCACCCCAGCCTCCTCCATCTCCAAACTCATCTGCCCTTCCCCAGAGCTACCCCACAACCCTTGGTCATGACACTCCCCCAAAGAGGTAGATAGGAGGATGGTCCAGGTGGGTGCTTGGAGCTCCTAAGTTTATTTTAATGTACTATTTGATTCTCAAGAAAGAGACTTGGGGGGAAAGGGGAAGGAGCAACTGTGCCTGGTGTCCTCCCACTGCCCCTCCTCTGGACATCGGCTTTCCAGAGGAAACAGTACACTGTTGTTCCTGGACAACCATTCCCCACCGTCTCTGTCCAAAAGGGTTGAGTTTCACCCTGTGTTCACCCCCATTAATCACCTCAGTGGCTAAACATCACCCAGCCCCCCTAGCTCTTTCTCTTCTGCTTCCCTTAGTATTCATGGCGGGAAGGGCATTCCTCACTGCTGCCTGCCTCACAAAGACCCCTCCTCTGACCAAGGCCCTCCCCCTCTCTACCCACCAAGTCCATAAGGAGCCCAGGTCACTGCTTAGCGTGTTCTGGTTATCAGCTCCACTCCTGGACCCCAGTGCCCAGCTTCCTCACTGCTCCTGTCCCGTGCACACTCCTGCTCATCACATCCCCCTTCAGAGGGACCTTGCCCTGTCCCATGTCCCACCCACCACCATTTCCTCCTGTTACTCTATCTCCACCCCACTCCAACCCTTTCTATACCCCGTTTGCTTTTCTTTCCCGCTCCTAATATATCCCCCAGGCCCTACAAATGGAAGCTTTGAACCTCTTTCTCCCAGTTTTAAGAAACAAAAGGGCTGAGTGGCGAAAACACAGTCGCTGGAAACACAATGGCTAAACCGTAGGTTTCAGATTCAACTCCCAGAGCTGTTACTTGTTAATTGTACAACTGTAGGCGAATTAGTTCACTTTTCTGAACCATCCCTAAAATGGGCATACCCATTGGCTTTAGAGAGTTGTTGTGCATATTAAATTAGAATTTATTTGCATAGATCCAAGCATGCAGCAGGGCTTGATAAATGGTGGTTATTAATATCAGAAGCTTCTCAGGAAAAGAGGAAGTGCTGCTTTTCGGATTCCAATAAGAGTTAAGGAATTGTCTTTTGTAGCACCTGAGAGCATGGCTAAAAATGACACAGTCTTGCGGGTTAGTAGGGCTTCTCTGCGGGAGTGAGTGCCATGTTATTATTTGTCTATACAGGTACTCAACTTTGGCTGTATATTGGAACACCTAGAGGAGTTTAAAAACAAGCAACAAAACCCTAGTGACTGGGCCCCACTTCCCGAAACTCTAGCTTGGTTGACATAAAGGAGGATTGGTCCACCTGGGTAAAAGCTTTAAAAACCACTTCCCAGGAGATGCTACTATTTGGCCAGAAGCTGAGGTGTGGCCTAAGGAGGGCTACAGGAAGATGGAAGCATCTACCCTGGATTCTGCTTACAGTGCTTCAGTGAGGGCTCAGTCACTTAGGATTAGCTTTTCTTGAGATTCCAAAATTTCAGAGACTCTCACTCTTTCATTTCTTGTACTTCTTAGGGTCTAGACAGGGACCACTCCAAGAAGAGACAGAGGAATGAGCAAATTAACCTCTTATGTCCCTTACTCATCAGAAGAAGTAGGTGGTCTCCACACCTCCAGAGGCAGAGGCCTCTGGACCACCTTCGGGAGCAGGGAACTCCGCAGTAAATGGAGTTTCTACCTGGTTGCTACAATAACAGGTCCAACAATTAAGATATACATTTCCAGGATCTTTTCCTGTATTTCCAAAAAGATAAATCACTCCCTGGAACAGAATCTGCATATTGTTATTAACAGATAAATATTTCATATCTGGCTCAAACTTGAGCACTGAGAAATCAGAGCGTGTGTAGGGTGGGACTTGCAGAGGAGCCCCTGCTTTGGCCTTGGGGGAGGTGACTCTCTTCTTTGTAGCTTTATTTATTTTTCTCCTTGTCCTGATAGGAAAACATTGCTCACCTGGAGAAAATCAGGTCACAGGTGGTGGATGCTGTGATTTTGGGCTTGTTGGCCTCAGACCTGACCTCACCAGGAGAGGCCAGTCCCTGGTGACCTCGGGGGCACTGGGAGTGACGGGGGGGGGGGCACTGGGAGCAGCAGCTTTGGAATTCAAGAAGCCCCTTGTTTGAACATAAGTTCTCTTCTGTCATTCATGAGCACAGTGGCTTTAGGCCATTTACGTCATTCACCTGAAACTTAGTTTCTTCATTCGTTAAACAGGCAGAGTCATTTTTAGATTGTAGAGCCATGTGTGTTCCACAAGTTCCATACTTGATATCTCATTATCAGTGTTCTCAGTTCATAATTAGTGATACTTCACCGCACCTTTCCTGTGAACAACCCTGTGTAGAGACTGTCTATTCTCTCTGGTTATTACCAGTGTTTGGCACACGAGGGAACTGGGGCGTGTAGCAGGTATGTGTCTTGCCCAGGGTCATATGATGAAGTGGTCATGAACAGAGATTTGCAATCTAACTGTGTGGTTTCAAATACAGGCTCTGTCGGTGAGTTAACAGCTCTGTAATTTACCCAAAGAAGCCTCAGTTTCTTAATCTCTAAATTGGGGGTGCGAGTGGTACCTGCTTGGAAGATGTAAGTGAGAATGAAATGAGGAACCCACACAGAGTGATTAGCTCAGTCCTGGTATACAGAAAGGGCCCAATAAATACATTGTGGGGTCACCATTAGCACCACCTCAGGCCATGCTGAGGTCACCATCTCTCTCTCACACACACACACACACACACACACACACACACACACGCTCATGCACCCGTGGTGTCGCTTTTCTTTGGCATTTGGGACATGAGTGTGTGAATTTTCCAGAAGCCACGGAGCTGCTCTTTTATTATATCCACCGCCACACACTCATGACTGGAGGGGGGAGGACACTAAGCAGATTAGGGCTCCATTTGGGGAATTAAATCAAAACTAAAGACTAACTCAATTTGATTCTGAAGAGAGAGAGGGAAAGGTTAAAAGGGAGTGGACAGGCATCTGGTGTTCTCTTCAAAGTGTAATTGGTTTGGATCCCCCAGTCTCTGCAGTCCCCCCCCCTCCAGGGGGCTCCTGTGGGGTGGAGGAATGGCTGGGGCTGGGGATGGATCCTCCTTCAGTGTTCCTCCTCCACTTAGCACTGGATTTTGGGGACTTCAGTGCTGGGTTCAGACAGGGCCTAGAAAGTGAGGAATCCTGAGAGACAGAGAGCGCTCCTGAGCGAGGCTGCTCTTTGGCGGGGTTGAAGCCCTGCTGATGCTGCCTTCTTTTGTTTGCCGTGCCTGGTGCCTGTTTAGCCTGAAGTATAATGATAGGCGTGCATGTATAGAAACACTTCTGTGTAAACAGGCACTCTGCTGTCACTCTGCCCCATACATTAGCTCAGAATATTCTGAGGACTGTAGAATAAAAATAAAAATCAGTTATCCTTCAGGGAGAGTGGTGATTTCGCTCAGCATTTTCTCCTGTGTTCTCAACGTTCTCCACTCGAGCTGAAAATGATCATTATTTCTCATTGTGTAAAAGAGGAAACTGAGGCTCCGGGAGATTGAGCAGTTTGTTAAGAATTACAGATCCAGTGTGGATTCAAGAAAAATTCAAAATAGAGACCAGTGTCTTGGGGAGAGAGGCCAATGAAAGACTGAACTGACTTAACCTGAAAGCACCGGGCCTTCTTAAATCCAGAGTTCTGAGAGCACCTAGGAGCCAAGAGGAGGGGCGAGGGAGGAACTCCTGGGCTGGCCAAACAGCAGGGCCTCAGGCAAGAGCGTCGCCAGCCAGTCCTCATTCTGTGATTACTGTCAGGGGACCATCCATCAGCGCAGCCCAGGATGCTCGGGCCAGACTGCCCGCCGCCCGCCAGGGTCTCTCCAGATCGCATTAGCTCTGCCCAGGGCACAGTGCGGCACGGGTTAGGAGTCGGTTGCACTGGGCAGGGGTGAGCCTCCCAGTTCCCAGTCTCCGCATCCTGGATCCCAGAGTGCTGAAGAAGCGCAGGAGAGACGAGGGGGGGGGGATCGTGCAGAACATAGAGGACTCCAGAAGGAAACCCACAGGAACTGAGGGAGGCAGAGAGGCTGAAGGGCAACAGGAGGAGGAGAAAGGAGAATCTCAGAGCGCTGAGAAATAGCCTCACCAGCATGGAGAAGCACTCCCGTAACCCTGGCACTCAGGAGACTGAGGCAGGAGAATAAGAAGTTGAAAGTCAATCTGAGTCAGATTGTCAGAGTCAGCGAACACTTAACAGTCACAGAATCCCCTCATTTTAGAGATGAAGAATCAGGCCCAGAGAAGGAAATTCCAAACCTACAGATCCACTCCAGCGACTGGCTGGCTAAGCAGATTCCTTCAAGTCCTGTGTTTTGAGCATCTGCTTTGGGCTGGGCCCAGGGACTACAGAGATAATATAGGATCAGTTCCTGCCTCCAGAAGTAGCTGCTTCTGAGAGTTGCAATGCAGCCATTGACTGAGGCTTCAGGCCCCACTGTTTGGAATCACTTTTTGTGCAGCTTTGAAAATGCCCTATAGTCACCACATGATCACACTGCTCAGCGTAAGACCCTTTTCCCAGGGTCCTTTCCATCCAACCCACTGAGATTTTCTTAGCCATGTAATACCTGCTTGTAAAATGTCTGTCCACATCCATCCATTCTTTCGAATATTTGATTGATGCCTAAAGGTACCAAAACCTAGAGTTTCCACTGCCACCCAGGGAAGGACTTGTTCCCTTCAGTGAGACTCTCCACACAGCCAGCCAGGTAGGGGGATTCAGATCCTTGGTCCCTGTCCATGTGATGACCTGGCATCTCTCTGGCTTTCTCCCCAGTCTCTACTGTTTCTGCAATATGATGGAGTCTCCAAATTCTTTACAGTTTGTAGATGGTTTTATCTTTCCTCCTGGAAGTGGTGTCTGAGCAGTTCCTTGTCGCCTCCACAACTGCTCCGTGATGGTCAGAAGAGCCCGCTTCTGTCTAAACTGGATCCTTGCTCCACCATGACCCCTCATTACTACCTTCTCTTAGGATCTTGTCATGAGACACAGCCACGATTTCTACAATGCGTGTCCACCCTTGTGGTAACCTGTAGGTAATCAGGCAGGTAGGGACCAGCCTGCCAGCTGAAAATCTGAAACCCTCTACCTTTTCTGAAATTAGTGTTTCTGGGGTACAATGTGAGTTTCCAACCCAGTATCTTAGTCTGTGCATCAGTTCCCGGAAGGTCTGGGTTGGGCTTAGCGAATCAGCAGAACTAGAACAAGATCAGACTTCATTCCCGTTTCTCAGGAAGATGTACTGACAGGCTTTGGCCTATGGATACTCCCACAGTCCCAGACAGAAGACTCAGCTCATAATTCAAGTGTGATTCCTTCTTGTAGGCCATTTGTGACACTCTTGACACTCTGCCCAGAGACCTTGGCAATGACTCCATCTCTGGATGAACTTCACATACATTGTCTGTTGTGCACCCAGTGCCAGGCTCAGTGCCTGGCACAGAATACATGCCTGTACAAGTGGATGAATAGAGAACACCAGAGGAAAGACCAGCATCCTCAATGAGAGGCAAGAAACAGAGACACAGAAAGGTTAACCAATTTACTCAAGGTCGCATGTCTTGCCTGGAGCCAAGCCAAGTTTCTGTGGAGAGGCAGTTTGGTGGCCGAGGGTGTTGGGATGGAGGGAGGCAAGGACAGCAGGAAGAAACCAGCAGACACTAAAAGCCATTCAAGGCAGGTTAATCTAAGAACGCAGTTCTGCAAGTAACACGAGCAAGTCAATGGACTGACAGAGCCTCAGAAGAACAGAGAGAGCTGACACTAACTCAAATATCCAGTGTCCAGACCTTTGCTAACTTTAGAGGCTGTGTGATATCCACCATCCATATCCTCTCTGGGAATCTGGAAAATGGAGGCACTGGGTAGGGTGCACACTGACAGAAAGTGCTGCGTCATCGTCTTCCACGGCACCTCCTTTACTGTTGTTCTTAGTGTTCTTATCTGGGGCAGTGTTCTTACCCAGATCCTTGGTTGAATCCTGAAGGCATCGTAAAGTTGCAGTGAGCTCTGGTGTTTGAGTAGAGGTGGCAGGGGCACTATTGAACCAAAAATTCTCCAAATTGCTTCCCCACCTTTAGAAGGGCAGAAAAGAGAATAAAGTTCGTGCCTCGAGGGTCCAGATTCCTTGGTAGGATATATGCTTGACAGCCAGCTTCCCACGTTCAGCTGCACCAACATTCTTCCACAGAGCAGCCCACACTGTGTTACCTGGCTGAGATATACACTTGGCCAAGTCCTGCCGGGCAGAGCCAGGCCCCAAGATTCTGTTCACTACTGTCACATGGTCAGCAGGGAACGTTTAACTTCAGATCTTGTCTTCAGGTGTAACCCAGGGCCTTTTCTTATGTCCTTGGAGAGAAGAGCACAGTGGATGATCATCTCGGGAGACCCATTGTCCTCTCTCTCTCACATACTTGATCCTCCTCCAGTAGACTGCCCGGTTCCACCTATATCCATATATATATATATATCCATATATATCCATGTATATATATATCAATGGATATATATATATCCATGTGTATATATATATATATATATATATATATATATATACATTCCTGACTTGGAAGAGCAGTGCCAGGCTTGTTTTCTCTCTGCTTCCCAAACCCCACTTCAAGACTGCTGATTCCCAGTTTCAAATTCTTATTCTTTCCCTAGGCAACCCTTCATATTTTTGTGGGTTTTTTGTTTTTTTATTAATTTTTATTGAGCTCTACATTTTTCTCTGCTCCCCTCCCTGCATCTCCCCTCCCCCCTTCAGTCCTCCCCCAGGTTTTCCGTGCTCCCAATTTACTCAGGAGATCTTGTCTTTTTCTACTTCCCATGTAGATTAGATCTATGTAGGTCTCTCTTACTGTCCTCATTGTTGTCTAGGTTCCCTGGGGTTGTGATTTGTGGGCTGGTTTTCTTTTCTTTATGTTTAAAAATCACTTATGAGTGAGTACAGGTGATAATTGTCTTTCTGTGTCTGGGTTACCTCACTCAAAATAATGTTTTCTAGCTCCATCCATTTGCCTGCAAAATTCAAGATGTCATTATTATTTTCTGCTGTGTAGTACTCCATTGTGTAAATGTACCACATTTTCTTTATCCATTCTTTGGTTGAGGAGCATTTAGGTTGTTTCCAGGTTTTGGCTATGACAAACAAAGCTGCTATCAACATAGTTGAGCACATGTCCTTGTGGCATGATTGAGCATCCTTTGGATATATACCCAAAAGTGGTATTACTGGGTCTTTAAGAAATTTGTTTCCTAATTTCCTCAGAAATCACCATACTGACATTCAAAGGGGTTGTACCAGCTTGTATTCCCACCAGCAATGCAGAAGTGTTCCCTTCTCCCCTCACCCTCTCCAGCATAAGTTTTCATCAGTGTTTTTGATCTTGGCCATTCTTACAGGTGTAAGATAAAATCTCAGAGTTGTTTTGATTTGCATTTCTCTGATGACTAAGGATGTTTAACATTTCCTTAAGTGTCTTTCAGCCATTTTAGATTCCTCTGTTGAGAGTTCTCTGTTTAGGTCTGCCCTCCATTTTTTATTTGTTCTTTTGATTATCAATTTCTTGAGTTCTTTGTATATTTTGGAGATCAGACTTCTGTCTGATGTGGGGTTAGTGAAGATCTTTTCCCATTCTGTAGGCTGTCGTTTTGTCTTGTTGACCATGTTCTTTGCTTTACAGAAGCTTTTCAGTTTCAGGAGGTCCCATTTATTAATTGTTTCTCTCAGTGTCTGTGCTGCTGGGGTTATATTTAGGAAGTGGTTCTCTGTGCCAATGAGTTGAGGTGTACTTCCCAATTTCTCTTCTATGGGGTTCAGTGTGGCTGGCTTTATGTTGAGGTCTTTGATCCACTTGGACTTGAGCTTTGTGCATGGTGATAGATATGGGTCTATTTTCATTCTTCTACATATTGATATCCAGCTGTGCCAGCACCACTTGTTAAATATTCTTTCTTTGTTCCATTTGATATTTTTTTGCTTCTTTGTCAAAAATCAGGTGATCAAAGGAGTTTGGATTAATATCTGGATCTTCTATTCAGTTACATTGGTCCTCCTGTCTCTTCTTATGCCAATACCAGGCTGTTTTCAGTATTGTGGCTCTGTAGTAGAGTTTGAAGTTAGGGAGTGTGATGCCTCCAGAAGTTCTTTTATTGTACAAGAGTTTTTTGGCTATCCTGGATTTTTTTCCCCTTTTCCATATGAAGTTGAGTACCATTCTTTTGAGGTCTGTGAAGAATTTTGCTGGGCTTTTGATGGACGTTGTATTGAATCCATAGGTTGCTTTTGGTAAGACTGCCATTTTTACTATTTAACTCTAGGGCATGGGACATCTTTCCACTTTCTGGTGTCTTCTTCAATTTCTTTCTTCAAAGATTTAAAGTTCTTGTTATACAAGTCTTCCACTTGTTTGGTTAGAATTACTCCAAGATATTTTATGCTATTTGTGGCTATTGTGAAGGGTGATGTTTCTCTGATTTCTTTCTCAGCCCATTTATCATCTGTGTACAGGAGGGCTACTGATTTTTTTGAGTTAATCTTGTATCCTGCTACATTACTGAAATTGTTTATGAGTTGTAGAAGTTCCTTGGTAGAATTTTTGGGGTCGCTTATGTAAACTATCATATCAGCAGCAAATGGAGTTTGACTTCTTTTCCAATTTGTATCCCTTGATATTCTTTTGTTGTCCTATTTCTCTAGCTAGGACCTCAAGAATTATATTGAATATATATGGAGAGAGTGGACAACCTTGTCTTGTTGCTGATTTCAGTGGGATCTCTGTCAGTTTCTCTCCATTTAGTTTGATGTTGGCTGTTGGCTTGTTGTATATTGCCTTTATTATATTTAGGTATGTTTCTTGCATCCCTGCTCTCTCCAAGACCTTTATCCTGAAGGGATGTTGTATTTTGTGAAAAGCTTTTTTGGCATTTAGTGAGAAGATCATGTGGTTTTTATTATTCATTTGTTTATATGGTGGATTACGTTGACAGATTTTTGTATGTTGAACCATCCCTGCATCTCTGGGATGAAGCCGACTCCTATTTTTGTTTTGCTTTGAGATGATTTCCTGGAGCCGAGGTTGGCCTGGAACTCACACAGCAGAGGATGACCTGGAACTCCTGATCCTCCTGCCTCCACTTCCAGAGTACTGACTGATGTTGCAGGCTTGCTCCACCATGCCCAGTTTATCCAGTCTGGGGACTGAACCTAAGCACCTCATGAGTGTTGAGCAACTGACCTACACCCTCAGGCCTCTTTTGTATTACCATCCCACAGTTACTTTAGTTATCAAGATGAAATTTTAACCTGAAGCCAGATCCCTGCCAGACCTGAGGAGGATCCAACCTGTTCCTTAAGGTGTTTCTCTATTTTGGTGGAGCTCCAATGCAGATGTTGATACACGTTTCATTGATAGTCAAGTCCTCACAGATGACCTCAAAGAAAAGGGATAGGCACAAGTTGACCCTGGACCTAGGAAGGTTTTCTCTGCCTTCCATCCCATCCCCTTGCCCTAGTAACTTAATTCCTTGTATTTTCTCATTGAACAGCTGTCAAGCACTAGTCCAGGGTCTTAAATTGTATTGGTGACAGAGAGACTCTTGTCTGTGTGATGTTCACATGCTGGCTTGGAGAGACAGTAACAGGAAGACACTTGTTGACTACACAGAATTGGCAGGATGGCTCGTGAATAAAGGTGCCTGCTGCCAAGTCTGACGACCTGAACTTGATCCCCAGTACCCACTTAGTGGGAAGAGGGAATGGACTCCTGAAGCTGTCCTCTGACCTCCACACATGTACCATGGCAGACACACACACACACATGCACACACACACACAAACGTATCGCCAGGCATGGTGGCACACACCTTCAACCCCAGCACTTGGGAGACAGAGGCAGGTGTATCTCTGAGTTTGAAGCCATCCTGGTCTATAGAGTGAGTTTCAAGACAATACCCTACCCCCCAAAAAAATTTTCTTCATACAATATATTGTGATGGTGATTTCCCCTTCACAAGCTCCTCCCCGTACCATTCGGATTCACGTCCTTTCCGTCTTTTGTCTGCAAGGGATGATGGAAGATTCAGGGAGAGTCAGAAAGGTAGCCGCAGGAACCCACGTGGGAAATGGTGGCTTAGACCAGTGTGGCAGCATCGGCTGCTGGAAGGATGCTGGGGTAGGTGGGCACTGCCCTCTCGGGTTTCAGACTCTCGTCCTCTACAGTGTGTGTCTTGTTTTCTAGACCATACTCCCTCCTTCCTGGAAGGCTAAGAGCTCTGGGCTTGTGCTCAATGCCAGTCCTGGGGCCAACACCCAGGGCAGAGTTCCAGCCTAGGCCGCATAGTGCTGCCTAAGAGCGGGAGCTGCCTTGAAGCGGGAGGGGCGGCTGCCTCTTTAAAGAGGATGTGATGGACAGTTATTGAAGGCACTCAGCTGGGGGCTCCACTCCAGTCTTAATCTGAGCCACCCTGGAGGAACTCATAACCAGCTCTTAAAAACATGTTAAGAGCGAAGCTTGTGCGTGTGTTTGAGCAGAGCTTCAGACAGCTACTTAACACTGGGGGCCTCCGGGGCTCTGATTCCTTCCCTGTCGCCTTGCCCTCTCCCCCTATCTGCCGTGTGTTTATCGGCCAAGTCGTTTAAACCACGCTTGTTCCCTATAAACATTTCACTTGAAATGGCACCCAGCACTCCAGAAGTGCATCTATCACAGCTGTGAGTTTACATGAGGTGATGGTTCCCTAGCTTTCTCCTCAGCCCCCCACTAGTCCTCCTCCCCTGGACCACATGTTCCTCTTGGTGTAAGTGGCTACTGAGTGCCATGATTTTTTACAAGGCTGGGATGGCTGCAGGCTCCTGGGAGCGGCAGCCTATGGAACCTTTCTTTATCAAAGCTCAATAAACATACCGGGGTCCTGGCTCCATTAGCACCTGGCGACCCCACCTGCTCAGCTGCCAGTGTGTTTCTTGAGGAAGTGGGGAAAGGCACAGGCCTGGACCAGCATAGGGCTGTCTGCAGAGTTATGTGTTTATAAGTCAGACCCCCAAACAAAGCTGGCCTCTCACTGTTTCTCTGTCCCCTGCCATATACCTACTTGCCTAAAGGGAATGCTCTTCTTGTCGAAGTGGGGCTCACCAGGCATTATGAGGAGAGCCAGAGTCGAGCTGAGGAAGCTACCTGACCAGAATTGGAATGGGCATGGTGAGATTCTGAGACTTGAACTGACTTCTTTATGTCCAGAGCAGAGGCAGGGGGATGAAGGGATTTACTGCCTGAGGACTGAAAACTCTCCCTCTGCCCCTGTTCTCAATTCCCGCCAAACCCTCACTGCTGCATCTGTAGCTAGGGTGGGAACGATCGTACAGCTCCTTGCTCTACTTCCATTTCTGCAGTCAGTACTGCATCACGAAAGGGCTTTCCCAGAGGCCTGAGCAGACCCTTGGGTGACACTCCCTCTACTCCACACTTGTGATGCTGACATCAGCAGGCTTCTGAGTGATATCCCCAAAGCCCAGGTGAGACCCCAGGAAGGTGGGAAGGGGCATCACTGAGCACAGGAGAGGGGCCACGGATGGGAATCCATGTCTTTGGGGATCAGGTAAAGTCCCTTTACAAGCCAAATGAAGAAAAGAAGTTCTAAGGGGAGCATATGACTCCATAAAATAAAAGGCCATAATTGGGAGCGATATCTAATTTATCTATTGAATGCCTCCTACGTACTCTTTTATCACTAAGATGGACAGGATATAATTGGTGAGCTGAACGCCATCAATCTCGGGGCTCGGGCTTCCTGTGCTGGCTACACCTATTACTGTCAGATTATGACACCGTAATACCAAGATCAATGACATTTTAAATGTGCTCCAGTTACGGGCAATTGCTGACAATAAAAACAGTGACAAATTGATGAAACTTGGGCAGCGATGATCTGGTATCAAAAATAAACCATAAATAACTGCTGTCCAAACTGGGAGAGGTCCTGGGACCAAGTTAGAGGGAAAGCCTGGGAAGAGGAGGCTCTATTCCTCTCCAGTGTCTGGGTCTCCCACAGGGAACCCATATTCTCAGGAAACCACCCTCCAGGCAGGCCTGCGAGGTCCCAGCAGGATGATGGGACAGAAACCATCTTTGGGGAGGCCTCAGACTCCCTTTTGAGAAGATTCCCATCACTGAGACTTTGAGAAGCCTCTGTGTGGCTGCCCAGATGGGCGTGGTGAGCCTACCATACCCTGCCTACACCAAGGAACGGGGCAGACTGCTTGAGCTACAGAATGTGATTTAGCCAGCACTAAAGCTGAGAGGACCTGACAGTCTCTCTCAGGCGGGTACAGGCTCTATCCTCCAATCTGGCACAGAAGAATCTGAATCCAGTTTGTGCCCAACCACAAGCTGGACTTTGTTTTTCCAGCCAACCCCTCCCCCACTTGAAGTCAAAACCCTATGACTTAAGCTAGCTGGGCTATTTTGGGTAGCTCAAGGTGGGCTTCTAATTTTTTATTTTATTTTATTTATTTATTTTTGGTTTTCCAAGACAGGGTTTCTCTGTGTAACCTCCATGATTGTTCTGGAACTTGCTATGTATACCTGGCTGGCCTCAAACTCACAGATATCCGCCTGACTCTCCCTCCCAAGTGCTGGGATTAAAGGTGTGCGCCATCATTGCCCAGTCAGCAAGCATTTCTTGTGCAACTGCTACATGCCAGGCTCTGTTCCAGGTGTCTCACAGATACTGTTTTTAATTACTGTCAAGCCCTGTGAGGAGGATTACTTTTGAAACTTTGGAAGTGAGAACAGAGTGCAGGCACAGTGATGCCTAAGAGGCTCAGCCGTAAGCTGCAGAGCAGGAGAGCGGCTGGGGATGCTGACACAGCCCTTTTCTTTCTCTAAGATTTATTTACTTATTTTTATTTTCTGTATAGGAATGTTTTGCCTGCATGTATATCTGGATACTGCATGCATGCATGCATAGTTCCCAGCGAGGCCAGAAGATTCCCCTGGATCTGGAGTTATAGGTGGTTCTGAGTCACCATGTCAGTGCTGGGAATTGAACCTGGATTCTATAGAAGAATAGCCAGTGCTCTTTACCCACGAGCCATCTTCCCACCCCCAATCCTCTTCAGCTGTTGTTTCAACCCATCTGTGGGCAGAGTTCGGAATAGGCTAGCTTTTCTGCATCTTTTTAAATTTCACACACTTTCTTCCTAGAAGTTAAACAGTCTCCTTCTCTGGGGCTGTGGGGAGTGAAGGGGGGCGACTTTCTCTCAGCCCAGTATTCCAGCTGTGGCCTCCGAGAGGCAGCAGGGGGCCCTGTCTGCTCTGGAGCCTCAGTAGAGAGGGAGGCTGCCTTGCAGCTGTGTGGCCTCGGGCTAGCAGTGTGCCTTTGGTGTTTCAGGTGACTGAGAATTGAAGCAACAGGATGCAAATAAAAGCATCTGGCATGGAGCCTGATGCACAGTAGAACCTCAGTAAATGGTGGCCACTAGAAGTATAGCCTGGCACAGTGGCAGGAAAGCTTAACAATTAAAAAAAAAATAGTTTGGCCGGGCGGTGGTGGCGCACGCCTTTAATCCCAGCACTTGGGAGGCAGAGGCAGACAGATCTCTGTGAGTTCGAGGCCAGCCTGGTCTACAAGAGCTAGTGCCAGGACAGGCTCCAAAGCTACAGAGAAACCCTGTCTCGAAAAACTAAAAAAAAAAAAAAAAATAGTTTGGTATTCCAAACCTTAGGAGGAAGAAGCAGGAAAACCAGGAGTTCAAGGTCAGCATGGGCTACAGAGTAAGATCCTGTCTCTAAAAACAAAGCGTGACACACAAGTTAAGGGTGCTTATTGCTCTTGCACAGTGCAATGATGTGAATGAGCACGGCCCGCAGCCTGTGTGGCCTTGGTGGTGGTGTGTTACTGGGGTTTTGAGGTTTTGAAAAGACTTGAACGGTTTACAGTTGCTCACTTCGTACTTGAGAATCAAAACGGGAGCTCTTAGCTCTTCCTCTCACCGTATCTTTGCTCCACCACATGGACTCTAACCCTCTGGAACCATAAGTCCTAATTAAATGCTTTTTTTTATAAGTTGCCTTGGTCGAGGTGTTTCAGTACAGTAATAGGAAAGTAATTAAGATACAGAGGACCCAGGTTCGGTTCCCAGCACCCATATGGTAGCACATGACCATCTGTAACTCCAGTTCCAAAGGACTGGATGTCCTCTTCTGACAACTGTGGGCACCAGGAATGCGTGCGATACACATACATACAACATACATACAAAACACTCATACACATAAAATAAAAGGCTTAAAAATTTAAACACAAAACAACAAAAACATACAAAAGAGGGAGCTGTTGTTCATCACACAGTCATGGCTGCACACGGCCTTATCACAAATGTGCAAACATTTTCTTTCAAAACCACAGCAAATATTGTGTGATGGTGTTATATGTGTATATATTTTATAGGTAGGTTGGGCGTGTCCACCTCTATGTGCTTGCGTGTGTGGGGCCAGGAGTCACTCCTCAGTCAATAGCCACCGTTTCAAAAGACAGCTCTTTCAGTGACATGGGACCCTCCAAGTAAGCTACGGTGGCTGGTCCTCGAGCCACAGGAATACACCTGTTTCTTCTTCCCTAGCACGCCACCATGCCATACTTTTTCCCACGAGTGTGAGAAATGAACTCAGATTCTCACGTTTATGCAAAAAGTACTTTACCAACTGAGCCATCCTTCTAGCTCCACAGAGGACTTGAATAGCAAATCATTTAAACATTTTAATATTAAAGCATGTAAAATAAGACTGGGCATGTTTGTGCCTGCATTTAATCCCATCACCTGTGGAGCAGAGGCAGGTGTGTCTCTGTGAGTTGTAAGTCAGGCAAATCACTCAGGGTTACACTGTGAAATTCTGTTTCAAAAAAAGAACATAAAGCATATTATATAATAATATACAATGTTTGAATAATTTTAAGGAAAAATCACAAGGCCTCAAAAGAATTTGGTCCACCAGGCATAGTGGTGCACACCTGCAATCCTAGAGATGGGGAGGCAGATGGACTGCAGCAAGTTTGAAACCGGCCTGGTCTACCTGCAGGTTTCAGGCCGACACCCTATTTCAAGTGAGAATCATTCTTATTCTATTTTCTTATTAATGGAAAAACTCAAGCTATATGTGATACAAATAGAGTATGTAGCATCTTATTTTCTTTAACTAAACATGCCAGGGAGGAAGGAAGGAAGAGAGAGAGGACGGAAAGAAAGGGAGGGACTCCTGGGTCCAAGTTTATTCTCCATCCCCTAATATTAAGAGGACTTTGTGAGGGACGCTTGAAAGCCATAGCCAGAACTCAAATTATAAATCCATACTATGGGATGCTCAAGGAGAAGCCAGAGGTGGGACAAAGACATGGAGTGCTGGGGCTCAGGAAGCCAGCGCTGTGGGCAGTGTTGGAGCTCAGGAAGCCAGCGCCTTGGGCAGTGCTGGGGCTCAGGAAGCCAGCGCTGTGGGCAGTGTTGGAGCTCAGGAAGCCAGCGCCTTGGGCAGTGCTGGGGCTCAGGAAGCCAGTGCCATGGGCAATGGGAAGGAAGGATATGGAGAGACCCGGGGTCACAAGCAGGGAGACAATTGGCAGAGGGTGCGCAATGGCTAGGTCTGGACAAAGTACGTAGAGATTTGAGTAGCTTGCAAGGTTTTGTTTTGTTTATTTGTTTTTGCAGAAGGCAGACTTCTGAGCTAGGGTCAGAGTGTTGGGTCTCAGAAGCAAAGCATCTGTATTTCGAACGCTTCCCTGAATGAGAGATTAGATTGGTCAAGAAATCTCCAGGAAGCCGTTGTGATCTCTGGCTATCTTGTTGATGAATAGAGAATGTGAGCCAAATTGGGAGTGTGGGCGTCGGACAAGGGCTTTATGATTCTAGAATCACTTATTACCCACTCCTCCTCCCCTCTGGTCTGCCCTGGCTAATGGACTGCAGGCACCTACTGACAAAGGGGTCAGATGCTTCCATGTGGGTGCACATGCTGGGCACCCACATGGAAGTTGTTAACACCAGTGACTCTGCACAGCACAGCCCTATCAGCTCATCTTCCAGGCAGACCATTTCCCCTGCTAAGGCTCTCCTCTGCAGGATAGGGACGTAGCTCAATGAGTCAGGTTGGGCTAGAACTCTGGGGCTAGTCCTGGATCTCTCAACTGGGTAAGCTTCTCTGTCAGCAAATATAGGGGCATCTTCAGTGAGGTTGTGGGCTCTGTTCATGGTGCTGAAAAGCAGTCTGTACACCACAATCCCGCCCCCATGGGGTTCTGTAGGTGAACTGGGGTGCCAGCTCTTCTGAGTGTCAATTACTCTGTCCAACCCCCCACCAACTGTCACCTTGAATGCCCTGCTTAGAAGCCATAAGCTTAGTTTTGACTTTGCCCACATTCTGCCACAAAATTCAAATAAAGAATTTTTTTTAAGTGAAAAAAATTTCTCCGAATTGTAGCAGTTGGATGGCTTTTCGAATGCTCTGAAGCAATCTGTTGTTCTTGGATACACTTATGTATTCTAAATATGGAAGCGTGGCTGGGAGGACCAGCCCAGGTTCATGATGGTGATGCCTCTGGGCGGGAGACAAATACTGGAAAGGAGGACAAAGGGGACATTTATCTGAAATGTTTTATTTTGTTTTGAAAACTCAAAGCAAAAGAGCTGATGAAACATTATCAGCAGTTTGACAAAACCTGAAGACTGGATAACAAACACAAGAGAACAAGATTGACCTGTTTTCTGTATTGTGGGGAAAAGGCAAACGTGACCCACCGGCTCTGTGGAGTCCCTCACTTTCCACACCCCTCACTTGGTCTGTTGGGCTTTTCAAAAGCTTGTGCCCACCTCCTCTTGCAACCTCTGCTCTCCTGGAGAGACAGGTGCTCTGACCCCACGTTTTGTTTCTATACTATGACTGCTCTTGTCCTGCCCTGCTTGACTGCCTACCTCCCACCTTTCCTGACCCAGATCATACAGATGAAGGATGGGACGAGGTAGACAGCTGGTATAGACTCCTATTTCATTGGAACAATGACATATTTCTCTTGGCCTGGATTTCCTCCCAGCCGCACCTAGATAGATGGATCACCTGGGGATTTTTCTTTGGTGGTGGTAGGTGCTTGCTTGCTTGTTTGCTGTTTGTTCAGTCTGGTTCGTCTCAAAACTGTTATCAGCAAGGGGAGGAAAGGAAGAATAAGGCCCTCCACAGAGCCCTCCCTTCGCTAGCCTTCTCCCACAGCTCAGTCCTGAGGCAGCTGTGAGTAAGACAGAGAACTGATAAGCTCATTCCTGGATGGCGGAGCATGGTAGAGCTTCCCTGCAGGAGTGGGAAGGTCAGCTTTAGGGTAGTCTTAGCCACCCTGTGACTAGAAGTAAGAAGTCAGCCTAGGCCTAGTTGGCCACAAACTCCTGGCTGGACACTAAACATGTACTCAAACTCTAGGGTAGAGCAGCCTTCTCCCTGTCACATGGTAGATGATGTCCATGTCCTTTGAGGAAGATTGGGAGGTGTCTCCTCTGTGTCACTGTGCAGCCTTTCAGTTTAGATTAGATGCCTCGTATGCCCTGCCCAGGGCAAGAGTCCCTTTACCCTCAATAACCCTAGATTCCAGCCACTTTTTGTATCTTCTATGATGCTCAATAGGCACAAGGTAGAAGACATGTCTTCTTGGTCATCGTTGTATCTCTAGTTACTGGATGAAGCCAGGGAGTAGTTCGTACTCTTTCTTTCTAAGAGATGACAGCCAAGCAAGGGGTCTGTCATTCCCATAGACCATGCTGGTGTCCTCTATGCTCTGATTACCTGGTTCTTTGTGTTTACACTGCTGGTGTCTGGTCTGGGTAAGAGGAGGACAGTCTTTGCTCTTTCTCCATCCCCCAACACTCTCAGGAGAATGAATGTCACACTGTATTGACCATCTACTCAAAGCTTCTAATGGTACAAGGGGAGAAAACCCAATCCCACGGTACTGGTGTCCTTCCTGTAGCCCATTGCCAAGGTCAGGAAGACTCTTCTGGAGAAGGGTGCCTCAGGCTTCGTGCCTGCTCATTTCGGTCTCCAGCTTCATTGGAGATTTCACTGTCTACCCTGAATGTTCCATTCCCATACACATCCTATCTATTGTCAGGAAAACTGGTTATATTCAAAGTATTTGCTTCTTAACTGAAACAAAACATACAATCTATCCTACCTTAGAAATTGTTTCTCCAAACCTCCAGGAAGTTCTCTTACACTACACTTGACATGTTTTGATACCCAATCCCCTCCCACTGCCCTGTGCTTTCCCACAGCACTTAACAGTCCATTCTTGTCCTCTATGCTCTTGAAATGTATGTGTATCCCATTAAACTTGATTTCTAAGCACAAAGAATTTAAACGGTTTTATAGATAATTCTCACATGTTGACACAAGAAAGCTACTTATGAAGAAGTTTTCTCCTCTCCTCTCTCCTCTTCAGTTTAACGTAGACTCCATTGTCTTGGGAGCTGGCAGGTGCTTGCCTACCATGCACAAAGCCATGGGACTCGCACCCAGCACTGCGTTAACTGCGCTGTCAGCATCAGTAATTCTAGCACTTAGACGGAAGCTGGAGTATCAGAAGTTTCAGGTCATCTTCAGCTACTGAGTGAATCTGAGACCAGCCTGAGCTAAGTAAATTCTGTCTACACAACAGAACTGAATTTTTCAGGTGGATAATTGCTGGCTCTGTAACACAAGAACAGAATTTAACTTTTCCAAAAACTTTTGAATAAAAATCAAGTACCTGTAAGTTCTCAGGACTAAAGACCATGTCTTTCATTAGTATAGTTTCTCCAGTCCCTCCACTGTATTAAGTTTGCTTGGTTTTCTGGGTGGTAGTGGCGCATGCCTTTAACCTCAGCAGAGGCAGAGGTAGGAGATCTTTTGAGTTCGAGACAGAGCGAGTTCTAGGACAGCCTTGGCAACACAGAGAAACCTTGTCTCAAAAAAAAAAAAAAGAAAAAGAAAAAGAAAAGAAAAGAAAAAAAAACGAAGACAAAAGGAAACCAAAAGTTTGCTTGTTTTAAACAGTGAGGGGTAATTTGAGAATTTAGGATCGGGGTCCACTGAGAACTCTGAGTTTTTTCAAGCCACTTATAGCCTGCCATGGGGACATAGATAAGGGAAGAACTGCTTGTGTGGAGCGTGTTCTCCAGACCCCAGAACCCAGGCTAGGGGGAATGGGAGCCAAAGGGAGACAGAACTCTTATTCTGAGCTGGTGGTTGGGGGCATGGTTGGCAAAGCAGAGAGGAAAAGAAGGGAGTTTGGGTCAAGGCCAGAGTGGCTCCCCAGGGATTACTCGGAGCGGGCAGCCTGACGTCGCTCCATCCCCCGCCTGACGGATGGGTCTGCTGCTCAGAAGCAAGCTGTTGGACCAGGCCACTGCCAAGGCCAAACAGAGGCGCTTCTTTGTGCGCGGCTCCGCGCGTGGAGAGTGGGGCGGGCCTGAAAACCAGGCCGGTGATGGGGAAAACAGACATCGGGGAACCACAGCCACTGGATGGTGGTGGGGGTAGATCACAGGAAGCTCCTGCTGGCCCAAACCTGGCCTCGGCGTGCCAACCGCTGGGAGTCAGCCTAGACGCTCATGGAATGCCTGGGGGCTGCTGGCGGGAGCAGACAGTCAAACGATGGAGGAGGCCTGGGGGAAGAGCTCCGTGGCCGGCTCAGTAGCAAGCCGGCCGACCTTTTCCCCTCTCGCGCCGGTCCCGTCCACCAGCGGCCAAGATCCCTATGTCCCAGCTCCAGACCCCGTCCGGGATGCTGCGCGATTGGTCCCTGGCCCGGCTCCGACCCCACCCGGCAGCAGCCTCCCCCTCAGCGTTAATTAAAACTTGCTAGATGGAGAGGCTGGCGCGGGCGGCTTCGCTTTATTTGCAGCATCTTTCATGCTGCTGACGATCGTAAAGGGCTTTAATATTGAAATATGGGCCATTTTCCCAGCTCCAGCCCTCGCCGCACGCTCCTCGCACCCCCACACCCAACCACCCCGCGCTTGATGAAAGAGCCCCTGCAAATCCATTAAGAAGAGATAATTGAAAACTCCGGGGTAATATTTAAGGCCGCGCGCCTGGCGGGGCGGAGGGCCCCCTTAGCCCGCAATACCCGGCAGTGCCCGCCCTCGCCCTCACCCTCGCCAGGCTTTGCATTCTTGTTCTCAGCAGCTATCTGTGGAAGGTGCCTGGGGACTCCCCACCACAGAGTGACAAGGATGGCCCAGGAGCAGGGGCACCCAGCTGTGTCTCCAGTGTTGATCAGACCAGATGCACCTACCTGGCTCTTTTTAGAACCCCAGCCCAGATTCCTTTCTTGGCCACAGCTGCCTGCTGCTCTGGGAAACTACTGATTTCCCTTCAGATCAGCCAACACAAGCCGAAGTGAGAGTCCCACGTGGGTGGGCGGGGGTCGGTATCTGCCAGAGAGATTCTTGCTACCTCTGTAAGTAGGCACTATAACAGGCACTGAATGGTGAGGCCCCGGGGTTATAATATTGTTCCCTCATGTCTGATTTGTGGAAAGCAGCGCTGCATGCGTCCCTTTCCCATAATGCAGTCCACCTGTGGTCCTAAGCAACCCTGCCCTTGAGCACATGGTGTTGTCGTTATTTAGAGACTGCCCTTCTACATGGCTGTGGCAGGTTTTTTTTTGTTTGTTGTTGTTGTTTGTTTTTGCTTATTTTGTGGTTTTTCGAGACAGGTTTCTCTGTAGCTTTGGAGCCTATCCTGGAACTAGCTCTTGTAGACCAGTCCAGCCTCGAACTCACAGAGATTTGCCTGCCTCTGCCTCCTGAGTGCTGGAATTAAAGGCGTGCGCCACCACCGCTCAGCTATGGGTTGTGGCATCTCGGGAACAGGGATCAAGTTTAATTTCCCTCTTTCACCCCAGTTCCTGGCCCATCAGCAGGCACAGAACATGTGCTCAGTAAACTTCATTAAGTTGGCTAATGTCCAGAGATCTCCAGGATTTCAACACTGGCCTGTAGTACTTGGGGGAGGGGGAGCCAGAGAGGAGGAGGAGCATCTGGGAGGCCAGTCCACCTAGGACTGGCTTCAGGATATTCTGAGGATAGAAGAGGAAAGATGACCCTGTTCAAGACAAGTTTGAATCCATCAAGTTTAGGAATCCATCCATTTGTCTCCATCTGAGTTCTTTGTGGGTATTTCTCCACAATATTTGACTTACCTTTCAGTTGGTCACACTCCGTGCACTTTCTCTCCCCCCCCCCGTGTGTGTGTACATGAATATATAAATATGTATACCATATGTGTATTATTGTGTGGAAAGGAAGAGAAAGTTTTTTTGAGACACAGCCCTGCAGGACACATGGGTGGGTCAAGCGTTCTCACCGATGGCCAGCTGCCCCCATCAGAATCTTCCCTTTGTGCTCCCGGACTCCTAACATGGGACCTAACACCTGACTAGAGGTGGCCCTCACAGATGGCACCACAGAGGGCAGGGGTGTTCTGGCATCTCTATCTCTAACCCTATTTCTAGCTCTAGCTAGAACCATGAAATGCTAGAGAAGCGAGAAGATGAAAGGACTCTGGATTCAGTCCCTCTTAGTAGACATGGAGCTGTGGTCTAGAAAGGGTCTGGAACAGTTCCTGGGCCACAGAGTCTGTGACTCCCAGCAGGTCTGTGGAAGCTGTGGAGTTAAAGTCCCAACCCTATCCACTCGGTCTGCACAGTGGCGCTCCAGGAGTCCATCACCCACATGCAGGAGCTTGCAGTGGAGTCACAGGGCCCACAGGGTCAGGAAAATGAGGCTCCCATGCAAGTGTTAACTGGTTCTAATTCCCTGTCCTCTGCACACTGCCCCACCGTCACACATATCCCTTTGCTCTGACCAAGTGCACAGCAATGAGGGCTGCTTGCCTGACACTTGGGCCCTATCCAGTGACCATTTGCTTTCAGAGATCTCTCTCTTCAAATTCCTCCTCCCACCCAAGGTAAACAGGGTAAGGACAGTCCTATCCTGGCCCTGGCCTCCATGAGCAGAAGTCATACGCAGCCTGGCCTCCTGAAGAGCCTGTGCTGATTCATGGCCCCCAACCTCAGCCATAAATCCCCAAGTCTCAGCTCATAACCATTAGCAAGTGATCTGGCTCATCAGAACGCCTTTATAAGACTTAGGTCAGAGAAAGGGATCACCTGAGGTCAGGAACAAGAGCTCTCCTGCCAGAGGTGTCCCCACCACTCAAGCACAGTTGGATCCTTTTCACTTACAGCCGCAGGCAGAGGTGGGGTAAAGAAGGGTGCTCAGTAATCATGAGTACCATCTTCCATGGTGCTCTTACCTATGGAAGAAAAGGATCATGGATATGGATAGCCTCAGCCAGCCCACAGGCTTAGGGTTGGAGACACACCCATGCACACACTTGCACACTCACGTGCCCTCAGTCAGGCAGGTGTGCACATACCCATACACACTGTAAGGTATATTCTTATACACTTCTGATGGAGGTGGGTCTTGTATCTTATCTGTTGATTTCATTGGTTAATAATAAAGAAACTGCCTCGGCCCTCATAGGACAGAAAATTAGGTAGGCAGAGTAAACAGAGCAGAATTCTGGAAAAAGAAGCTGAGTCAGAGAGTCGCCATGATCCTCCCGCTCCAGACAGACGCAGGTTAAGATCCTCCCTGGTAAGCCAGCTCGTGGGCTACACAGAATATTAGAAATGGGTTAGAACAATATGTAAGAGCTAGCCAATAAGAAGCTGGAACTAGCCGGGCCAGGCAGTGTTTGAAAGAATACAGTTTCTGTGTAATTATTTCGGGCATAAGCTAGCCATGCGGGCGGCCGGGTGCCGGGGACGCAGCCCCGCCGCTCCTATTTCAACACACTTCATAGCATTTAAAATCACCGTTAAAACAAACTTATAGGCATGTCTGTGATGGGCTTTCCAGATTAGGTTAGCAGATATGGGAAGACACATGCTAAATGTGGGTGACACCATTCCATAGCTTGGAGATCCTGGACTAGATAAAAAGGAGAAAGCCAGCTGAGTACCAGCGTTCTTCACTCTCTGTTTCCTGGCCATGGATACAATGTGGCAGCTGCCTCAACTATGACTTTTCTGCTACAGTGGACAGACTCTCCAAATTGAGCAAAAGAACCCTGTCTTCCTTAAGTCACTTTCATTGGATATTTTGTTGCAGCAATGAGAAAAGAAACTGATACACATAACCTTACAGTACACAGCTACACGTGTAAAAGCACATGCACCTCCTAGACCCGACTCAGATTAAAATCCAGAGCCTTGGTCCTTGCCACATCAAGTATCCAAAGTTTCTGTCCCACCCTTAAGATGTGCGATCTAGGTCAATGGTCTTCACCCTGAGAATCCATTTTAGAGACAGGTTCATTCAGCAGCTCCAGGGTGAGGTCTGACATTGTATTTTTAAAAGTTTCCAGGCAAGGTCAGGATACAATGGCACAAGGCTAACGTGGTGAGGAATGTGATGGGGGAAGCACCCCAGGAATGACAGACCCCCAGAGCCTTAGTGGGCAGGGTCCTTTCTTTTCAGTTCTCAGAATGCCCAACTTGTCTCCTCGACATCCCTGCATTCCCCTTCTCTAGCCCTTTAAGAGGGTGTCATGTCTCAAAGCAGAGGAGGTCTGGGCACACGGCCTGAGCTTGCCAAGGTGTGTGTGTGTGTGTGTGTGTGTGTGTAGCTATAAATCAATGCTGGCATGCCTTTGGCAGGGGACTGTCCTCTGAGCTGCCCAGATGGCGGGCAGGCCTGGGACACTAGGGATAGTCAAGCACTCAGGCAGGAGGAGGGAGGCAGGCAAAGTGGGACACAGCTGGTTCTTGGTCTCCAATCACAGATGTACACCTCTATCTATGGGTTTAGGGGCAGGCAATATGCCAAGGTTCTTTCCCTCCAGTGATAGGGACCTTTGAGGCTGGCATGATCTTTTGAGGTCATTGCCCCTCCCCATGCCAGCAACCCAGGCCTCAGAGAAATCCCTGAGTCCAAAGGTCATCAACAGGCACTTGGGGTCTGTCTGTGTATCCAACCTAGACATTCTGCCTGTGGTTTAACTCTCTTCTCTCTTGCTATAGTTAAAAGTCTCACCCTCTGTGAAGAACAGCACCTCCGCATCGGGGAGGCTCAAGGCTGTGCGGATGCGTCCCTTCTATCTTCGCTGTCGTCCTCCCAGGAAGGCAGAGCACAAAGATTTCTGCAGGTCAACTAGGGAAGGAGTATGGAGCATTGCCTTTTGGGGGTTGCCTTCCTCAGCCACCCTCACAGGTGCTGTGACAGAGGGAAACACTCCCAGAGGGCAGTGACAATCTCAGCACCCCAGCCAGAGTGGGCTCAGTGACCTTGAGGGAACCAGCAAGGAAGCCTTGCTCTAGGCTCACTTAAGCATGGCGTGAAGGAAGTTTGCAGTCACCTACAAAGACATCAGCAGCTGGCTGCCCTTGCACCTGCTCCCAAAAGCCAGCTGTGCTTCAGGAGCAGTGAGGAGCTTCCAAGCCAGAGGGCAGGAGAGTTCCCACCTGTCCTTGTCCTCAAGCGCTCCATGAAAGGGGATTCACAGGTTCCCAGAGATTCAGCCGCATACTCTTCTTGGTACAGAGAAGGAAGGCAGCCAAAGCCCAGCCTACCTGGCACGGAGCACAGAGAAGGTGGGAGGTGCAGGGGCTTCTGGGGCTCTTGTTTCTAGAGTCCTGTTTGGGCCTATTCCAAAGAATCTCCTGAAGTTTAAACTTCTGCCTTATCTCAGTTGGTTCTCTTGGCTAACTCTTCATTCTCCTGGGATGGCTGATATGACTGCCAGAATCATTTACTGCCTCTAATTTGTGTTTAAACGAAGGTTTTTACAGGCAGGGGCTCAATGTGCTATTCCAGTGCACCTGCCTGCAGCTTGGAGAACCTGGGGCTCTGGGAACCTCTGCGCCTGTCTTGCATCTAGGCTGACCCTTGACCCCAACAGGCATGCCTCTTCTTGTGGTGCTATCCAAAATGACACACCTAAGGGGTGCCTATCCATAAGTGTTCCACTATTTTCAGAATCTGGGGTGACTTCCCTGATCTCAGAATCCTGGGAACATCCCAAGAAGTAGGAGACAGGAGCAACATGAAGCAACATTTCAAATATTGGGTTTGTTTGTTTGTTTGCTTGAGTTTGATTTGATTTTGTTTGTTTGATACAAGGGTTTCTCTGTGTTACTCTGGCTGTCCTGGAATTTGCTCTACAGACCAGGTTGGCCTTGAACTCACAGAAATCAAACTGCCTCTTCCTCCCAAGTGCTGTGGACTAAAGGGGTGCCCACCACTGTCCAGCTAAAAAAATAGTTTTTAACATTTACTTGTTTTGCATGTGTATATGTGTGTGAGTGTGCAAACACCATAGTGTGCATGTGGTCAGAATGAGTGTGCAAACGCCACAGTGTGCATGTGGTCAGAATGAGGTCCAGAGATGCTTTCCTCCTTCAACTATGTGGTTCCAGAAACAGAACTTGGGTCCTTAGGCGGGGACAGAATTCAGGTCATTGGGCTTGGCAGCTTTTTTTTACCCATCGAGCCATTCTATCTTCGTAGGGCTACATCTAAATTTTTTTTAAATATTTATTTATTTATTATGTATACAATATTCTGTCTGTATGTATGTCTGCAGGCCAGAAGAGGGCACCAGATCTCATTCCAGATGGTTGTGAGCCACCATGTGGTTGCCGGGAATTGAACTCAGGACCTTTGGAAGAGCAGGCAATGCTCTTAACCACTGAGCCATCTCTCCAGCCCCAACATCTAAATTTTTTTAAAGCTGGGCAGTGGTGGCACACACCTTTAATCCTGGCACTCAGGAGGCAGAGGCAGGCAGGTCTCTAAGTTCAAAGCCAGCCTGGTCTACAGAGTGAGTTCCAGGACAGCCAGGGCTACACATAATGTGTCTGGCATAAATGTGTTTTTAAAGATTTATTTAATGTATACAAGTGCTTTGTTTACATGTATGTATGTATACATATGCACCACATGCATGTCTGGTGCCCACAGATGTCAGAAAAGGGTGTTAGATCCCCTGGAACTGGGATGGTTGTAACCAATGATGCTAGAGACTGAAACCCAGCCCCTGTTCTTAACTGCTGAGCCATCTCTCCAGTCCCACTGAAGATGCATTTTAAAAGAGAGTTATTTCTTAATTTTTATTTATGTGTACTTGTGTGTCTGTGTATATGTATGTGTACATGTGTGCAGTTACTCCCGAAGGCCAAAAGAGGGTACAAGACCCCTGAAGCTGGAGTCACAGATTCTGTGAACCATGGACTATGAATGTTAGAACGCTAGGAACTGAACTCAAGTCCTCTGGATGTCACCAAGTGCTCTTCACTGCTGATCAGCTCTCCAAATGTCAAAGGCTGCATTTTCTTAGCACTTGTTACCAATCACCCCTGTGGACTCCAGGCCTGTGGGTAGGTGCAATCCTCATTGGGAAGCTCGAGGCACAGAGAAATGGACATTGTGTCCAAGACCACACAGCTAGGCGGAGGTAGAGCCCAGGCTCCAGCTGCGATAATCTGGTTCCAGATCTCTGGTGCTGCGCCAAGAATGGTACTTGAGCCAAAATTTGTCTGTCTCCCTTCCTGGTCCCTTACCACAGGTGGGGCTTGTCTTTACCCAAGCACCTGAGGCTCTAGCCCTCCTTTTGTGTGCTCCTGTGTCTTCCCACTACAAAATGAGAAAAAGGGAACTTGGAGGAACTTGAAGAAAATATCAATGAGATGCTTATCAGAGCACAGGTTCTAGGGAGCTACCGGGTTCCTCCTGTGGTCTAACCACAAGCCTTCCTGCTATATTTCTCCTTTCTGTTTTCAAGTGGCAGCAATAATTCTTCATTACTTAATGGGAACTGCTAGGAGAAAGCTGGACATGTTCATTCATCCAAATCCTTGCTCTGTCTTTCAGAAGTCTTGCGAAGAATAGTAAAATTGGGCTGGCCTGTCTACTCCCCATCTATATCCAACATGAAACAAGACAGGTTAGGCTCCACAATGAAGAACTGAAGGAGATAAGAATTCTTTTTTTTTCTTTTTTTTTTTTCTTTTTTAAATTTATTTATTTATTAAAGATTTCTGCCTCCTCCCCGCCACTGCCTCCCATTTCCCTCCCNTCCCCCTCCCCCGATCAAGTCCCCCTCCTCATCAGCCCAAAGAGCTTGGGATAAAACCGGACTTGCTGAACATAGTGGACAATGAGGACTACTGAGAACTCAAGAACAATGGCAATGGGTTTTTGATCCTATTGCACGTACTGGCTTTGTGGGAGCCTAGGCAGTTTGGATGCTCACCTTACTAGACCTGGATTGTGGTGGGTGGTCCTTGGACTTCCCACAGGTCAGGGAACCCTGATTGCTCTTTGAGATAAGAATTCTTAAACACTAGAGAGGGGCTGAGGATGTGGCCCAACTGGCAGAGTGCTTGCCTGATACACTTGAAACTTGGTGCTATCCCCAGCACCACAGAAACCCAGGGGTGGATGCACCTGAATGTTTGAACAATTAGGAGTTGGAGGCTGGAGAATCAGGAGTTCATGGTCAAGCCCTCTAGGATCTACAGTTCCAGATATCCCGGAAGTTGCTCGGTGGCTGGCCACGTAGCCAGTTTCCTCCACGCTGTGCTGTATAAACACCCACTATGTGCAGTCCTGATCCGCTCGGGACAGCAGTGGCTTCCCTGCTCGGCAGCCTCCCTAGACACTCTTTCTCCTGATAAATCTTGATCCGCACCAGCAGCTGAGGTACTCCTGGCTGGAGCCAATGCCAAGAGATGAGGAGAGAAAGACAGTGCCAAGGAGGCAGCTGAAGGATCATCGCCCTGGGAGCCACAGCTCGGCTTTATTTTGCTAATGGGCCATAAAGACGAAGGGAGGCAAGGGGAGGAGGGCCTGCCAGCCTAGCTCCAGCTCCCAGATGCTATGGCTGCCTCGGGAACACCTGGGGAAGCAATTCCTTATAGAGGAAGGCCAGGCCCTGGGCACAGGTCGCCTGCCTGCTGGCTCTGTGACCTTGGTAAGATACTGGAGTTCTGTGTCTCAATTTCCCCATTTTAAAAGTGTGAATAGTAATGGTAGCTACTTTGTGTGGGCATAGAACAGAGACAAGTTAATAACTACAAAATATTTGGTGAGCTGGGTATGGTGATGTATACCTGTAATTCTGGCACTTGGGAGATGGAGCATGAGGGTCAGGAATTCAAGGCAAACCTGTTATACAGTGAGCTTGGGGCCAGCCTGTGCTACATGAGACTCTAACTCAAAAGGAAAAATTGGCAGGGCCTATGGTCCATAGTTAGCCCTGCATAAATGTCACTATGTAAAATGAAGCAAGACAGATAGGCTGTAACCTCATGAACTCTGTTGTGCAATCTGCCCGGCCTTGGCTCTCTTTTATGTTTGCTGTGAGGAGTGAAGTCCTACAATGAAAACAACGTGTTCAAGCTAGCTGCGTGTCATCCAGAGCATGTGGAAACCCGCCTGGGCAGGTGCCAGGGGCACGGGGTGATCAGCCCTGCTGTGTGAGGACAGAGCTGCTTCCACACCAGCTGCTCTCTGGGTCACTGATAAAATCCAGCCCTCTTCATAGGGTAGCTCAGCAAGTGTTAGGAAAGACCACAAACTGGTCCTTCCATCCTCACCTGAGGCAGGAGTAACCTCTATACAGTGAAGGAGGAGCCCAGCTGGGCTGCTCTGGGCCGAAGGGAGGAGGCTGGGAGGGCTAGGACGGGGCTGTAGTCAGCCATTTCATAACTTTAAAATGCTGAGACAACCTGAGCTTGACCCCCGGAACTCACACGGTGAATGGAAGAAGAGAGTGACCCGTGCCAGCTGTCCTCAGACCTCCACACGTGTGAACATGTGTGCACACACAAAGACATACTCGATAAGCACATACGTGTAAAGGGAAGCTAGAATGGGCTTTATTATACTTGCTTGGGAGGTAAAAGGTGGGTCGGCAGCATGGCTCAGTTGGTAGGATGCCATGCAAGCAGCCCCGGGTTCCATTCCCAGTGCCGCATAAACCACGTGTCTTGTTGCACACCTGTAATTTCAGCACTTGGTAGGTAGAGACGCGAGGATCAAAAATTCAAGGTTATTCTTAGTTACAGTGTCAGAATTCCAGGCCAGCCTGGGCTACATGCAACCCTGTCTTAAAAAGAGATGAGAAACAGATCCCTAAATACCTTGGTGCACAGCTGGTTGCAGTAAATGAAGCTATTGTACAGATAGCATTCCATGCTCTCAGCACCCGCCTCCCTGGAAAGGTAACGCTGATTTCCAGACTAGGAAAGGGTGGTAACAGTTAAATTCCAGAGAGCACGGAATAAATCCCTCATCCACTCATTCAACAAATGCAGCCTGGTACTGTCTGGCCCTTGTTGGCATCTTGCTGTTCCCACTAGCATGTCAGGGTTGGTGCAGATAGGACAGAGTCTGGTGCTGACAGAAAGAGCCAGTGAAGAGAGGTGAGGTGAGGACTCTGAAGAAGCCATGCCTTCAAGACCTTGACTTTCCCTTGGCCCAGGAGCCTCCACAGGAGACAGAGGATTACGTGGACCCGACTCAAGCTCAGGGAAATGCCCCGTGTTTATGCTGGCTCTGAAGCTGCAGGAGAGGGGTCTGAGGAGTCAAAGGACCTTCTCAGCAGCTCAACACAGGGAGAAGCACTAGGCCAGGGCAAAGGCTTAGCTACCATGGGAACTAGACGCTCCCACACGAGTCAGGCCTGTTCCTGGCCACAGACCTCATCCTAGATGGTTACAACTGCCTAGAGACAAAAAGCAAGAATCATAATATCTGGACATGGGAACAACCCGAATGCCCAAGGACTGATGAACACACTCGAAATATGATGTGTCTATTGTCAAGACAACCCAGCCATGAGTAGGGACATAGGATGGATACGTGCTGCAACATACAAACACGCAGGAACCAAGGCAAAGCAGCAGCCACAGGACAGGAAGTCATTGCTACGGCAGTCCTAGGGAGGAAAGGATGTTGAGGTGGGAAGCAGCTCATTGGCTGCTCGGTTGGAAGGGAAACAGCGAATAAGGTAGCGGTCACCAGTGGGCAGGAGGCTACCTCTGAGGGGGCGAGAATGTTCTTCAATTGATGGTTGCCCACGCCCATGAAAACACAAAAGCCATGACCTGTTCGTTCCAAGTGGGGCTGTGCTCCGTGTGAGTTACACCTTAGGAAAGCTGTTTTGAAATGAGCATCAGGGGAAAGGGGCCTCTGAGATGAAGCAGAAAGGCTGAGGTCAGAAACAAAGGCCAGACGGTGCTATCCTGGCTGCTCCCCAACTCGCAGACTGCATCTCCCACAGCTAGTGCTGTGGGAGTCCCCAAGCCATGCCTGTGGAAGATAAATTGACCCCTCAAGGTCTGGGGCTGGGTCCCTTCTTCCCTGACAGCTCCCTTTCTGTGTTTTTTCTGGCGCAAGAAACACGCTGTCTTCTTGTATAAATAGGGGGATTGATGGCAATTTCCCTTTCTCCTTCCTGGTGGGCTAAGAGATGGGGCCCAGGGGAAGAAGGAGCCCTGGCTTCCAGATAGAAATATGCAGAGACTAGAGAGGGACGGAGCCTGCTCTGGCTCTGGCCCTACCTTCCTAGCACTTGAACATATGGTAACAAGGGGATGGCAGAGAGATCCACACCACTCCTCCTCAGGGCAGATGGCCAACAGAGGAGCTGGGAGGCCAAATGCAGACTGTCTTCCCAAGCTCTAGCCAAGGAAACACAGACACCACCCTACTTCATTCTAGGTGATCCAGGCTGTCTGGAGACAGGAAAGAGAGAATCACAGCTATTGGAGGTCTGGACCAGTTGCTGCTGTTTGGTTCTTTTGCATTGCATGTCAGTGCCCGCACGCCTACCCCCTTTTCTTTAGTAAAGCCTTACACAGCACCCCAGCATGTAAAGTGAATGTCCCCTGTGATTCTTGATGGAAATACAGGGATTCCTGGGCCCATGTGGTTAACTGTCAGGGGATGACCTAGTCCAGGTTGCCCTCCAAGATTCCCTCCAGTTCTGCCCTAAGGAGTGGATTTGACCCAAGGTGAAGAGTGTGCCCTGACATGATGGTACACATCTGTACTAGTAATACCAGCACTTGAGAATTTGAGTCAGGAGGATTATGTATTCAAGGCTAGCCCAGACTACATATCAATACCCCTCAAAGATTACCAGGCCTGAGGGCTCACAACTCCAATTTCATCATTTGGGAGGCTGGGCCGGGGGAACTGAGGCAAAGGCGAAGTCAGCCTGGGCTGCATAGTGAGCTGCAGGCCAGCTCCTGCTACAGCATTGACTCTATCTCAAAACACCAAAGCCAAAGAAAAACCCAAATAAAAAGTGTAAATCAGTCTGCTACCTGAGGTGTTCATTGGCACATCACGTCTTTCTTTAAACCTTACCTGTAAGTTGAAAAGTATAATACTTTCTCAGAGGGTTGTGGGGAAGACTATACAGGCTTAGACCTTCAGCCTGGTCTCGGGCTCAACAAAGGACATCATTATCATAATCCCACCTTGGGTGTGATCCTCAACATGGTTCAAGTCAGGGATGTGTTATGAGAAAGGGTATAGGAAAGCTAATCAAGAAAGGCCCCATGGGGGCTGGAGAGATGGCTCAGAGGTTAAGAGCACTGGCTGCTCTTGCAGAGGTTCTGAGTTCAATTCCCAGCAACCACATGGTGGCTCACAACCATCTGTAATGAGATCTGGTGCCCAATTCTGGCCTGCAGAGATACATGTTGACAGAGCACTGTATACATAATAAATAAATAAATAGATAATTATTAAAAAAAAAAAAAAGGCCCCAGCAGCAGCCTAGGAAACAGTATCTGTCATGGAAATGACTGCAGTTTTCCTAGCCCCTGTTCTCCACCACACTACCCCCATCTACCAAGACTCTTCACAGCTCTGCTTTACAGCATGATAAAGGGGGACACTAAGAACCCCCCCATCTCACATCCCCAGGGAAGGCCCAGCAGTGGCCAAGCTAGACAGCCAGACATAAAATCCTGCCTGCTCCCCCGCCCTGTTTCCCATCACTCATCTGGGAATCCTGGGTGAGGGAGGGAGCTAAAGTGCAGAGTGTTCATTTAATATTAACAAATTGAAATGAATTCTTTTAATGCCAATTAGCTTGGAGCGGCCCCTTATTAATAGTAATTTAGATTCATACTTGGAGAAGCGGATGGGGGCTGGGCCATATGTGCCCAGAATGTCAATGTGACAATGGGGCTGGGACCAGAGGGAAGCAGCTCTTCCTCTGCCCAGAGAGAGGAACAGATACAGTCACCCCAAGGCCATCTTCCCAGAGTGAGCTACTCTTACAGTTTTATTTTTGTAGACTCAGTAATTCTGAATAGACAAACTCTAGACACACACTCCAGTCATTTACCTTCTTAGAAACAATTTTAAAAAGGAAGGATTAGCCAGGAGTCACAGTGCACGCCTTTAATCCCAGCACTTGGAAGGTAGAGGCAGAAGGATCTCTCTGAGTTCAAGGCCAACCTGGTCTACTTAGTGAGTGCTAGGCTAGACAGAGCTACATAGTAAGACCCTGTCTCAAAAACAAACGAAAGGGGTATTGCCACCCCTGTAGACCCCAGCTTGACCAATAGTAAAGTGAGAAGAAACATCATGTTCCTCTTCTGGACCCCCCAGGAGGTAAAAGGCCCAGCAGGCTGAAATGAAACTGGCTTACATGTTTCTAAAACTTAAGGGAAAAAGCAAGAATTGAAAACTCAACTCTTGTACCTAAGAGTTGCCCAGAATAGACAAGTGGAAAGAACTTCTACCTAAAATGAAAAGTTGGGGATCATTCTGATCTTCCTATGTCCACTGACTTTGGAAGCAGAAGAGGTGTCCCCAGGTGGAGTACTGCAGAAATAGAACAGTTGCTTCTTCCTCCCGGGCATCCCTCTGAGGGCTGAGGAGGGGTGATTTAAATGCTGAGAGTTCTGGAAGGTGTGGTTTCTGAGATGGAGAAGGCTAGCGTGGAAAGGGGGCTGGGGCAAAGGGAGACATGGGCAAGATGGTGAAGCTTAGAAAATAAAAACAAAACCAGCTTAGTATACAAAGGAGCAGATAGAGGCCAGGTTTCTTTTTTTTATTTCTTTCTTTATTTATTTGTGGTTTTTCGAGACAGAGTTTCTCTGTAGCTTTGGAGTCTGTCCTGGAACTAGCTTTCGTAGACCAGGCTGGCCTTGAACTCACAGAGATCTACCTACCTCTGCCTCCCAAGTGCTGGGATTAAAGGTGTGCACCACCACCGCTGCTGCTGCTGCTGCCACCACCACCCAGAGAGGTCAGGTTTCTTAAACTGAAGTGAATACATAAGAATCAAGGCAAAATAAAAGGGGAAAGAATGTGTTAAGTATTCCATATTGTTCTTCCCACAGGGGGATTGGAACTGATCAAAGGAGAGCTTGTTCACACACTCAAACAATAAAGTCGTTTCCAAACAAGAAAAGGTACCAGGACAAAACTAAATGCCAGTCCACCTGGAATTAAAAAAAAAGCCTGGATATTCTGAACAACATAAAAGCTAGTAAGGGAAAAGAGAGACGAAAATGTAAAATGTGGGAAGCAATTATTTGTAAATGCTGACCTGCAGGATGGCTGGAGAAGGGAAGTGAACTTGATACCGCTGAAGAGTTAGTGTACAAAGATGGACTTCGTCCCCAGGGAAAAGTAAGCTCGCCTGGAGTGGAGTTCCCTAGCGTCGCCATCGTTCCCCCCCCCCCCCCACCCCAGAAAGTCCACAGATCTTAATATCATCCCCCATAGGAGTACACTAAAGAAAACAAGAGGATTGGTTTTCTTTCAACTAAGAGAAAAACAAAATTGGATTTCAGTTGTCTGCTGGGGCTAGAAAGGAGGTTAGTCTGCAGGTGCCTGAAGAACTGGGTGTTGAGGGGGTAGAGACTAGCTTACCTGTCTGCGCTGTGGGTCAGGAGTGGGTGAAGAACCCTGCTCGGGATTGCTTGTTACGGAAAAGAAGGGCCGGGGTTCCGAATGACCCTAGACAAACAGGCTGGGCTGAAAAACTGGGGGTGCTGTCTGCCCCTCCACCAGCCTCCCTCCCACCGGTACCTAAGCCTAGAGAGCTACTGAAAGTTACAAATTGCTTCCATTATTAGCTCATCCCGGGCGGCCTGGTCATTGGCCAGCCCAAGAGCACGTGGTGTCTTGTACCAATAGATCGAATTTCTAGTTGCAATTCTCAGTCTGTCCCCCGGCTCTGGGGAAGGGGGGGGGCAGTAGCACAGGGGTGGGGTGGGGCTAAGGGGACCCTCATCCTCCCTTTCCGACAAGTGGAGGTCCTGAGCGCTGCCCCAGAAAGGGTGGAGGGAACGTTGTGGGTTGGAACACACACACCCGTGGGGGGCAGAAACTGGAGGACGCTACGGACATCGCCAGCGTCCAGAGCTCTGTCCCTCCTTTCAGCTGCACCATGTTCACCACCCTTGCGTTAGCACCCTGTGGGCCCAGAGCTGTCCCAGGGCTAAAAGACAAGGCGCTCTCGGATGCTCGGCAGTCGCCTCTTCCTTTTTACTTTCGGGACGGGCACAGGCTCCCGCTTCCCCCAGCCGCTTTAGATCAGGCGCCAGGGCCCTCTCGGGCATCTCAACCCCGCCCCCAGGGTCAAATGTGCGGCTCTCCTGGAACTCCTCTGAAAAAGGGACAAACTTTTGAGTGGACGGAAATCTTGAGGACCCTGTCTGAAGCAGGTGAGCGGGACGGGAGCGCGAAGCTTCAGTCTGGAAATCTGCGGCTCCTCTTTCTCTCTCCTCTTTCTTCATCCCTCTTGCTTTGCTTTCTTCGCTGACGCTGACAACTCTGACCTGCCCGCCTTTGCCCTCCAAGGGACCTGGGCTGGGGGTGGGCAGTCCTCAGTCTTGGGCTTAGGGCATCTTTTCCCTCCTGAGTTTGGGTGCTAGGGTAGCAGGTGGTGGGGGTGGGAGGGGTAGGGAGACTTCTGAGACTGGGAAAGAAAGGAAAATTTAGGGGCAGAGAGACCCAGCGTCCGCAGGGCATTCTTTTTTACCAAATGCAACTTGGAGGAACTTCAAAAAAGTTTTTTTTGTTTGTTTGTTTTTGTTTTTCCCCAAGGGAAGTAGAGTTGGGGTTTGAGATTGTAGGTGAAAGAAGTCCACCCCCACCCCCACCCCCCGCCAGAAGCAAAGAAGTGTCGCTGGTTCCGGGGACTAGACTAAGTACACCTGAAGAGCCATGTAGCCCCAAACCGCTCACCTCAATGAGCCCGTAGGACCCTTGGAGATCCCCAGGAACAGGTCCACAGGGAGGGAGAGGAGCCAGAGATGCCTGAAAGGGGCTGTGCTGGAATGCTGGTATATGGCACAGCCTTCCTGGGATCTGCTGCTGATTTTAAGTCAGGAGTAGTAAACAACTCCCACACCTCTACTACTGTTTACAATCTAAAATGCTCTCAAGGGAGTTTGCAACTCTTCCCACTCCCACGCAAACCACAACCCTCCCACCTTCTCCAGGGCCCCACGGAGGCCAAGGAAAAAAGCCCCCCCCACACACACACTGCTTTGGGGCTAACTGCCCCTCCTCAAGGAAGATACCTAGGGGAAAAGATAAGGAGGTTTTCAAAGAGAGGTTCTTAAAAGAAATTAAAAGCAGAGGTCAGGCTCAGGGAGGAAGTTGGAGAGGGTAGGAAAGGAAGCAGGAGCAGAGTGCAGGCCGGGCAGGTGCCTGACTGGTGCCCACCTGACAGAGGTGTTTGAGGTCAGGTCCTTCTGAGAACTGGAAGTTGGAGGAACCAAACTGAAGGCAAATGTAAAACAAAAACAAAAATTGCATTTGGATCGTTTTTTGAAAGGGTGCTGAGTCCCACTTTGAGCCACTTTTGAGTTTTTGGTGTGGCTGGCGCTAGGCCCCATTTAGCCTGGAGCATATGTGGAGGAGGGGGAGCTTTGTTTTCAGTACTCTAGAGAATTTCTTGCCAAGCACCAGCAGCTGCCCAAAGTCCCAGGGAACTGGGTTGTCCCAGATGACCCAGTTATAACAGCCACACTGCCTAGAATAAGTTTGTCACGCCAAATCTGGACCTTTGATAGGAACCCTAAAGAGACAGGCACCAAAGCAGCGGTGCTCAAACAGAAGTGCAATGTGTTGGTCCGTGCCTGTAATCCTAGCACTCTGGAAAAAAAAAAAAAAGCTTTTCAGAGAGAAGCACAGGGTCATAGGCTTCCCCCTCCCCCTTCAATTAATCTGCTCCTTTTTGCTCCTCCTCCTCAGCACCCCCCCCCCAATCTGTGGGCTCATCTATCCTTTTCTTTTCGCATTTCCCTCATCCTCTTTCTTCTTAGGATTGATGGAGTGACACCAGCTTGGGACAGATTTCCTCAGCCTGTAGTGGGGACTGGCGGACCCCACCTACTCTGACATGTTAAGTAAAGGGACACCCAGGGTCCCAAACGGAGGGGAGTTGAAAAAGAGCAGTGTGAAGGATGCCAGACAGACCTTCCTCTGGGAAAGGCCCGCTAATGCCATCTGCACACTGCAGAGAGAAGACGTAGAAACAAAGGAAGACAGCAAGAAGTGCCAGGAAAATGCAGAACAACAAAGGGAAGAGACTGGAGGGCAGGAAAGATGTGCCTGCAGACGCCCAGTCAGAGGAAGGGACTCTGGGAGGCCAGGAAGGAGGGAGCACTGATAGAGGGCAGAACGCAGAGGCTATGGTTTATTTGGGTTTGTGTTTGTTTTGTTTTAAGATAAGGGGTAAAACAGAAAGGAGAGAGGGTGAGAAGAGAGAGAGAGAGAATTCATCCCCAATGTTTCTCACTGGTCTCACCCAGCCCAGGTAATGTCTTGCACAAGTGAGGTTAGGCCAAAGCCAGCCAGGAGACCAGCAGTACTCTGTGTTGACCCTGCTGCCAAGGGGTCTGGAAACCAGGCCACTCTGCTCTGGGCTCTGGGTGCTTAATCTCCGTGGCCCTGTAGTTCAATCACCTGTCAACAAAGCTCTCCACACTGCAGGTTATGCAACAATTTCGGCTTCCTAAATATGGACAGGGGAAAAGGGAGAGGAGAGAGGATCTTTGTTTTCTTCATTGGTAAGAAGAAAACAATCATGATTTTGTTGATGTTTTTCTAAGACAAAGATGCATTTTAAATCCTAGGCTGTCCTGGTACTTCCTATGTAGCACAGGGTGGTCTTGCACTCACAGCAGTCCTCCTGCCTCAGCCTTTTGAGTGCTGAAATTAGCATAAGCCACTGTACACTATTTGAAGAAAAAAAACCTTCTATCCTTAGCAAAAGGATACCCTTTGCTACCCCCTCCCCATCAAGTATCAAAAAACAAAACAAAAAACTACAAGGTTAAGAGGGTCCCTCACGCTAGGACAGGTGAGATTCATTTGAGAAGAATTTGGTCTGAGGTTTGTAAATCCTGGAAGATCAAAGAAGGAATTCTGTGTGAGGAAGAGAATAGGGACGGTCTCTATGACAAGCAAGTCTCAAGTGCATAGGGTAATTTACAGAACCCATACAAGAGATGAGTTGTTAAAATGATTTTAGACTCTGCCTGTAGAGGGATCCACTTGGTATATTTTAGTATATGTTGCCTGTTGGGCCTGTCCTGCATCTCCTATGCCCTGTCCATGGTGTACTGGTAGAAACTGTCCAGTTAGATTCAAATTTTAGTACTGGGAATCAAATCCAGCACCTCATCTATGCTAGGCAAGTGTTCTCCTACTGAAACTATACCTTTGCCCATGCCATGACTCCAGATGCTGTGTGTGTGTGTACATGACTCAGGTCCATCTGTGTGTCTGGGCATGTATGAATGGGACATTTCCCTAGCATTTGTGAGGTCCTGGGTCTGACTTTAGCACTAGGGTAAAAAAATAAATAAATAAATCCCCTTTGAGCCAGGCGGTGGTGGCGCACGCCTTTAATCCCAGCACTCGGGAGGCAGAGGCAGGCGGATCTCTGTGAGTTCGAGACCAGCCTGGTCTACAAGAGCTAGTTCCAGGACAGGCTCCAAAACCACAGAGAAACCCTGTCTCGAAAAAACAAAATAAATAAATAAATAAATAAATAAATCTCCTTTGTTTCTCCAAAATGGGATGGGACAGGTCATTGGGTCAGATCTCCCAAGAGCCATGCAACCCTGAGCGTAGACTGGGAACCCAGTCCAACAGCTAGCAAGGCAAAGCTAGTGCCACCTTGCTGGTACCCACCTCTGTCCAGCACTCCTTCCCTCTCATCCTCTCCCACCCTCTCCTCTCCTTCCTTCTCTTCCCCCCCTCCCCCTTTGTTCCTTTCTGGTGCTCTTTCCCCTTTTGTCTAGACCAAGCCAGGACTCTTGCTCCTTGTATCCCAGCAGCCTCTGCTCTGAGACCCTGAGGCTGGCTGGCACACACTCTGCCTCTGGAGTTCATAATGAGGATGCAAATACAGGGATTCAAAGAAGAAGCTGAGCTTTGCTAACCAGGGGCAGGGTACCAGTTTGCTCTCTGTATCAGCTATGATTTTGACCTTCCCATCCCCTAGACTCACTGTAGACAATTCTTCATTTTCATTTCTTTTTTGTTTTTTGTTTGTTTGTTTTTGAGACAGGGTTTTTCTGTAGCTTTGGAGCCTGTCCTGGAACTAGTTCTTGTAGACCAGGCTGGCCTCGAACTCACAGAGATCCGCCTGCCTCTGCCTCCCGAGTGCTGGGCCCCTTCATTTCCATTTCTATCCCATCCCTGTTCTTGGAACACAGGTGCTAGTGCTCTTGGGTGAAGGTCAGTGACACATATTAAAATCTCAAAATCTCCAAAACAGAAAGCATGTTTCCCTATTCTTGGTGCGTTTAGGGGTCTTATTTCCCTTGGGTGAAGAGGCTGTCGGATTCTGGCTCCTGAAAACCAGAACATGGATTGCCCCTATCAGACAGCACCCCTGCCCTGCCAGAATCCACATCTGCCGAGGAAAGAAAAGTGGCCCAATCCAGGTGACTGTGGAAAGGGCTGGACTATCTACCCACACCCATTTCTCTACTCCCTCCTGGCCCTGAAAAGAAGGAGAGAACCCAATGAACTTCAGAGGAGCCCGGATCTCGGCCTATGAAACAGACATGGGGAACAAAGCTTGCTGGCAAACAGCTCCTCCTCTGAGCTCCTTGCTGTTCTCAGTTTTGTGTGGTTTTCATTGCCCCCTCCCCAGGTTTGCAGACAGGATGGTGAATGTTTAACCCCACCCTCCAGTCTCTCTCCCTGTGCTCCCGGCAACCTCAAAGCTGGGGGGGGGGGGGGCAGCTTCCAGCCCTGCCAACAATCTGAGAAAATTCAAATTCTCTTCTAAGAAGGGCAGCCGCTTTCTTCTCTGTTCTCCCTGCGCACACTGATCTGTTGTGAGGGCACCTGGGTCAGAAGAGAGCGAAGACTGTTTTAATTGGTCTAGAATTAGCATTTCCTAACACCAAGGCCAGGATTTCCACACCCAGGAACAAGAGGTCTTTGCCCAGACCCATGCCTGTTCTGGGCAATGGTGTGCACATTTGCTAAGGTGGAGAACGAGGAGGGCAATGAACAGTTTTGTCCATTTTGCACCCAGTGCTTTAGCGGTCATGCTTAATGCTTTCTTTTGTACTCATCTCGGGCAAAGCATCGCCTCTACCTCAGTGTGTTGTGGACAGATAGACAAATAAACAAAAGGAAAAAAGGAAATTTGACTCAGTTCAGTTGGTTTTCATCCAGCCTTGAAGGTGTCAAATCTCAGGGCCTCTGTCTTCTCAGCTCTATTTCTGTGGCCCCAGCCGGATGAAAAGCTGGATGGCGTTAAGCCCTTCCCACCCTGGGAAAATGCACCGGGTTTGGTGCTTTCGTCAGTGAAATGAAGGGGGGTGTGGGATGGACGGAAAGGGGTCCTGGGTGCCGCGCATCTTTGTGGTGTACACTGTGTCACAGTGTGGTGTGGGTGTCTGATGTAGGGGTGATACGCTTTCTCCAAGCTGCTAAACATATCTGGAAGTTTATCTTGGTATAAGGTGGTGGCAAGAGTGCGCATATGCCAGCGGGTTGTAGAGCTGGAGAAATACCCAGTTCAGTCCGAGGTACCCCAGGTGCAGAGACCTGTGTGGGTGCAACTGCCCATGCGTGGAAGGGATATGGGTGTGGGGTCCTGAACATACATCTGCATATGTGACCCTCTATGTGCCAGCGTGTGTGTGCCACTGAATTATTACAAAATTACACTGACACTTACATAAAATCCATATCAGCCTCAGCCCTTCTTCCCCGACCTCTCGACCTCATGGGTGCCTAAGGAAAGAGCTGGCCGGGTCGCAGTCGCCCCTAGTCAATGAGTCTTCCTCCATTAGCATAGAACATGAATCTGCTGGCAGCTTGACAAATTATAACTAACAGCCAGAGTTTTGCCAACTGGCTGGCTTGGACGCTGTCTATTTATCATTGAAAATGGTAAATCATAAGAATCCAGATGACTTAATTATTCAAATCCACCCAGGACCCAGAGAAGCTGCAGTCCCGTCAATCTCAGCCCTGGGCTCAGGGAGGCTGACAGGGGCCACAATGCTGGCTTGGAACGAGGAGAGGGGAAAGCAGGTCTGTGTTGCCAGTGGGCAGGACTCCTCTCCTCCCTGCCTTCCTGCCCACCTTTCCTGAAGAGGCCACTGCCTCCCTAGGGCTCTCCCTGGGCCTCCCTGCCAGCCAGCCCTTCCCAGCCCCCCAGTACCTCTCCCGCCCTTTGTATGAATCTGGTAGTCTTGAGCAGGCTCAGACCTTTGTTTGAATTTCTTCTTTTCTTTTCACCATTCCCTTTCTCTTCCCTCCCCTTCCAGACAGACAGACACCCACTCTCCTGACCCTTTGTCTCCACTCCTTGGGATCCCCGGGTCCTCATATGTGGGCCCCCACCACATTTGTCATCTGTTCCTTCTTTAGCTTAGGGCTACAAGATAGCCCAACGTCACACGACTTTCCTGTGCTAGGCTTCTATACAGTGTACGGGATGGTGGGCAGGCCATCAGCTGTGCCTCTCTCATCCTTAAAGCAGGACTGTGCTCCCTTTACTGTCTGCACCAAAGCCTTGAACCTCAGCAGGAGACAACGTACACTGTAAAACCAACGCCCCAGGCTGCCTGCTGTACTTCTGGAGGCTCTGGTAGGAAATATGCTGTTCCTTCCGGTTCTGCACCCCAAGGAAAACTGTGTTCTCCAAGCCCTAGAGGGACTCGAGGGGGGTCTTTGTGTTCACCATTGCTGAAGTTCCCTCACACCAGAGTCACCCCAGGCTCTCTTGGACAGCACTGGACCATCGAGGGGCTGTCTGCAGATGCTTGTGGGTCTCGCCCAAAGCAATTATGACTCTGCCAGATTGTATGTTTGTGTGGGTGACACACACCTCTGTAGGCATGCTGCCAGGTCCTGCCTGGCGGTGAATATACCTGCACATATGCGTGTTTGCACATGTGTGGGCACACACTGCCGGAAAAGAGCTCTGTGCTTCAACAACAAATGACAATGTCCTCACCAACAGGACACCCGAGGGAACAACGCTTTTGCTCCATTCTGTTTTAAGACCTCATTGCTCTAATGAAATACTAAACCTGAATTTTTATAAAACTCAAACAGAGCTGCTTCTGCGGCTAAAAGAGTCCAGATTCCTCTTTCCTTCAGGGTGAAGTTAGGGTTGGTCAGGGATCTGGGGTGGGGGCTCCCATCAGAAGGGCACATCTAACAGACAGGAGCCCCATCCGCAGCACGGCAACACGGCATCCCACCTCCCCACGCCGCTGATATTTGACCAGGGCTATGGTGAGAAGAGAAACTTGGTGGAGAGGATCAAGACTCAAAAGTGGCCAAGCAGCTGCAAGGCAGGAGATCAATAGGAGAGACAGATTGCAAACAGGGTTCCCTCACTCTTTTTCCTGCTGGTTCAGCACTCAGGCCTTAGCCCTGGAGAGCAGGTGGGGGACAGAACCAAGCCCTGGCCTCTCTCTGCCCTTTTAACTCAAACAGCTTCCTAATCCCTGGGAGGAGGGTAAACAGCTTCAAGACCAGCCAGGATTTACCTTAGAAAGGTTTGGAGGTATGTTCCCTACCCTGTGTTACTCATTAGCCCAGAAAAGCCAGGCAATGTGGAGGATTCCTTTGTACAGGCCCTCCTGTGACTTCTGTGCCTTTGCCTCCTGCCTCTGGAGTGACACCGCCGTGGAGGTGGTGGAGGGATTCCCACCTTCTCTGCTCTCTGCTTCCTGAACCAGGGCAGGGGTGGGATGCTCCTCACCTCTGTTCTTCTCCACTGGAAGGCTGGTGGGCAGCTAGTGGGGAGTGAGACCAGCTCTGGAAATAAAAAAGCTCAATAAAAAAATTAATCATCTAATCAGAATCCACAAGGAAGTCCCTTGCCAGAGTTTCATGAACCGTCAGGGCTCTAAAGGCTAGGGATTAGGTCCCTTCAGCCTGCAATCCTGGGATTGCAGCTCATACAACCCGCAAAGCCTCATTGAACTTTCTGCCTTTTGGGGCCTCTTGGAGGTCACCCTTTCCTGGCCTCAGCCTAGTAACCCACCTAATCCACCTGAGACTCAAGCCCTACACAAGCTCTTATCAAAAGGACAGCACCCACCGCCCAAAGCAGACAAGAGTCCCTACTTGCCTCTGTCTCCCTGACCTACATTCTTTCTGCACTTTCTTTGAGACAGGCAAGCTCTAGAAGTTTCCACACCAATAGCTCTTCATTTAGGTTTGTTAAGACTCCCCTGCCCCCTCTTTTTGTTTATTGCTTTACAGAGACCCAGGCCGACTTCAAGCTATGGATCCTCTGCCTCATTCTCCCAAAAGCCAAGATTATAGGTGTGCACCACTGTGGCTAGCTCCTGTCTACTGTTGTGAAAAGTGCACTTTACATAATTTATGAAATAACAGATTCCCTCTTTTAAACCTTAGAGCTGATTTTTGTATGTAAATCGTATGTAGACAAATAAGGAATTAATCTGGGGCTGAGGAAGTAACTCAACCCAAGGACAAAGCATTTGCGAAGGTCTGGGTTTGAGCTTTAGCACCGTTAATAATTTTATTGTTCTTTTTGAGACAGGGCCCTGATTGGCCAAAAAATTGTTTGTAAATCAGGATGGCCGAGAATTCAACAGTGATCAGCCTGCTTCTACCTCCAGAGTGCTGAAGATTAAAGGTGTGTGCTAATAAATAAGTTTAAAGAAAAGACTCTTAGGTCTAGAGAGATGGCTCAGCGGTTAAGAGCACTCTGTTCTCACAGAGGACTCTGGTTTGGTTCCTAGCACCACAGTGTAGTTCAGAATCCTCCAGAACTCCAGTCTTCTCATCATCTGACACCTTCTTCTGACCTCCTTGGACGCCAGGCACATACATGGTGCACATGCACCAGGCACATACATACATGGTGCACAGGCACCAGGCACATACATGGTGCACAGGCACATGTGCAGGCAAAGCACTCAGACGCAAACATTAAACACATCTCAGACAAGAAAGGAATCCGAGCCCTGAACTAGAACCAGGCAACACCTTCCCAACCAAGCAAGTCCTCTGGAGAGTGGACAGAGCCAGTCCAGAGAGGGTGCAGTTGGACATGGCCGCAGTGCAAGTAAATGCCCCACCTTCCCTTGGGCCTGCCTTGTGGGCACAGTAATGGGGCTCTGTTCGCTCCTTCCTTTAGCAAAGGCAAACATGAATGTGCCTGTGAGAATGCCTTTCATCCCAGCACTCCGGAGGGAGAGGCAAATGGATCTTGGTGAGTTTGAGGCTAGCCTGGTCTACAAAGTGAGTTCCAGGATAGCCAGAGCTACACAGTGAAACCCCATCTCGAAAATCCAAAACTAAGAGAGAGACAGTCAGAGAGAGAGAGAGAGACAGAGACAGAGAAAGACAGAGACAGAGAGAGAGACACATACACACAGAGAGGGAGAGAGACAGAGAGAGAGAAACAGAGACACAGAGAGAGAGAGACAGAGAGAGACAGAGACAGAGAGAGAGAACTCACCCCTGTCCCTGTTGGAGGGAAGGGAGGCTGGCAGAGTATATTCTGTTACGACAGAACATAGAGAATATTTGTCAACAATCAGCATCTCTAAGCCAGCGCAGTGAGACAGCTGAGGGCTGGCCTTCAAAGCAATTATGGTAGGAGGATATGCACCTCTGTTGATAATAACATTTCTGCAATCTCATCTTTAAAAAATGTCCTTAGCCTTAACATAAAGCCAACCAACCACTTGAACGTATTGGCACAGGAGACCACTTCCTAAATAGAACCCCAGCAGGACAGACACTGAGAGAAACAATTAATAAATGGAACCTCTTGAAACTGAAAAGCTCTGTAAAGCAAAGGACATGATCAACAAGACAAAACGACAGCCTACAGAATGGGAAAAGATCTTCACTAACCCCACATCAGACAGAAGTCTGGTCTCCAAAATATACAAAGAACTCAAGAAATTGGTCATCAAAAAACCAAATAATCCCATTAAAAAAATGGAGTACAGACCTAAACAGAGAACTCTCAACAGAGGAATCTAAAATAGCTGAAAGACACTTAAGGAAATGTTTAACATCCTTAGTCATCAGAGATATGCAAATCAAAACAACTCTAAGATTCCATCTTACACCTGTAAGAATGGCCAAGATCAAAAACACTGATGAAAACTTATGCTGGAGAGGATGAGGGGTAAAGGGAACACTTCTGCATTGCTAGTGGAAGTGCAAGCTGGTACAGCCCCTTTGGATGTCAGCGTGGTGATTTCTCAGAAAATTAGGAAACAACCTTCCTCAAGACCCAGTAAATACCACTTTTGGGTATATAGCCAAAGGATGCTCAATCGTGTCACAAGGACATGTGCTCAACTATGTTCATAGCAGCTTTGTTTGTCATAGCCAGAACCTGGAAACAACCTAAATGCCCCTCGACCGAAGAATGGATAAGGAAAATGTGGTACATTTACACAATGGAGAACTACACAGCAGAAAATAATAATGACATCTTGAATTTTGCAGGCAAATGGATGGAGCTAGAAAACATTATTTTGAGTGATGTAACCCAGACACAGTAAGACAATTATCACATGTACTCACTCATAAGTGGTTTTTAAACATAAAGCAAAGAAAAGCAGCCCACAAATCACAATCCCAGAGAACCTAGACAGCAATGAGGACCCTAAGAGAGACATATATAGATCTAATCTACATAGGAAGTAGAAAGTAGAAAAAGACAAGATCTCCTGTGTAAATTGGGAGCATGAGGACCTTGGGAGAGAGTTGAAGGGATGGGAGAGGCAGGGAGGGTTACAGAAAAATATGTAGAGCTCAATAAAAATCAATAAAAATATGCATTTGAAAAAAAATGGCTTTAGGAGACCAGGCATGGTGCACACCTTTAGTCCTAGCACTTGGAAGCAGAGGCAAGTGGATCTCCACGCTGAAAGCCAGCCTGGTCTACAGAGAGAATTCCAGTACAGCCAGAGCTACACAGAGAAACCCTATCTCCAAAATTAAAAAAAAGAAAGAAAGAGAAAAAGAAAAAGGAAAAGAAGAAAGGGCGTTAGGCTCAGTGGTCAAATGCTGGCTGTTTTTGTAGAGGTCCCAACACACACATGATCACTCATAACTGCCTATAACTCCAGCTCCATGGTATCCAACACCCTCTTCTGGTCTCCATGGACCCCTGCACACATGTGGCATATATACATACAGTCAAGCAAGTGAGAGCTCACACACAGTAATATATATGTACATTTAATTGACTTTAAAGCCAGTTTATAAAATATTTGACGCAATCAGCATAAACTATAAATTTCAGTGACTTGATACAAAGCAAAAAACACAAATAGCAATCCAAAAATTGAGTCACTGATCCTAAAGACATCACAGAAGAGGCCTCAAAAAGCTGTGCAGCTGTGATGTGACTGCTCCAGGCAGCCCATCCAGCCCAGCCCGGTGGCCCCATCTGGAGGGTGTTACTTATCATTCCCAATGATCCTCCCTTCATCTGGTTGTTATTTTTCATCTTAAAGAATGAACTAAGCTTTCTTAAGTAGAAAAAAAGAAGGAAATAAATTCCTGACCCCCACCTGGGCCAAGATTCCATTTCTGATTCCAGCGATTTCCCATTCACGAACACAAGTGTAACCGTGTGGCCGAGCCACTCGGCCCTCAAGACCCCAAAGCTGGAATGCAGGCTCTGCTTCCTATTTACCTCCAATTAGATGTGCGCCAGCTAAGTACCAGGCCCCAGTGAGCACTACCTGTGACTTATCTTCCTGCAGCCAGGATCTGTTATTTGTTTCTTTAAAATAGGCTTTCCTGTAGCCTAGGATGACCTTGAACTCATGACCCTACCACTTCAGCCTCCCAAGTGCTGAGGTAACAGCAGGTTCCATGTTTGACCACTACCACATTTCCATCTAGGGCTTTGTAAAGATCATTTTTCTTTCCTGATAGATGTGCTCTGTCATTCCTGCTTCCTGCTAATCTTAGACTGCACACCGCTCCAGGGTACAGCTCCATTTTCCAGTGCCTATGTCTCACAAGGACTTAACTTAAACTGTCATTTTGTCCATCTCTGTTTCACTTGAATTTGCTGGTTCTCCGAGAGGCATTAAGATGGCCCACCACTCACATTTCCCTACTGGGGGTGAGGGGTCTACACATGAAATTCTGTGTGAATGGCGCCACCTAGAGTTGTGCTCTGGGAGTGCAGGCATTGGTGTCTCTGGAGCTAAGCAACTCAGAGATGCTTAGCAATTCTGTCAGCTTCACCCTCTGGGATAAAAAAAAATGAGTTTTGATAACTGAGGTGTCAACACCTCAACCCCTAAAAGGGGGCTCAAAGTGGAGATCCTCCTCACCACATTGACGGTGGAGAAATCTGCACTCAGCATACAGCTCACCAATCTTCAGGTCATCCACTTCAAAGGCAGTGGAAGCCCCCGGAGGAGACTTCCAGGATACAGGGCAACACCATAGTCAGTGTTCAGTGACGTTGCAGTTAGAGGAGGCGTGGGGATGGGCGATGGAGAAGAGCTGGACAGTGAGGCTGGAGGGCTGAGGGGGAGGTGAGTCGGCCAGGGGTGCAGGATGAATGCCCGCAGCTGCCCAGGGCACCCAGACGCCAGCCCAGCTCGCACTTGCATCCTCACGAGCAGGCAAAGTTGTTCTTCCTCTTTGCTGTCTGCCAAGCCTTTCCACCTGCACAACCCTTTTCTTTTCTACCTTGCCCTTCCTTCCCTCCTCTCAGCCACCAAACTGTCTTCTGATTTCAAGCACAGGTCCTCCCAGCCTGCAGGATCATCCAGACCTTGAGTCCTTATCTCACTAGGACAGAATTCCAAGTCACCCAGATAAGACAAGCTCCTCAGGAGAGCTCAGTCACAGAGCTCCACAGGACTCCATCTTTAAGATTAACATTTATTTTTCTGTGTGTGGGGTATGCCATGGCGCATGTGTGGGGTATACCATGGCACATGTGTGGGGGGCAGGGGACAATTTGCAGAGTTAGTTCTTTTTATGCCATAGGGGTCCCAGGGGTTGAACTAAGGGTGTCAGGTTTGGTGACAAGTTCCTTCACCCACTGAACCATTACAGAGGCCCAACGCTACTCTTTCAAACTATGGACCACTCCAAGAGACAAATCCAGGAAATAGTCAAAAGATGGAGCACTCTGGCAGCCAGTCCACCTGTCAGTGCTTTCCTCGACGCAGGGCCAGACAGAGCTGGACAGTGTGGGCCCAACAAGCACTTGGCCTCTTGTGGCCAAGAGACAAGAGAGAAAACAGAGAGGAGGGGAAAAGGAAAGAGAGAGATTTTAAAATGACAACAATAAAACCAGCCAGTGAAGAGGAACCTGGTGAATGAGTCTCAGAAGCTAAAGGACTAGCCCAGAAGACCCCAGGAGAGGCCAGCTGGATGCCACCAGGGGAGCCTGCAAGGCAGAGAAGGTTGTTAAGTGGTCATTGCCTGTTCTCCAGTACAACAGGGACCTTGGTCCAGTGCTGCAGGGTAGCATTGCCCAGAGCTAGAAACAAAAGGCAGACATGATTGCCTATTTGGCAAGAGAAGATCCCCAAATGAGGCATGATAGTTTTGGGGATGGGGTGGTGATGGTGGTGGGGGCGATGTTGGAGGTGGTGGTGATGGTGATGGTGGGGGTGGTGGTGATGGTAGTGGTGGTGGTGGTGATGGTGGTGGTGGGGGTGATGGGGTGGAGGTGATGGTGGGGGTGATGGTGGTGGAGGTGGGGGTGGTGGTGGTGATGATGGTGGGGGTGATGGTGGTGGAGGTGGGGGTGGGGGGTGGTGATGATGGTGGTGGTTGGTGGTGATAAGTGGGGGGGGTGGTAGTGGTAGTGATGATGGTGGTGGGGTGGGGGGGGGGAGGTGCTTGAATACACCTACACCTCTGAGAGGGAGGAAAAATCTTTATAACTGACTTGCTGATGGGGACATATCAACAGCACCCCATGTTCTGCCCAATTGAAGATTAGTTTCCACCCCCAAAATGAATCCCTGGCTTCCTAAACCACAGTCCCAGTCCCAAGTCAGCAGCCACATTAGTTAACTCAAGCTCGGGTCGACCGATTTAATCTGAACCAGATTTGATTCCAGTCAGATGCACCACTCTGCCTGCAAGATGTTGGGGTGCGGGCACCTAGAAGAGCCAACTGACTCCCAGACCCCTGCCTTTATGGAAGGTGCACGCTTCCCCAGCTCCCAGCAGCAGCTGCCCACATTCCCCCACACTGGAAGAATGTGACCCCCCCTTCTGCTCTCCTCCAGGCGCAGACAGGGAGGGAGACAGCATATGGCCCCACTTTCTTTGGCCCGGGGAAGCTATTTGGGAAATGAGAAAATCCCTTGCCCTCCCTCCCCTCTGGGGAGAAGCTGCCCTCCCCCCTGCACATTCTCTACAAGTTCTCAGACACAGCCTCCCTACAAGCAGCTATGTGGTGAACTCACCACGTTCCTCCCTCCACCCACCCCCAGAGGCGCCAGAGCGGGGAAGGGAGCCTCCGAAAACCTTTGATGTAGGCACGTTTTAAAAGGCCCACCTGTCCTGCAGCTCCCCAGTACCGCCTGAACTGCCGGAGCCCCTTACCACACAGCTTTAAATCCCAAGCTTCCAGAGCCTTAGCACGACCGGTCTGGGCCAGGAGAAATCAAACCCAAGCAAGCTCATTTGGGGACATCTGTCTCCGGTGAATCAGTCAGATACCAAACTTACTTACGAGTAGTTCTGTGACCCTTAAAAACTTCAAGCAGGAAGACCTGCAATTTTTCTTGGACCAGGGCCTGTGGGCAGGGTCGCTAGGAAACCCTTGTTTGATGTTGTGCTTTCATGGCAGCATTCTGATCCAGATGTTCCCCAGTTGTGGGATTTCTTCTTAGAAGGAAGGCACTTGGCTGTGAAGGCTTTTCCATCATGTGCACATCTGGAGCATGCTGATGGGGAGGCTGCACTTTTGGCTCCCTCCAGTCTGCTTACTCAACACACCTCCTCCCCGAAATGGTTCTGCAACTCTGTTCTCCTGGCACCATAAGATGGAGCTGAAGGTGTTTCCCAAAAATGGTTCCCAGACAGGGGGTTAGGGGAGGAAGACAAGGAGACAGATTTCTGGACAAAACATGGATAGTCGCAGAGGAAACCGACCAGAATGAATCGGGGTTCTGGAGCAAGTGATTGTCGCTCTCTGGGGTTCAGTTCTGAAGAGGCAGAAGTGAGCATGTCCAGGTCCTTTGGTCTTTCTGCTACCTCAGAGTTTGAAAGCGTGAAGTGCACTCCTGTTGTGCCACCAACCAAGACAGTCCTTGAATTCCTGGAACTCTTTCCTTTAAGAAACCAGTCCTTTTATCCTGGCAGTGGTGGTACTAGCCTTTAATCCCAGGACTTGGGAGGCAGAGACAGGCGGATCTCTGTGAGTTCAAGGCCAGCCTGGTCTACAAGAGCTAGTTCCTGAACAGCTAAGGCTGTTACACAGAAAAACCCTGTCTCAAAAAAAAAATCAAAAAAAGAAAAAAGGAAACCAGTCCTTTTTTGTTTTTGTTCTTTGTTTTGTTTGGGTTTTGTTTTCCTTTTAAATTTAGTTTTGTTTTGGGGGAAGATGCACAGGCAGAGGTGGATGTGAAGGGACAGGGGCTAAGTGGGATCTGGATGCAGGATGTGAAAAAGAATTAACAGAAGTTAAGAAAGAGAGAGAGACAAAGAGAGAGAGAGAGAGAGAGAGAGAGAGAGAGAGAGAGAGAGAGAGAGAGGTCAGGCCTTGAGGGCTGGAGAGATGGCTCAGCGGTTAAGAGTGCTGGCTGCTGCTCTTCCAGAGGACCAGGGTTCAATTCCCAGCACCCACATGGCAACTCATAACTGTCTGTAATTCTAGTTCCCGGGGATCTGACACCCTCACTCCAATGCACATAAAATAAAATAATTGTTGAAAGAAAGAAAGAAAGAAAGAAAGAAAGAAAGAAAGAAAGAATCTGTCCTTGCCATTGTCCAGCCTGAGGAGGATTCTGGGGAAGGTGTGTGGGTCCCACGCAGGTCCCTGGAGGCCTCTAGTGTCCTTGTTGACTGGGGTTGTCTGGCTGACCCAGAGACTTGAGGATTCCTACCTGCACTGTGGGTCTAACAGCCTGAATTAGACATGTGGATAAGGAACTCAGCAGATGAAAAGTCCCAAAGGAACAGCTATGGATGGACCCCAAGGCCCTCACCAATGCGAGTTTGGTGAGTGGGCTTTTCCAGGGGAGAGCCTGAGTAGAGAGGAAAGCTGCCTGGGTATGGTACAGTGGGAATTCAGAGGGTGCACAGGCCGGAGCCACCCAGAATTAGGAGACTAGGAGAATCTTGAGCAGCAGAGCCGTGGGCACCAGGCAGGGACTGAAATGGGGAGATGAGAGCAGCTTCATACCCTCGTCCCACAGAAGTGGTGATTGGTGCTGCATTCACAGAGCCTGCTCTGTGCACCATCCCAGCAAGGCATGGTTTGGGGTCACACAGGTCCTAAAGACCCCCCCTACCCTCTTATCCACTCTGGTATAGATGGATTGGGTAGTATAGAGAGGGGTGGAAGGAATAGGGTCCCCTGCCTGAATGTTTTCATATTTCCCCCACATCCTTTTCAGTAGGCAATAATTCTCACTTTGCCTGGTCTTCTTATATATCCCATATGTCTTGAGTTCTAAGAACTAAGAAACACCCTATCATTTTAAAACCAGGTCTCACCCACCCCAACTCTCCCTATACTTCTTTTCTCTCTGAACAGGGACCTGTAAGGGACCCTCACAGCTGGACAGCAGCTGGAGACCCCACCTATTATGTGTACTCAAAAATACTTCTTCAGGGGACCCACATCTAGGGAAGAAGGGGACGACTCCTCCTGACCTGCTCAGGTCTAGGGCATGGCAAACGCCCAGTCAGAGATCCCAGTCAAGTTTGCTGACTCATGTCTATAAGCCCAGCACTCAGGAAACTGAAGCAGATGTGCCCATGAGTTCAAGGACAGCCCAAACTACATAGCAAGTTCTAGGCAGCCTGGGCTCAAGAGGGGCATCTGTAATGTCCTGTACATGTCCCTGGCAATACTAGCATATGCAAGCATAGGCTGGCTATTTGGGGCGCTAGAGCTCAGCAGTAGAGGCCTTTCTTAGCACGTTTGGGGTCCTAGAGAGAAAGAGAAATGGGGAAGAAGAAAAGAGTGAACACAGTGGTACACACTTTTAATCCTAGCCCTTGGGATGGCTGAGACAGGAGAATTACCATGAGTTATTCAGGAATTCAAGGCCCTGCCTGAATAACACAGTGAGACCCTGTCTCAAAAGAAGAAAAGAGAAAAAACAGAAGGTTGACCGTGAGAACAGAAACAGGACTTTCTTCGGTATTTACTACAAGTGCAGTTGAACTGAGGTGCTGGGATCTGGCCTTTGAGGTTCAAGCCCAGCCTTCCAAGTCATTCGTTCCAATGAAAAACTCTCAAGCACTGTCAGCCTTGTGTATGGACCCATGGGCACTAGTAAATCAAATCACAGACACGGAACAGCCACTGTGCCTCTGTAAGTGGGTAGGACTTTGCTCACAGAAAGAGGGGAGAAACCATCTATGTCACTAGGTTTGTACCCCAAACACCATATTAACTTATGAGGGCCATTTTACAAATATCAGAGGCTCCCCTGAGTAGAATCCCATCACCTTGTCCTCGCACCCATCCAGACATGTGAACCCCAAGCCTGCAAGGTAGACTGAAGGAAGAACTTCCTTAGAGCATCAGAGCAGGACAGTAAATCAGACTGGAACGATTCTCTTCTGGAAAGCAATGAACCAGGAAAACCTCACCTTGCTGGACCGTAAGTAATGTAAGGCTTCTGCTACAGGAAGAAGGGTTGCCAAAATTAATCTCTCAACAGATCCTGGGACAAGGAAGAGAAGGGGAGACCCTAGGTAAGTCCTGACGAGGAGGGGCCCTGGGAGGGACTGACAGGAGACGAGAGTTGGTGGGGGGAGCAAAGCTGGGGAGATGAATGGTTTTGGCAGGACTGACTGCCAGGGCCAGGATGGATGGATGGCTGCTGAGGTTTGTTTACTGGCAGCCCCCAGCCTCTGCTGCTGCCCAGGGAGAGCAATGGTGGCTGGCACATCAGAGGGCTCTTAGAGAAGCTCGGGGAGATGATTTAGATGGGAATGAATCAGCTCCATATGGATTAAGTGTCCCAGCAAATCCCAGGATCTTACAGATGAGGGGACAGGGCAAGGGCATCGGAGGGAACAACATGCAAGTGAAACAGAGAAGTGCACGCAAGCTGCAAGCTTGGAGCTGCAGAGGGCGCCTTGGGGTGCAGCAGGGCACCCTGGCGCTTTCACACTCTCTTCCCTGTTTGGCACCAGGCTTTAGAGAAAGGCCTCCTCTCCTCCTCCTCCTCCACTGTAAGTCCGCTGGTCCCCTCCCCCTTGTCCTGTCTTCTCAGCCTTCCTGTATCTTCCCATCTCTATTTTTCTGTCCCTCATCTTCCACTTTCCCAACCGGGTCTCTGCTACTGTTTCTTTCCCTAGAGGCATAAACAGCTTGAGGAGCCTGCCTGGTTTCTTTTTGCCCTGGTCTCCGTGCCTCCCTTCCTCCTTGCCAGGCCTAGCATGATCTTCCTTCCAGTTGCGTGCTCTGTGCTCGTCTCTTGTGAATCCTTAGGTTCCAAGGATGAACAGGACTGTCCGGCATGAGAAGTGACGTTCTAGCTAGGATGTTTATTCTCTTCCTCTCTTGCACTCTGCTTAACGCTCCCTGTTCCTCTGTGATGGAGGCTCAGGAGGTTGTTGCTGTTCTCTGGCTACACACCTTACTCCCAGGCCCTGTCCATCTCCATATACCATTCCCAGGGATCCTCAGGCTATGAAGCCAGCCTGTGAGCGGACAATCTGGAGTCAGAGCCTGGGATAGTCACATATGACGACTGGTTGAATATCACAGCCTCCCCCTCCCCCATTGGTGATCTATGGGCTGTGTGCCCTGTAAAAATTATTTATCGAGGCCTCAGAGTGTCCTGATTTAGTGCATCTGCCTCTGGGGCCAAGGGGCCTGCCTGTCCACTGGAGCCTAAGCGTTAAATGACGCTAAAAAGTTAAACGGCCAACGTTGGGGGCTCACTCGAGGAGGCACATAAAGCTGTCGGAGCTGCTTAAATCAGGAATGAGGATTCCCCAGGACATCTTCTCTCCATATGCTGCAAACCAAGAAGCCCCTTCTTGTCCCTCTGCTGTGCCCCAGCATGCAGCTCATACAGGGCAGGCTTGCTTCTGGAAGCAGGCACGGTCACAGTGCCCAGACATCTGGCCAGGGGTCTCCATGTGAGATAACAGTCTCAGAAGCCCTCAGCAGAAATAATGAAGATAAAGGTGCAGCTTTTCCCTGGGGGCCTTGTCAGGAGCTTTCCTTTTAGGTTTTTGTTGTTGTTGTTTTGTTTTTTGTATTTTTGTTTGTTTGTTTACACTTGATTTCTCATGACCTGGTTTCCCAGTGTAGCTCTGACTGTCCTGGAACGCTCTCTAGTCCAGGCTGGCCTCGAACTCAAAAAATTCACCTGCCTTTCCTGGGATTAAAGCTCCGTGTGTGTGTGTGTGTGTGTGTGTGTGTGTGTGTGTGTGTGTGTGTGTGTGTGCTTTGTATGCATGCGCATGTACACACACACACACACACACACACACACAAAAGCTCCCACCCCCAGCAAGCATGTCTTGATTCAATCTGCATTTCTGTGAAGGGAATCCTCTGGAATTCAGTGTCTTGAGTTTGAAGAGAGAGTTCTGTTCAAGCCAGGATGTGCCCTCTGACTTGCTTGCCCACCAGCCCCACTTTCATGACTCCCTGAGGATCACCCTTCACTAGGACACTGGGTGCCAGCGGTACACTCACCCGAACCCCAGTCCATGCTGCCACCACCCGGCCGCTGCCAGATAGGAAGGAAGGCGGGTCTCCACAGGCTGTCTATCACGCCTACTTTCAGCAGCAATAAAATGTGCCTCTTAAAACCTCCACTCTAGTTCCTAATATTTGCTGGCCGTATATCTCCAGTGATATACGGGCAGGAATTGCTCATAAACAGCAATAAAACCTCTCGGAGCTGGGAAGGAGGCGTAGAGCCTAAGCTGCAGGAAGATGGGAAGTGGCTCAGCTTCCGATCTTCCTGCACCCCAAACTTAGCCCTGCATCCCAGTGCTGGATGGAGAAAGGTGACCCAGAAGAAGGTCCTGAAGCCCCTCGTGTTAAACCTGACTGCTCCTGGGATGTACTGTGCGTCCTTAGACAAGTTATTCAGCAGCTCTGTGCCATGTTTCCTATCACTAAGATCAGGATGGCAGTTGCCCATGACCCCAAGAACTCACCCCATTAAAAAAAAATTTAGTACAGGCACTGGGCACAGTCTGGAGATGGGGTGCCGTGTATTTGGAAAGCACACAAGCTGGATACAATCATCTCTCATCTATAACACCCTGACATGTAACTATTACTGTTATCACCTCATTGGGGTAAAATCTGAGGCCCTGAACGTGTGTACAGGGAAGTAGTGTCAGACAACTGACTCCAAGACAGGGGTGGGGGTGTCCTTGCCATTCCCATCTTTCAGAATGAAAACCTGGAGGTCAGGGGGCTGAAGGGGACCTTTTCTCCTGGGACTTACTCCTCCCAGCCACCCAGACAGACAGCTTCCAAAGTGGAGGGTGCTTTAAGGGAAGAGCCCTTTTTTTCTTGGATACGGGCGCTCTGGGTGGATCAGGCAGAAGAGATCTCAGTGGGAGGAATACAGACCACAACCGCTAGTTCCAGCGTCCCTGGTCCAAGACCCCACAAGCCATCAGCCTGCTGTCTCTCTGGTCTCTGCTGCTCCCTCTCTCATCTCCTGAGTACCCTTTCCTTTGCAGACTCCAGCCCTCTCCCCACCCCCACCCTGCCTTTCTCCTCATAACAGCTGCTGTCTCCTCGGGTCAATCCATCTTCTCTACTCCCACCTGGAGTCCCTGCAGCCCCTGGCTTCTCCTTCCCTATAGCATGGCCTCTGATTCTCTAAGCAAGTCCCTGTTGCCTCAGCAGTCTCCTGTGACTGCTCACCTCCCTCTCCGATGTCCTGCCTCCTGGGATACTTAGCCCTGGGCCCATCCTAATGTCCTTCTAGACTCTAGCCTACCTCAGAACTCCTACCTCAGTCATTGGCCTTTCTCACATTCTGGGATTTCACTTCAAGAGGCTACAGCCCATCACACTGCCTGGCCAGAAGAAACAGCAGCAGCAAAGTCCTGTTTGCTTGGCTAGGTCCATGAGGAAGGTCTGTCACCTCAGAAAGTCTGAGGTCTCCTGAGAAGGATCTGCAGCAGTAAGAGAGAGCTAGGAAGCTTAGGGTGAGGCCCGAGGTGACCAGGGGAAAGGGACAAGGAGGTTGCAGGCAGTCAGGCCCTGCACCAGACTGCCTTGATATTGAAGTCTAAACCACGGACCACAGCTTCATCTGTTGGCAATGAGGGTCTGGAAATAGAGACAAATATGCCACAGCCAACAGAAGGAAGGCCACCATTATGCCCACACCTCCCTTTCCTGATTAGTTCCCACCTCCAACCCCACTTTTCTTTAAGTTTCCAAATCAACCTTCCTGCAATAATAATGATAAAGCAGGAAGCTGGGCAAGAGGACAGTGCAGATTTTTCTTCTTGACACGGAGTTTCCGATTAAAGGCAGAGGGACATAAATCCTCCTGCGTAATTGCTGTGCTCCAGCTCGAAGCTACTTGGGAGGGGGCTCTCACCCCCCCTCTGCCCACCTCCGTCCTGAGTGGGTTGGGAAAGGGAAGGAAATGTAGCTTTGGTCCACAGGCTGTAGAGGGGTGCATGCCCATTCTTTTGCCAGGGGTCCCAGCAGAGAAAGACTGAGACTCACATTGATGTTAAAGCCCCTGTTTCTCCCACCAAGGAGCCCTCACCCTTCCCTAGAGCCGCCCATGACTCCTGGGACTCATGAGCAGACTGTTTTACATGTAAGACTGATGTAGGGAAACTGAGGCCTGCTGAAAGGACTGGATGTGGCAGAGCTCGAACTGGACAGCCATCCTAACTTTGTCACACACAGGGAGGGGCTGACAGTGTTTATAACTATTAAACCTCAGGCCCAAGCAGCTTCCTGTAGAGCAGGAACACACACACACATATACACACATACACAGACATGCATGCACATATACACATACCCCACACTCAGGGAGAGGGAGAGAGAGAACTTTTTGAATAAAATCAGGAATATTCTATACATCTATCCCCACTGTACAAACACGGGGAAACGAGCCCTCAAAGCAATAGTCAACAGTCCCAAAGTCTCCTGACTCAGCTCCATGTGCCGGCCTCTGTCTCGGAAACGCCCTTTGCTGACGCCTTTCCTTCTCAGCTTGAGACCAGCTCTCTTCCTCCGTGCAGCCCTCCTAAATTAAAATCCTTGTTTCTATTCTGTTGCTTAAGCTATTCCTAGATGTGAGTCTCTTTTCTCTCACCAGACATGGGATGTTTGGGTCCATGTCTCCTCCACTGTTCTGCTCCCCTTAACCCTTGTCTTTACTACTGCTCTAACAGCTCTTTACATGTGTACATGTGTGGCCACGGAAGTTCTGGCCCTTCTCCATCAATGGAAATCCCACAGAAACTCCAGGGACTGCATATATCCTTCTATACCCAGGAGACAACTGACTTGCCTTACTCTTCAGTCCTGTCTAACCTCTCAAGTGAAGGAGCCCCTCAGCTGAAACTAGGGAAAGAGATGCTACATTGTCTCCAAACTCCAGACACTGAAATTAGGGAAAGAGATGCTACATTGTCACCAAACTCCAGACACTGAAATTAGGGAAAGAGATGCTACATTGTCTCCAAACTCCAGACACTGAAATTAGGGAAAGAGATGCTACATTGTCTCCAAACTCCAGACACAATCAGACCCAGCTGATTTCCACTGAACTCCTTAGACCCTCCGACATGGTGGCACTGGCTGGATCTCCACCAGACCCAACTGAAGTCCTGCACTCTAGCCCAGGGGTGCCCTGTGCACATACTCCGCCTCACCTACAGTATCACTTAGTGGAGTCCTGTCTAGGCTGGAGAGGATGAGAAGACAGTTTGGAAGGCCACCTGCAGCAGCCTCTGCAGAGTTCCAGGCAGTTTGAGATTTCCAGGGCAAAGGGTTTATATGATAGAAGAGAGCGAGCTGGGAAGCATGAAAAGGAGGACAGAGGTGTTTAGGGGAGGGGGAAATGAGGTCCTGTTCTACCCTGCCCTGGGATCCAAGTCCAAACTGTGGTAGTGAGGGTCCTGGATGGAGATGGACCTTTGCTTCCCTGAGTGACCACAGAGCAGACTTCCTACTGGGCAGAGGGGTGTGGTTCCCAGCAAGGAACTCCTGGGTGTGTATTCCCAAGCAAGCTCTGAGCTTGCACCTCTCCCTAAGATCCCGGCTGTGGGTACTGATGAGACAGGGAGAGTCCACAGGGAAGATCTAGAGCCTTCTCCCAGTTGACTCCAAACTCTTAGGGATGACAGGCCTTCATTATATTCCAGGCAAGCAAAAAGGTAAGTTTTTCACAGCTTAATCCCATCAGACTTCCTGAGATGAATATACAGAGCACGGATTGGGTAGAAAGGTAGTTAGGGAAAGTTTGAACAGCAAGCTAAGGTCATTCAGAGGTGAGCAAGGATGCCCTGGAGACTTTGGGCAGAGACAGACCTATGCATCATGGTGAGTGGCTAGATGGTAGGCACAGGGCCAGAAGGAGCAGAGATGACCTGAGAGGCAGGGACAGCACCTGGCCTTATCACTCAACTTATGACCTGCCCCTCCCTCAAGGCAGGAGAGGAAAATTCACCTGGGCATCTTCTGGGCTCTGACTACAGTGGGAGGGACTCAGGCTAGACATTCAGAGCATTTACCTAGTAGTAGAGAGGACTGAGGCCAAGGGCAGATGAGTGAGCCTGTGAGGCCAGGATGGATCCACAGCCAACTTAGCTTCTCACTGGGAGATGCATTGCTCATCTGCCCAGGGGTAGACGTGGGGCAGGGGGAGGGGATGAAAAACACCCACAGCCCATTAACCTACTTTTGCAACTTCATTAAAACAGAGTCTCCGCCATGTCGCCATAAATTGTCTTCTGCGGAAGAAGCCAAATCCAACGCGAGTATGAGCAGCCTAAAGAAGAGGCAGTAATACCCAGGCTGGAAGAGGAACTGTGGCCTGGGGTGGGGAGAGAGCCATCGCTGAGAGGTTCTGTAGGGATCTACAGGCTCCACTCAAGCTACTGGCCTCGAATGAGAGGCAGGAATGAAGTTTGGACTTTCTTTTGGAGAACAAGTCACACTGTGTAACACAGGCCAGTATCAAACCTGTAATCCTCCTGCCTAGCACTCCAAGTGCTGGGATCAGAGATACAGCTACAGCCCTGACTAAAGAGCAAGCTTTTCTTCTTTCAGTTCTTGGAGTTGAACCGAAGGCCTCCTTGATGCTAGGGAAATGGTCTATCATCGAACTACATCCCCAGCCTGGGGAAGAAAGCTCACACAGCATTAGCTAGATAGATAGATAGATAGATAGATAGATAGATAGATAGATAGATATTTACATATAATATATAGGCAATGCCCTGGCCGAGAACTCTCAGCATGCCCTAGGGTCCCTCTTCACAAAGCTACAAGCTCCTCTCAACCCAACACGGCCTCCTCCAAGAAGTCATGTTCTAGAGCTGGGTGCAGTCCCTGAACTTAGGAAGCTGGAGCAGGCGGATCTCTAGTTCAAGACCAGGCTGGGGGGGCTGGAGAGATGGCTCAGTGGTTAAGAGCATTGTCTGCTCTTGCAAAGGTCCTGAGTTCAATTCCCAGCAACCACATGGTGGCTCACAACCATCTGTAATGAGGTCTGGTGCCCTCTTCTGGCCTGCAGGCATACACAGGACAGAATATTGTATACATAATAAATAAATAAATAAATAAATAAATAAATAAATAAATAAATATTTTTTAAAAAAAAAGACCAGGCTGGACTACACAGCAAGGAATCATAGAAACCCATGCTGCCCTGAGGCCTCTTCTCAAATATGTGTTGTGGAATGCTCTGTCCCCCATCCTGAGCTCAGCAGACCCTGGGGGCTCCAGAAAGCTAGAGGCTCACTGTCCTGGCTGAGCAGGTGGCTGAACCAGGGAAAAGGAACACCGTCCCACACACAGCAGGGCCAAGTTCCTGGCCCTGGTTAGGAGACCTGGATCCAGGCCTTGTATGAGTGACTGAGAGCCAAGCCCTAGACAGGGGTTGCCAAGGTTCTGATTCTGCCTTTGCCACTTACAGGTTCAGTCACTTAGCCTCTCTCTGTGCCTTGGCTTCCTCATAGAAATAATGCTATGTCATCATGCGGTTGAATCTGGGGTTAGTGCACAGCTCTTAGGACCCAGCACATCCTAGGGGTGGCTGTTACCGTTGCCGTGTGCTCTTAGTACACCCTAAGGGTCACATACCATGGCTGTTGTTATCATTGTCATGTGCCCATTTGCCCAGGCTTTCTCCTCTGAAGTTTACAGAATACCAGCTTCATGTCTTACACATAGAGAAACTATAGCCCAGAGAGAAAAGACTTGGGTCAGAATCAGAACCCAGATTTCCTTTGACCTTTCCCTAAGACACGCCCCTGCCCTCAGTGAAGCAATGGGGTGCTGTTGGGTCTCCTGTCACTGCTACAGTGCCTGAGGAACACCTTAAAGGGTCATGTCTCTGCTCACAGTTTCAGACCTTCCCGTTACAGCTGGACAATGCCATGTCCAGTGACGCAGATCACCATAAATGGGATGGTGTAAGGGGTAGAACTGCTCGCCTTACAGCAGCCAGAAAACAGAGAGAAAGGTACATGATACCCTCATAAGTATGACCCAGCTCCTAATATTTCTACCACTTCCTAAAACAATACCCCTAGCTGGGGACCAACCTGTTCCACATGCAAGCCCGTGGGGCCCACTTCATATTAAAACCATAACAAGCACACAGTGGCCTCGTGTGTCATGACCATTCTATTAGAGTGAGTACTTTAGATCCTGTTTTCAAAAAGACCTCCCTGGAAATAAATAAGTAAATAGAAAGGAAAGAAAAACAAAATAACTCACTCTGAATCCCACAGCAAAGGTGGATCAAGGAGCTGGAGCATTGCAGCCTCATTGCGAAAGTGCTTACCTAGAAAGCATGACGCCCTGGGTTCAATCCCTATCACCATATAAGCCAGGTGCCATGACACACGCCTAGATCCCCAGCACTCAGGAAGTGGAGGTACGAGAACCAGAAATTCCAGGTCATCTTTGACTATATATCAAATTCCGGGCTAGCCTGGGCTACATGGAACCCTGTCACAAAAGAGAGACAAGTGAAAGAAATGGTTTGGCTATCTGAAGAAAACAAGAGCGAGACAGCCCGGAGCTAAGCTGAGGGTCCTATTCCTCTACCTCAGAGGCCTGTCAGAAAGCTGGGATGTCACAGACCCCACGTTTAGACCCTGGCAGGGTCGTTTCAGAATTCCCACTTCTGAGGCTCCCGAAGGTGGGTCCCAGAAAGGACATGGGCTCTCCAGGGACTCCTTGGGAGAGAAGCAAGGCCCCAGGAAAGAGTTCCCGGGGTAGGTTCTTTGGACTTGTCTACTCTGACCAGCAGTGGGGTGTTGTAATATGAGCAGCGGGGCTGCGTCCCCAGCACCCCAGCCGCCTGGCTAGCTTATGCCCCGAAATAATTACACACAAACTGTATTCTTTTAAACACTGCTTGGCCCATTTCTATCTAGCCTCTTCTAGGCTAATTCTCGCACCTGGACTAGCCCATTTCTAATAATGTGTGTAAGCACCCCAAGGTGCGCTTACTGGGAAGATTCTAGCCTACGTCCATCCTGGGTCGGTCAGAGAGCAGAGCTGTCCAGTCTGAGCTCACTTCCTCTTCCTCCCAGCATTCTATTCTGTTTACTCTACCCACCTATGTTCTAACCAAATAAAATGGGCCAAGCCAGTTTCTTTATTAGCCAATGACCTTCCTCCATCAGTGGGGTGCCAAGGAGCGGAGCAGACGGCCTCTGGGAACAGCTGTATCAGGTTCTGCTGGTCCAGGTGTTATACTTTGCCATTCCTCTCAGTCCTGAGTGATGCTCTACCCTAGCTACAGCCCAAGAAAACATGCCATAAAACGGATATTGCTTTAATTTTCCTGTGAAGGGGCAATTTAGCACAGGCTGTTTGCAAGCTGTTGGGAGTTAAGAAGTCCTCTCATGTTTTCTGTGTCCTCCCCAAAGTGGATTACTGAGGTCAGAGTTCACATGTAACCATTCAGGAGGAAGAGGGTTGGGAATAAACATGGATTTGCTGAGAGTGGAGAACACATGTATTTTTCAAGTTATATACAGGGTGGCTGGGAAAATGGGAGCAGAGGAAAGCCAGGCCCAGCCTGCCATGGGGAACAGACAACAGTGTGTGACTGCCCGGATCTTTTCCCTCCTGGGTCTCCTGTAAGCATAAAATAAGAAATGTGTGTTTGACAGGGGGTGGCAGCGCATACCTTTAATCCCAACATTCAGGAGGCAGAGGCAGGTGAATCTCTGAGTTTGTGGGCGGCCTGGTCTACAGAGTGAGTTCCAGGATAGCCAGGACTTTACAGTGAAACCCTGTCTCGAAAAACCAAAACCAAAAAAAAAAAAATAGAAAAGAAAGAAGGGAGGGAGGGAGGGGAGAGGGAGAGAGAGAGAAAGAAGGATGGGGAGGGAGAGAGAAAGCGTGGGACTCAGTTCTGTCTCCAGGGTTCACGCCTACTTAAGACGAGATACTCTGATAGTCGCATTTGTAGTCCTAGCATTTTCCTTTCTGGGATCTTGCCAGCTCTTAGTAAGAGCAATGACAGCCCCCCCAGCAACACAGACCCTCTTGTCCTCAACTTCACCCCCTGGGATGCCCTGCCTATCTTCTCCAAAGGTGAATTTTATCTGACTGCTCTGAGGAGGGAGCCACCACCCTCAATGCTTTCTTTCCAGGGTTTTCCCATGGCCTTTCCCCTCCTCTTTCTAGAGCAGGGCTGAGAGGCAGCTGCTCCTGTGTCTGGATATATCCAAGATCCTTAGGAAACACAGGACTCTAGCAGGCCTTGAACGTACTCCTCTTTGGCTCCCTGCAAGGAACGACTCCTGTCCCTCTGTGAAGCTCAGAAGTTTGAGGTGCTCTCTGGAGTTTCTACCCAGTCCTCTCCCAGGAGTGATGTGGGAAAATGAGGACCAGTCAGAAACGGAAATATAGGATAGGGGTCTCGTTCACTTGGGAGCCCTCCTCCTTCCTCACACTTTGGAAGGATTTTTCTGGTCTCTTAGAATCCTAGCCTGTGTTCTCAGGGAAGGGTGATAAAGCAAAGGGGCTGTTCTCAGGCTGTAAGGGGCCCCAGAGGTCAGGGTCAGGGATGGAAGGCAGGATATGTTGGCTGTGGGCCAGGGAGCAGGAATATGGGAACTCAGGGTGATGGGAAATTCTGGTCCCTGAGGTAGCAACGGTAGCAGAGGAGACCTCACCAGGGGCGCCCACTGGAAATTTGCCCAGCTTCTGCAGCCCAGGCTTCCCCGTGGGGAAATGGGGCTGGTTCTAGGGGAGGTAAGTGTCCGTTCTCCACAGCAATGGCCGTGGGGAAGAGAAATAGAGCAGAGCCGGAGAGCAGGGAATAAGAGGGAGGGGACCAGACACAACTTCACAAATACTGGGGCCAGACACAAAAACTGAAAATACTGTTTCATTGTTTGTTTGTTTTTTGAGACAGAGTCTCTCTACATAGTTCTGGTTATCTTGGAACTCATTATATAGACCAGGCTGACTTCGAACTCACAAAGATCTACCTGTCTCTGCTTCCCAAGTGCTGGAATGAAAAATATGTGCCACCAAGCCTGCTTTAGGTCCCATCTACTTAACCCCCAAATTCCAAAAGCAGTCTGTGTTGGGATTGTTCATACAAGCCACACCCACTCCCTCCCCCATCCGTTATTCTTCAGCTCCCAGCCTGAGCTCTCTCTCTTTTCTGTCTTCCTCTCAGAGAGGCAGCTTTGCTTCTGCCTCTCTCCCCACTTCTCTGCCCCCCCTCTCTCTCTGTCCTCTTCTCCTTCTCCCCTCCTCTCTCCTCTAAGTAATAAATATCCAATTCTATTCTGTACAATGTGCCTGTCCATGTGCCTCCTACCCACCGTCTGCTCACACCACCAGGCTAGCTGGGACCAGCCCTCCCGCCATGTGTCTCCCTGCCTGGGACCAGCCACCGCTTGGGTACCAGTGGCTGTCTCTGCCTGGGACTAGCTGCTCCCAGGGCCAGCTGCCTGCTGCCACATGGCCCACTACCACCATTTGGGTACCTACAGCATTTCTGCTGCCTACTGCTGTGTGGATCTTGCAGCATTTTTTTTTTTTTGATTTTCGAGACAGGGTTTCTCTGTAGCTTTTTTGGTTCCTGTCCTGGAACTAGCTCTTCTAGACCAGGCTGGTCTCGAACTCACAGAGATCCACCTGCCTCTGCCTCCCGAGTGCTGGGATTAAAGGCATTGCCACCACCACTCGGCTCTTGCAGCATTTTTACAAAATCATAACAGTCTGTAACACTAATATCATTTTAATATAAATAGACTGGAAGTATAAGCAATAAAAGTGACTGCTATCGTGTGGATCTGCCTAGACTGTCATGCTCACCTGCTTTCTCTGGATCCAGAGCATTTCCAGCTCAATTCACTGCTGTCCGTGGGTTTACCACCTACCCTTCCTCCACTCTAGGAAGTGGCTGCCTTTATACCCGTCTGCAGCTGAGCCTGTCTCCAATCTTGTCACCACAGACACACAAAATCTCAGAGTAGGGAAGCCCAAGCACCTCGTGGTACCACCCCAAAACTGAGAGGAGAAACTGAAGCTTGATCAGGTCACACAGCGAAGAAGAGCCAGGACAGGGACTTGAACCACTTCATCAGGATGCTGTTCTCTGGAACCAGGCGCTCTGCCATCTACACATACAGATGCCAGGCACCATGTTAGGTCAAGTAAATGAAAATTAACAGGAACCCCCAAAAAAGAGGACCATCCACATCAACTTGCAGAAAGATTCACCCTCTCCAAATGCAAAGCACCAACTCCTAAGGAAGAAGTTACTTTAAGCAAAAATGGTCAGAACAACCTCTGAGGGTTGGAGATGTAGCTCAGTCAGTAAATCAGTAAGGTTTTTACCTGTGATGCGTGAAGCCCAGCGTAAACCTGGGACGGTGATGGGACATGTGTAATCCTGATGCTTGGGAAATAAAAGCAGAACAGAAGTTTAAGGTTATCCTAAGTCACCTCCTGAGCCAAGTACAGGGACACACTTCTGTAACCCTAGCACTCAAGAGAGAGTGAGGTGGCAAGACCGCAACTCGTAAATAGGGATGGAGAGAGCCAGGCATGGTGGCGCACACCTTTAAGAGGCAGAGGCAAGTGGACCTCTGTGAGTTTGAAGCCAGCATGGTCTACATAATGAGTTCCAGGACAGCCAGAGACACATAGTGAGACTCTGCTTCAAATAATTAAATTAAATTAAATTAACCAAGCAAAAACAAATTGGAGAGGGGCTAGAGAGATGGCTGAGCCATTAGGAGCACTTGTTGCTCTTCCACAGGACCAGGCTTCATTCCCAGCAACCACAGGACAACTTAAAACCATTTGTAGTTCAAGTTTCAGAGGATCCTGTGCTCTCTTCTGGTCTCTGTAGGTACTACATGGTATACAGATAAAACACCCGCACATAAAATTAAAAATATATATACTTGTTAAAAAGTGGAGCTAGCCTGAGAAATGACACCAAAGGCTGTCCTCTGCCCTGTCCCCAAGTGGCGCTGTGACTCTGGCTCTCAGTCAGGGGCAGTGCAAACAAACGTAAATCACAAGTCCTCATTGAAGGCTTATGAAAGAAGGCTGGAGGCAAGCTGGGGTGGGACCAGAGAGTGCTGTGAATTCCTACTGGAAGTCTGAACACTTCTCCATCAGCACTGGGGAGTTACAGAGGCTTCCATCTGGAGTGAAATGAGGTCTCATGCAAAAGGACTAGAGATTTTGCCCTGGAAACTTGAAGCAACAAGAAGAGTCTTTGGAGGTGAGTGTGTGCTCCCACAGACACACTCCTACATAAGCTGTGCTCAGCCTATGAACGCCTGCTTTCATCAAACTCCCCAGCCTGCTGTGGTGGGGAGATGGTGGATCATCACCTCCCTTCCCCTTTCATCCTCATCCTCCTAACTGCCTGGCTGGGCAAGAACGCAGCCACATTCCCCAGGCATCCTGTGTATCCAGGGTCTCCCTCAACCTCCTGCTCTAACTCCAGTCTATTTCTGCAGCCAGAAACAAGAGTGACCATGCCTGCACCCGGCAATGTCCCCAAATCCAATGCCACTAGTGCCAGGGCATGGGCTGGAGATGGACCATCCTGCACCTTAATGAGCTTCAAAAGTGTAGTGAGGAGTCAGGTGCTTGGAGGGGCAGAGGGATATTGCTAAAGAGGGCAGGCCAGCTGATGGGGACTCGTATAAACTCTGAAAAATGACACCCTAGAAAGATGTAAGTAGATCTGGAGAATTATCCAGAAGAGGAATCAATGGGGGCACTAGGGGCCTCCTGCCCATTCCCTCCTGCTTACTACACTCCTCACTGAAGTCAAGGGAAACCCGCTGGCATGATTTGAATCTGCAGCATCCCTCACAGCCACATGTATAAATGCTTGCTGCTCAGCTAGTGGTGTCATTCTGGGAGGCTTCGGCACCTTTAGAAGGTGAGCCTATACAAAGAACTCAAGAAATTAGTCACCAAAAGAACAAATAATCCCATAAAAAAAATGGAGTACAGACCTAAACAGAGAACTCTCAACAGAGGAATCTAAAATGGCTGAAAGACACTTAAGGAAATGCTCAACATCCTTAGTCATCAGAGAAATGCAAATCAAAACAACTCTGAGATTCCATCTTACACCTGTAAGAATGGCCAAGATCAAAAATACTGATGAAACTTATGCTGGAGAAGTTGTGGGGAAAAGGGAACACTTCTGCATTGCTGGTGGAAATGCAAGCTGGTACAACCCCTTTGGATGTCAGTGTGGTGATTTCTCAGAAAATCAGGAAACAACCTTCCTCAAGACCCAGCAATACCACTTTTGGGTATAGATCCAAAGGATGCTCAATCGTGCCACAAGGACATGTGCTCAACTATGTTCATAGCAGCTTTGTTTGTCATAGCCAGAACCTGGAGACAACTTAAATGCCCCTCGATCAAAGAATGGATAAGGAAAATGTGGTACATTTACACAATGAAGTGCTACACAGCAGAAAAAAATAATGACAGCTTGAATTCTGCAGGAAAATGGATGGAGCTAGAAAACATCATATTGAGTGAGGTAACCCAGACACAGAAAGACTATTATCATATGTACTTACTCATAAGTGACTTTTAGACATAAAGCAAAGAAATCCAGCCCACAAATCACAATCCCAGAGAACTTAGACAACAATGAGGACAGTAAGAGAGACCTACATAGATCTAATCTACATGGGAAGTAGAAAAAGACAAGATCTCCTGAGTAAATTGGGAGCATGGGGACCTTGGGGGAGGGTTTAAGGGGAGAGGGACGCTAAGATGACTCAGTTAGTGAAGTGCTTGCCACAGAAGCATGAGGACTGAAATTCAATTCCCATAGCCTAAGTAAAAAGTCAAGTGTAGGCTGGGCAGTGGTGGCACACGCTTTTAATCCCAGCACTCTGGAGGCAGAGGCAGGCAGATCTCATGAGTTCAAAGCCAACCTGGGCCATCCTGATCTACAGAGTGAGTTCCAGGACAGTAAAGGGTGGTAGTACACACTTATCACCTCAACAATGGGAACATGGAGAGAGAAGGATGCTTATAGCTACTAGTCAACTGACCTAGGCTAATCAGCAAGCTCTGAACACAAAGCTCCTGGGGAATAACACCTGAGGATGACCTCTCACCTCCATATGCAGGTACACTCATGTACAAGCAGATATGCACCTGCACACATGTGAATAGAAACATACACAGAGGGGGCTGGAGAGATGGCTCAGTGGTTAAGAGCATTGCCTGCTCTTCCAAAGGTCCTGAGTTCAATTCCCGGCAACCACATGGTGGCTCACAACCATCTGTAAAGAGGCCTGGTGCCCTCTTCCGGCCTGCAGGCATACACACAGACAGAATATTGTATACATAATAAATAAATAAAATAAATATTT